>NW_022987792.1:3252436-3321279 GCF_902827165.1 Trematomus bernacchii | reverse complement strand
CTCAGACTGAGGTTAGGACCGCCCACCTCATTAGCATACGGACACATAAATACATAAATAAATAAATGTATGTTGCGTAAATGTAGAAATATATGAAAGATATAATAACGTGTGTTCTGTTTTATTTTCGACTTTTATTAATTTATACATTGGTGTATTTATTTCCATTTATTTATGCATTTATTTATTCTTTTATTTATTTCAACATTTATTTATTTCTGATTCATTTAGTCATTTATTTATTCCTGTATTTATTTATTCCTGTATTTATTTATTTACGTATTTATTTATTATTCCTGTATTCTGCATACATTTATTTACATTTATTTATTTATTTATACTTAAGTCATGTTCCGTCCTCCATACATTTCAGGAATGCTAAAGTGTGTTTGTGAGACATAAAGAGCGAGGGACAGAGGAAGTGTAGGGGGACAAAAAATGTGGTTTTGAATCTACGATACAATAACAATATTGTTGATTTTGTCAAAGTGTGTAATGGTATCGGTGTCATCTCCTCATCAACACTTCCAAATCACACAATGTTGATGAAAGTGAAAACACTTAGTTTGTTTGCCCTGTGGTTCAGATCTGCACAGAAACTAATGAATATTTGCTTTGCTCATTATTCCACCAAGTTTCTTGAGGCTGGTAATTTAAACTAATCTTCAGGGTTCGTACGGTGCTGGAAATCCTTGAAATGCTTGAAATTTCATGTGGTGTTTTCAAGGTTTGAAAAGTGCTTGGATTTTGGATAAAGTGCTTGGATTTTGGATAAAGTACTTGAAATTGCACTTGTTTTACTTTTATAATAAATTGCTGTCTGACTGAATAGTTCGCTTTTTTCGATAAAAAAAAGAGAAAGAAGTCGGAGCGAGCTTAATTACTTTCATAAAAAGACAGCTCCACTCCTTTTATACATATTTTGATATTTGAATCCTTCTTTTTTTCAGTTGCAGATTTTCCGTTTTCAGATTCCAAACAATTATTTTTTCAGTTTCAAATCTTGTTTTTTCAGGTTTCACCGTTTTTTTCGCTTTCAAACTTTTGGCCCTGATGTTGCTTGGGGGGGGCGGGGCTTACCAAAGAGTAGTTTTGCATCCTGAGTGACAGCCCTCCCTCTGTCATGTTGCCTTCATGGATGTAAGGTAGCGCGAGAAATATAACTCAACACTTTCTATACACAATACTCCCGTGATTGTTGGGAAACCAAACTGATACCAGCGTCAAAGTTCCGTTAAGCGAGCTGTTGAGCATCGTAGTTCAGAATCAGATCAGAATCAGAAAACCTTTATTAGTCCCACAGAGGGGACATGCACGTTGTTACAGCAGAAAAGAGCCACTGACAGCTTAATAGCCGCGTTCACACCGGAGTACTTTTCACCGTACTTTTCGCGTTTAGTTCCGTTAGTACCACTTATGTCGCGTTCACACCAAAAATCGTACTTAATCTCGGGAACTTTTACCCCCATTTTTAGAGCCCGCTGAGAGATCGTACTTTCCTGTGGGTGAAAAGTGCCCCAGTGCTGATTGGCTGGGCGAATTGCAAACCACGCCCCGTACAACTGTGAAAATGTTGTGTAGAGCCGCCATTGTTTTTCCTCGCTACAAAAACCCAGCGTACCGACGTTTTTTTTTTTTTAACGCAGTTATGGCAAACATCAGGAAATCATCGAAGCGATGGAGTGATGAGGAGGTATCAGCGCTTCTGGACATCTAACCGAGGACGCGACCCAGGGAATGCTGCTGAAGCCAGTACCCAACTCGAAGATGTTCGATCGTTGTTCGAAGAAGTTGCTTGAGATGGGAATCTTGCACAGCGCCATGGCATGCCGGCTTAAAAATAAAGAAACTCCGGCAGGACTACAAACAAATTAAAGACTGGAATAATAAAAGTGGTAACGACCGGAAGACCAGTAAATGGTACGACCGCTTGGATGCTTTGCTAAGCCACAGACCATCATTCTCCGGTACAGCATCGAGCCTTGAGTCGGGCAGTATGGTATTGGAGGCCGCTCAGATGTACTTTTATTTGCTCAGTAGATCAAGCTAGCCATGCTAGGCCTGAACTAGCTAACACTGGCCCCGAGCTGGCTAATAACATCTAGCTAGCTAGATATTCTCGGCCGCTATGAAAACGTTTTGACTTGTGAATAACTGTGCAGTGTTTCTGTAATTTGCTTCACTAACTCATGGCACTAATCGTGTGTTTCAGGCGAGGAAAATCATCAACCTCGGGATTGGAAACAAGCGAGCTTTGCCTTGAAGATCAAAGCGCTTGCTCGTCTCCCTTACCAGCAACCAAACGCAAAGGTACACACACTGTAACTTTGTCTTGAAAGAACGTTACGCATGGAACTGATGTTCACAATCATGTTTATTTCCTTCTTGGTACAATTATGAAAACAGCGTGAAAACGTATTAACGCGCCTTTTTACCTCTCTCTCACAAACATTGTAAACATCCGGGCTAGAGGTCACATGACTTCCGGTAAGAAATCGCTTCCACTTGGAGCATATATCGCCACCTACTGTTGATTTATTAAATGTTTTTTATTAAATTCCTTGTCCTCAGACCAGTGCTTTTGAAGAATTTGAAGATCAGCTTGTTTGCTTCATTTCTTGATTTACTTTCATTATATTGACTTGAAATCCATGTCCTTGATGTTGAGGTTGTTCCAGTGCAGTTTTCAGAATGAGTCTTTGTCTGTTATAATCCAGGCAGCTAAAAAATACATGATGTATTGTCTCTGGTTGTTGATCTTGTATCTTGCTTATTTTCCCCTCTTAGGAAAGTGGACACAGGATGCACTTTTCTTTGAGACCGTCCAGGCGTTGGAGGACCGGCGTGCCGTGGTGAATGAGTCGCTGCGTGGAGATCAGATGGTGCAGTTCACCAAGGCCCAGGAAACGGAGGACAAGATGCTCACCTCGATTTATATTATTGTTATTACTGTTATTATATAGTCTTGATACAACTGACACTTTATTTTATATTGATAATGTTAATTTACATGTACAACTTCTATTTTATTTACATAAAAATGTGAACTTCTATTTACAGATCCTGTAGCTTGCTTATTTCTCCTGACACCTGTATCTTTAGTGACCGTAGCATCCTATACATCACATGTAAGTGATTATTCTGATACCATCATGTTTCATCGGTTATAAACTGGCAAAGCTTTATTTGTCATTTATTTATCATCAATGTTGCAACCTTGTGAGGAATGGCAGGGGCACATACACAAATATGATAATTTATATCATTTTAAATATTATTTGACCTAAAACTAAATGTTTTATTGATTGTCCTCTGAGGAGGACATGGGGATTTGCAAACCTTTAATTCCCCCCCCCCATTTTACACAACACAAAATGGAGTCCACTATGGGCCGAAACTAACATGTATGTTTCCATAGTGTTTATGGCAGACGGATGCAGTGGGTCTCAGGAAGATAAATAATAACGGTGGGTTTGCTGCTGAGCCTATTTACTGTGCATACAACACACCTGGCACAGTTTATTGTTATTATATTGCCACACTGTACACTATTGTAATGTTGCCTGTCTTGACTGGAAAATAAAAGAGAAACAAAAGCACTACAAAAGATCAGCTTTATTGTCAAAATGTTTACAATTTACACGCTGTTCAGATGCCTCATAAAGCTGGGTCGCCGGTAAGGCATTCGTCCCTGTACTCATTACTTTCACAAAGGTTATGTAATATGCAACATGCTGCCACCTGGCTTTTGATCTTGTCCATCTTGCAGTCGTTTCTTTTCATCAAGCACCGCCCACCTGCCCTTCAGTCTGCCAAAAGCGTTCTCCACCACCACTCGTGCTCGGCTTGTTTTGTTATTGTACGCAAGTTGCTCAGGCTGCTTAAACTCAGTTACAAAGCTGTATAACATGAGCACAAACAGCACAACTTCAGTCGACTCCATCTCCATCATGTCTGAGGTCGGAAGGTAAACAACAGACGCCTAATGTACAGCGAGTGGGTGGGCGTCGCAGTATACGCGGGAAAGTTTTTCTTCTTCTTCTTCTCTTGTTTTGCAGCGGATTGCAAACAACTTTAAGGTGCATACCGCCACCTACTGTACTCGCCGTGAAGTGGTTTGTGGCCTGCCAGTAAAGCCAAAGCAGAAGAAGAAGTGGCGTCAGCGGCTCATTTGCGTAATCTTCCCTCAGGGAAAAGTACTCCGGTGTGAACGCGATCTGTACTAAGTGCCCTGGGGTTAAAAGCGCCGGGGCACTTAGTGCCGGAACTAAGTACAGGAAAGTACTTGGTGTGAACGCGGTTACATAGTTACATGAAAAAAAAGTATTTAAAGTTAAAAAAAGTTATACAATTTACAAAATACACATCCTGTAACAGTTCTAAGGATTTAGCAGCCAGGTATATATTGCAGTTTTTAACGGCATATATATATATACAGGGTTGGGTGAAGTGTTTTGCCCAAAATACCAAAAATACCTCATCTGCACTTTTCCCATAAAAATGAATTGTAATCAATACTTTTAGATGTAAATGGTTTATTGTATCATTACAATGGGTCTCTGAAACAATCAGACTTTTACCACAGACACTGTTATCAGACTTTTAGCACTATTTTCCCCGCAGAAACGACTTTAAACCATCAGTGTCACTATTGTGGGGATGTAGGAATGTACCTGTGTCTGGTGCGGAGCCTCCCTGCACTTTAAATCAATTGATTTGCCTTTTTTTAATTGTATTTTCTACTGTTAATGCACTGTGCTCATGTTGGGTGATGCGCTCCCTGGAGCCCTTCTGTGGGGAAACATGGAACTGCACTTAAATCACTTAGTGCTTTTTAAGCCATTTAAAATAGTTTTTTCTCACTTTTAAAAAAGCAGCCTGATTCTCTCATTTTTCTCTGCCCCTATTTAAAACACTTTTCCTCCTATTTAAAACACTTGCTAGAGGTGAAATCTCTATTTCAGCCCTGATTTTGGCACATCTTGTAAATTAGCTAAATTTAGCCTTGTGTTTTTATTTAAGTCGCTGTTCATTGTTTGTTATATAAAGCAGATATCCTATGGACGCTGATGTGTGGATGTTGTGTCGTCTTTTGATAACTTTGTGGAGCTTGTTTTTAGCTGCATGTCTTTTTCTATCTCACTGAACAAAGTCCCTGTGTGTGAACCATAGACTGTATATATAAAGGTGTGAACTGCTTCAGCTGGCGAGGCTGGTTATGAATCAGAGGGAGGAGCTGCAGACAGTGAGGGAAGTTGAAAGTAGGAAGTCAGACTGCCAGACGCCATTTTACAGCTCGTCAGGAGGAGAACAACAGGGTGAGTGTTAACGCCAGGATCTGCTTTTTAATAACACATTCATTATTTACTCTGTCAAACTGGATGTCAGAAAATAACTTATTGGTTAACAATCTGCGTCCTAGAGTCCAATGAGACTTCTGGAAGTGTTGTACACTTTTATTACTTCCTGTTTTCTGAGAGTTTCATCAGAGTTACATAACATGTGACAGCCCAGCGCAGTCAAAATGTGTGTGCAAAGAAAATCAAATTTGAAATTACGGTTGGGGTTCAAGGTTTCCTGGTTAGGAATAGTTAACACTGACCTGTGTGTGTGTGTGTGTGAGTGTGTGTGTGTGTGAGTGTGTGTGTGTGTGTGTGTGTGTGTGTGTGTGTGGTGTGTGGTGTGTGTGTGTGTGTGTGTGTGTGTGTGTGTGTGTGTGTGGTGTGTGTGTGTGTGTGTGTGTGTGTGTGTGTGTGTGTGTGTGTGTGTGTGTGTGTGTGTGTGTGTGTGTGTGTGTGTGTGTGTGTGTGTGTGTGTGTGTGTGTATCTCTCAGACTGGAGAAGATGAGTGATGAAGAGGACAAATCTTCAGTCTCCAGCGGTCTGTCTCTGAAGAGTGACCGGTCTATGGAGAGACCTCCACTCTTCAGTAATGAACCTGGACCCTCAGACACAAAGTAAGAGTCTCCACTGTAACCTGACCTGCAGAGGATCCAGTTTGTTGGTATCTGATAACCTAAACTGTTTAATGAAACCCAGTAGAGTACATTAACAAAGTTGAATTGACCTCTTGTAGGGCTGTGCGATTATGGCAAAAATCATAATCACGATTATTTTTGTCAATAATTGATATCACGATTATTAAATACGATTATTCATTGACTTTGAAAACATCCATTTATTGAACTTTTAAATACAAATAATAATTTGAACAGTATCTTTTTAACTGTTGATTTCCCTGAGCATATAATTCAACTGAAAAACCAATACAAAAATAAATTAAATAAATGATACATTTATATTTACATTTAAATAAATAATGTCAAAATAATAAATACCAATAAACAAGATCAACAAATATTTTGGAAGCGCACTTCAACAAGCTACTAAACAAATATAAATATGATAAATAGTGCACTGTCACAACCAAGCAAAGCAAAATAATCGTTTTTTTCAATTATGTTGTTTTCGTAATTGTGGCAGGCCAAAATCGTAATTGCGATTAAAATATGATTAATTGCACAGCCCTAACCTCTTGCTTCTTGTCATCATCAGCAATAGTAAATAATCTACTAGTGAAATCATCCTCACACTCTACATGTTGGACTTTGTGTTAAATTAAGCAAATAAAATGCAAATATGTAAACGTTCACACTCGAATGAATTTGAACAACAGAAACCCACAATCACGACTCAACAACTCTAAAGATCTTTCATAAGGTGAACAGTCATAGATCAAAAGCTGCTCTTTAAATGAACTAATGTTTAAACATGTGTTGTTCCACAGACAGAGAGCAGGGTCTACGGTCTCCATGTGGTCTCTGAAGAGTGACCGGTCTAAAGATCATCCTCCAGGCTTCAGTAATGAACCTGGACCCTCAGACACAAAGTAAGAGTCTCTCCTGTAAACTGACCTGAAGAGGATCCAGTTTGATGTAATCTAATATATTAAACTGTTCTTTAATGAAATCATGTGAGCAGTTTGTAAAGGAAAAACGCAGCAGAGCAAGCTAACATTATCTAAGGATATTTCAATATGCAATTATATTATCATTGTATCTGTGTATACAATGGTTTTAAATAGCAACAATATTGATAAATACTGATTTAAAAACGATATATATTGTCCAAAACATTATTTAACTACTTGGGCATATCTATGATATGTCTTTTTAAGATGTTTATTAATAATAGTAATAACCTGGTGAGCTGGTTGTGTTTAGCATTAGCAGATAAAACAGAGTTTTGTGAAATCACATGTAGAGTCAATACGAAGACCCAGATCCGTGCCTGGCAACACGAAGGAAGTGACACATTTCAACTTGAGTGTAAAGTTTGTGACGCTCTGTTTCAAAAACCTGTCAGTGTTGAGATTGTGCTCCTGGGGTCTCTGACAGTCTGAGGGGAATCAGAGAGGAGAACAGAGCTCGACAGCAGCTCATATTAAATCAGGGTTATTCATGTTCCTGTATAACCAGAGACTGACTGTGGTGCTAACAATATAGTGACTGCTGTACTTATGACTTCATGAAGTTAATCTGAGTGTTGATGGAGCAGCTAATGTTAGCCTAGCTTTAATCAAACCCATCTCTTCAGAAAAAAAAGGAAAATAAATGTTATGCTCGTTGTGTTGGAGACAGACCTGACAAAGCATTAACTCAGGCTTTTTACAAATCAGTATCATTCTGTTATTTAGGCATCCTTTCTATATGTTTATTTATATTAATTCACAGCAGATTCTATGCAAGTTGGGTTTATAGTGCACCAGGTTAATACAGCTGTGTGTGTAGATACAGGGAACATGTGCTCCTCTGGGGGATGAATCCAGACAGGATGCTCTTTGGTTTTATGATCATGTGAATTGTAAGCTATACCTGATCACAAGGGTATATATTATATAGACCTTTTTTAAATATCAAACTAGAATGTGCCCCCTTGTTGTACCTTTGGTGAGAATCAGCCCCTCTGAAGTAAAGTGCTATAAAGGATGTGTTCCTCTCCACAGAGGGAAGAGGAAGAGTCCTGTTCCTGTGGAGGAGCAGCTGTCCAGCTGTGCTCTGTGTCAGGACGTCCTGAAGGATCCAGTCTCTACCAGCTGTGGACACTGGTTCTGCAGACAGTGCATCACCTCATACTGGGAGCAGAGACCTCCATCAGGAGACCCCTGCTGTCCCCAGTGTGGAGAAAGATCCAGAACCAGAGCTGGCCTGCAGACAGCCAGTCAGACCAGCTCTGTACGAGGTAAGAGGCCGAACTCATGCAGCGTATTATTCCTCTTCCTGGTTCATTTGTTTTGTTTATTAGGTATTCTGTTGAAGAACATAGACATTAAAATGTGTATAAAACATTTAAACTCAGTCTGTTTTTATTAGTTTTATTGTTATATTCTCAAAAGCATTTTCTGATTCTCTCCTGTTTCCTTCTCTTCCAGCAGAGAGTGGTCTGCAGGAGGTTTTAGATGAACATAGGCTCAGTCTGAGGAGGAGATGTGAACGTGTGACTGAAGGAACTGATGAAAGTGAAACCCTCCTCAACAGGATCTTCACTGAGCTCTACATCACACAAGGCCAGAGTGAAGAGGTTAATACCCAACATGAGGTGAGGCAGCTGGAGGCAGCTTCCAAGAAAGAGACCCTCCATGACTCTCCAATCAAGTGCCAGGACATCTTTAAAGCCTTACCTGACCAACAGACTCTCATCAGAGCGGTCCTGACCAACGGAGTCGCTGGAGTTGGAAAAACCTTCTCAGTGCAGAAGTTCACTCTGGACTGGGCCGAGGGTTTGGGAAACCAAGATGTCACTCTGGTGATCCCGCTCTCCTTCAGGGAGCTGAACCTGATCAAAGGTGAGCAGTACAGTCTTCTCAGGCTGCTCCATGTTTTCCATCCGACCTTACAGAAGGTCACAGCAGAGCAGCTGGCTGTCTGCAAAGTGCTGCTCATCTTTGACGGCCTGGATGAAAGCAGACTTTCTCTGGACTTCAGAAACAATGAGGTTGTGTCTGATGTCTCACAGCAGTCCTCAGTCAACGTGCTGCTGACAAACCTCATCAGGGGGAAGCTGCTTCCCTCGGCTCTCGTCTGGATAACTTCCAGACCTGCAGCGGCCAATCAGATCCCTCCTGAGTGTGTGGACAGGGTAACAGAAGTACGAGGCTTCACTGACGCCCAGAAGGAGGAGTACTTCAGGAGGAGATCGAGTGATGAAGACCTGTCCAGCAGAATCATCTCTCACATCAAGAGCTCCAGGAGCCTCCACATCATGTGTCTGATCCCAGTCTTCTGCTGGATCACTGCTGCAGTTCTGGACCACATGTTGACTACAGACCAGAGAGGAGAGCTGCCCCAGACCCTCACTGACATGTACTCACACTTCCTGCTGGTCCAGACCAAGAGGAAGAAGCAGAAGTATGAAGCGGGACATGAGACGAGTCCACAGCAGCTGACGGAGGCTGACAGGGAGCTTCTTCTGAAGCTGGGGAGGCTGGCGTTTGAACATCTGGAGAAAGGAGACATCATGTTCTACCAAGAAGACCTGCAGCGCTGTGGTCTTGGTGTCACCGAGGCCTTGGTGCACTCAGGAGTTTGTACAGAGATCTTCAAAAGAGAGAGAGTGATCTTTGAGAAAACAGTCTACTGCTTTGTTCATCTGAGCATTCAGGAGGTTTCTGGCTGCCAGTCTACATGTTGCACTGTTACACCAACAGGAACACAGCGGTACTGAAGGACTTCCTGCAGGGAGACTGGGACTATGAGAACAGTAAAAACAGTGATCAGGATTACCCATCCCTGGATGTCTTCCTAAAGGGAGCCATGGCGAAATCCCTCAGAAGTGAAAATGGCCATCTGGACCTGTTTGTCCGCTTTCTCCACGGCCTCTCTCTGGAGTCCAACCAGAGACTGTTAGGAGGCCTGCTGGGTCGCACAGACAAGCGTCCAAAAACCATCAAGAGACTCTTAGGAGGCCTGCTGGGTCGCACAGACATCCAGAGAGCCATCAGCAACCTGAAGAAGATGAGCAGTGATGATATCTCTCCTGACAGGACCATCAACATCTTCCACTGTCTGACAGAGATGAAGGACCACTCAGTACATCAGGAGATCACAGAGTTCCTGAAGTCAGAGAACAGATCAGAGAAGAAACTCTCTGTGATCCACTGCTCTGCTCTGGCCTACATGCTGCAGATGTCAGAGGAGGTTCTGGATGAGTTGGACCTGAAGAAGTACAAAACATCAGATAAGGGGAAACAGAGACTGATTCCAGCTGTGAGGAACTGCAGGAAGGCCAAGTAAGTCCAGATGTGATTAACTTTATAAACTAATGTGGATCAGGAGTTTAATTATTCAAATAAACACTATAACATTTCTGCTGTTTAAATACTGAGAGCAAAATAAACCAACACTGTTCTTCTATTTATTTATAATAATAGTTAAACTGAAGCGTTTCTCTCTTCATATTGAGTGATGGAGGCGACATGTCAAACACATGAAGGACTCTAGAGGTTTCTCAGCATGTGATCACACCACACAGCAGGACTTACAGTTATCAGTTATTATTACTTTCTAGTAGTTTCTTTATCATTAAACACACACACGTTTTTATCACAATGTGTTAGAGTTTAAAATAAGATCTATATCAGATCCCACCAATACCAGAGTTATGTCTTAATACTCATATAGTGAGAACATCTGATGGTATTCAGGTTAAAATATTGAAACTTTATTGGTTTGTTAACTGTGTTTGTGTGCACAATACATTTCCAGATGCTCAGAGAAACCAAAACATCCATCATTCACATCTAAATATTAATTAACATTTAAATATGTACATCTCTAATATTGTCAAGTGATTTATTTAATTTCTGTTTCTATGGTAACAGTCAGTGACAGCAGGAGCACAGACATGTGATCAGATCACATTGACACACATTACACTCTCTTATCATATATTATTAAAATGGACTAACAGCAAATCTCAATCAGAACATCTCAAATATGTTTTTCATCAAATGCTTGAGGTCATTATGTTTCCTCTTTTTTTAACACATGTTGTAATTTATGTGTTATTATAGACTTGGTGGCTGTAGACTCTCAGAGACTCACTGTGAAGTCGTGGCCTCAGCTCTGAAGTCTGAGCCCTCTCATCTGAGATATCTGGACCTGAGTGACAACGATCTGCAGGATTCAGGAGTGGAGCTGAGCTCTGGACTAAAGAGTCCAAACTGCAGACTGGAGGCTCTCAGGTCAGTTCACTGACTGAACTTCATCTGTTTGTAGTTATCATTTTCTGAATTTGAAAAAAAGACATTAATGTTTTTTTTCCACTTTTGCTAATGACTGAATATTGATCAGAGTAACAAAGAGAAGGTGAATGTGTGAGGGAGAGAGTTTGAGCTTCCACAGACTCACTCTGTGCTCCATGAGTCAGTGGAGATGCTGTCAGTACTGATGAGCTGTGAGGGAGATGAAGGAGTTGTTCAACATCTGATCAAAGTTAAAGTTCCAGATTATCAATGGATTGTTTCTACATCATCTCTGAGATTAAAGGTCTGCTATCATGCAAAAGTCACTTTCTGATGTCTTTTCTACATCATTATGTGTCCCCGGTGTGTCCCTATGTGTCCCCGGTGTGTCCCTGTGTGTCCCTATGTGTCCCCGGTGTGTCCCTGTGTGTCCCTATGTGTCCCCGGTGTGTCCCTATGTGTCCCCTATGTGTCCCTATGTGTCCCCGGTGTGTCCCTATGTGTCCCCGGTGTGTCCCTATGTGTCCCCGGTGTGTCCCTATGTGTCCCCGGTGTGTCCCTATGTGTCCCCGGTGTGTCCCCGGTGTGTCCCCATGTGTCCCCGGTGTGTCCTCGGTGTGTCCCCGGTGTCAGGAGACTCACAAAGTGTCAGGAAACAAAACCCTCTCTCTTTTCCTCCGTACCCACATCTCTAAAAACGGGGGAACAACGGAGCTGATCCAGATTTGCTGCGTCATGACGGCATTACTAAATTGTGGGCGGGCTTTACACCAACGGGCCAATCAGAAATGTTGCTGTCAGAAACAATGAGACGTGTTCTGGAAGTAATATGGTCTGTGTTTACATTAGCATGCTAACACTCAGAGCTAACCTGTACTGGAGAGAGCATGTGTGAAGAAGCAGGAAATAAGAAGGAACTCACCTTGTGGTAAACCTGAGAGAGAGAAAGAGTTTGAGCTCCATGCTGTTTCAGATATAATCCTTGATGTGGTTTGGAACATGATATGGAGTTTAATCACGGCAGCATTTAGCTGAGTTTCTGCTGGTAGAATTCTGATCAGGCATTAGCTCCACCTCCTTTTTTTTTTTCAAGCTAAGGACCCGAACCTGCTCTTCTCTAACAGATGAAACAGAGGGATGTGTGGGATTTCTTTAAAACCCTGTTTAACTCTGAACAGATTATTAAACCTGGAGTTATTTCAAACAGGAACTTTGTTTTCTAAAGTTACATCATGTTTTCTTTATTCAGTCTGATGAGCTGCAGTTTGTCAGAGATCAGCTGTTCTGCTCTGATCTCAGCTCTGAAGTCCAACATCCATCTGAGAGATCTGGACCTGAGTCACAACGATCTGCAGGATTCAGGAGTGGAGCTGCTGAGAGATCTTCTGGAGAGTCCAGACTGCAGACTGCAGGCTCTCAGGTCAGTTCACTGACTCTCTGTTACTGCTGGAGATCTCATGTTTCATTAGTTATTCAACCTGATTCTTCTACATAATTAACTTACATCTATTAAGTTGTAAATGTTCTTTTATTCATACTTTCATTTGTAGGTACTAAAGTAAGAACTGCAGAGATAAATGTTGACTGATTCTTAAAGGAACTGTAATAGATGTTAGTTGTGAAAAGTAAATCTATGTTTTTAATATTTAGTAAACGATAACGTCTGAATAAAGTTCATCTGAAGTAATATTAGTTTTACAGGATAAAGTTGACTTTCTGAAGAAGACATGTTTTTGTTCCCATTCATTTCAATGTTGAATAACACATCTGATTATAAACAGATTTGTATCCTCATCATGTTTTCTTTATTCAGACTGAGTCACTGCAGTTTGTCAGAGATCAGCTGTTCTGCTCTGGCCTCAGCTCTGAAGTCCAACATCCATCTGAGAGAGCTGGACCTTGGTTACAACAATCTGAAGGGTTCAGATGTGAAGCTGCTGAGAGAACTTGTGGAGAGTCCAGACTGCAAACTGGAGCTACTCAGGTCAGTAAGGGGTCTCTGCTGGTTCAGCAGTATTGTATGAACCACAGGGAGGTGTTTCTCTCACTGGGGAAACAGATCAGTGATGTTACCCACTGACTGCAGGCTCTTTCATTCTTCCATCAACTATAGAAGGCTAGCTGAACATGCAAAGCCACACTTTAGTAATCAACTCTCTAACAGACATATGGGGTTTTACAGAAGAGTGGGAAAGGTAGTCTGTTCTTATGGGATGTTTTTAGTTTCTAGCCCAGCGGTGTCCAAACTGCGGCCCGGGGGCCAAAAGCGGCCCTCGGCCAATTCTGAAGTATAATGGAATATGTCCCACAAAGGAAACTTCTGCTTGTCTTATATTGTACTTCTTAAATATATATGTACACATATATTACACAGTAGTATTCATGTGTTAATAATCCCACCTTTAAAATAAACTCAGTCAATTAAAGCTGAAAACATTTCCTAACAAATCTAACTTGATAAGAAAAAAGCCCAATAACTTATTGTTATAACAAGCGTGAAATAAACCCTTCATATTTCCTGTAATTATAATCAATCTGAAGCTCCTGTTTAAAGGAATGAGCTGCTAACAGAATACAGTAAACCCTCTGGAGAGCTGAGAGCTGTTTTGTTTCTTAAAGCATCCTCAAGTAACAAGCATCCTTTACCTTCATTTGATTGAGTTTCCTGACTTATAACTGAACTTATGAGGCAACATACCTCTAGAGAGCGGCCCAGACCTTTATATATTTTTCTGTATGTGGCCCTCGGTGAAAAAAGTTTGGACCCCCCTAATCTAGACCAATGAGTGGTTACTTCCTGTAATGCAGCTGAGAGCTGTGGCAGGCAGTCGTAGTGTTTGCAGAGAAGATATGATGGGATGTAAAGCATGAGATCAGGACTCTGAAGCTGACTCAAAGAACACACACTTATTTTAAACTGGATCTTAAACTGTTGGATTGTGTTCATCTCTACAGGATCAGAGGAGAGACGATCAGAGCCACAATCCAGAAGACCTGTGAGTACTGAAACCATATCCTCCATTCATCAAGATATGAAACTCTTTAATGGAGCATGACCTCAGAGGAAAACAACACTCTTCTTTCTCTCTTCATCATTCTGGCTGTTTCTCTTTGTTTAATTATCATCATTATTCTCTCTCTCTCTCCTTCTCCTCTCAGGTGACAGGAAGTGAAGACACACAGAAAGGTGAGAGGTCGTACCGTGTGAAGTTTATTTATTGAGGTTTCAACACGTTTTTCTGGTGTTCCAGACAAATCTGTAAGCTCAGGTTTTCTTTGTTCTCAGTTTATTCATCACGGGGCGAGTTTGAGACGTGAAGAGGAGCGTGGAGGCATTTTGGAAAATAAAGAAGAAGGCTGCAGCTGATGAGAGACTTCCTGTTGGCTCTCCTCAATATGAAATGAACAAAAACAATCAATTGTACTTAAAGCTTTTCTTAAGAAGAAAGATGTGTTGCACATACACCTGCTGCTACCTACCACCACCTCCCACCCATCCCGGCACCAAAGAGGAGACTCCATCGACCCCAGATACCCCAACTCACTCTTCTTCAGGTTAGCTTGGAGCCCCGCCTTTACCTGCCCCAACACCTCACTTTGAACGATGTAGTCATCCGGATATCTGCATACTGAGAGTGGGACGCAGGAGCCGGTCAATGAGCTGCTGGAAGGGGGTCCACTGGACTGGAGGGGCGCTTGGATCTGGAGTATTTGAACCTAGCTGGAGGGCTATTGGTGCCCCCTGTGGACCCAAAGAGACTCTTTTGGTTGGGGTAATGAGGTGGAAGTTATCTGCACCTATTAGTAGGAGAGGCTGCACTTTGGGAAAAGAGGGAAGGGGAAGGCCTTGTAGGCGGAGATAGTGTTTCTTGAGTTCATCCACAGGATCACTCTAGTCCACAAGTGAAAGTCTGTCGGAGGTGAATGTGTCTTTGATGAGGAATGTTTTCTTGGGATTGAAAGAGGGTTATATCTCAAAGGTCACTGAGGCTCCATTTCAGAATAATATATATGATATGTTTTATAATGATTGATCATTAAAGTGTTCTCAAAGCTGGTAAAGGTAGCATCTCTCCATCCCCTCATATAGCTATTTTCGGTAGGCCCCCAGATGAAATCAACATTACAAACACTCAAACCAATGTCATTGCCTTTACCTCCTTGATTGCTCGTAGGAAAATCCTTCTTTTGTGGAAATCTCCTTTACCTCCCTCTTTTAAAATGTGGCTGAGTGATACTATGTCTCTTCTAAAGTTGGAAAAAATTCAGTTGACTCTCCGGGGTTCCTCAGATAAGTTTTACGCTCATTGGAGGCCACTGATCAGCTATGTAGACCGTCTTCCCCCTGATATGGTGTCGCTGTAGGGATTCTCCCTTTATCTGTCTCTAATTCCGATATGATTACTCCCCTGTCCGCCACACATGCAGCCCGTGTGACATCCCTGGATATGTGTTAGTATGTGTACATGTATGTATGTATGCAGGTATGTGTATGTGCATGTATATTATTGTATCTATCATTTTGTATGTAATTGATGTACTGTTGCCTCAGTGCTCCGGGAGGGGTGGTTGGGATGGGGCGGGGTTAAGGGAAAGTGAGTAAGGGTTCTTTTGGGGGGAAAATGAAAATGCCTTAATTGCTGTAATGCACTGTTACTCTTTTTTTCCATGTGAATAAAAATATTTTGAAAAAAAAAAAAAAAGCTGGTAAAGCTGCAGCTAGTTTGAATGACTTTGTATACTGCAGGGTAGCTTGTGAATTTACTCCAGGTGGAACTAAAGTCTGATTTAACACTTGGTTATATTTCACATCATTCATCCACATCTGTAAAGTAACTAAAGGGAAATACATGTAGTGGAGTCAAAGTACACCTTTACCTCTGAATTGTAGTGGAGTAGAAGTAGTACACAGTTGCATAAAAAAGAAAACTAAGCTTCATCTCCAAGCCCAATGGCCTTGGAAGAGCTGCTAAGGAAAAGGAAAGACATCTGGAGACTTTGGAGAGACAGCTAACGGACAAACTCAAGGAACTGAAAGACACTCCCTAACAGGCCGTATGCTGTTTAGCCTTACCTTGAATGATTCAGTGCAGTGTTCTGTGCAGGTTTTCTGTTTGCTTTTTCAACTCAAGGAGCTCAAAGACTGATTGAAAGTTGATTTGATTTGCATAATTTCTGATTGCTGATTCAATGTGAAGGAAAATTCACATTTGAGTTTATACAGTATATGTGTGCATATAATGCCCCCTTTGGCCTAACCTGGGAGAGCCTTATGTTTACTGCCAACCTAAGGACCTTCAACATGTTAATAAAGAATGTATTGAAAAGTTATATGGCGGATTGTTGTATATTGGCTCAGCCAGGTTATAGAGAACCGCAGTGACGGGTCCTAAAACCCGGAAGTAAACTTCTTCCGGTTCCTTCGACAAAAACGCAGTGCAATTTCTCCATAGGATTTTGGAAAATAGCTGGAAATAAGGTCTGTGGTTGAGACACATTTAAGAGACGGATCACGTTGTGTTCAGCCGGATAATCTCCACATGTCTACCCTACTTTTATAATGTTCTAATCATAAATCTAATCGATAGATTTATGATCGATAGATTTATGATTAGAAAATTATAAGAGATGTGGATATTATCCGGCTGAACAAAACGTGATCCGTCTCTTAACCTGTTACGCACCGCCCCCCCGGTACCGGGCGGATAAACGCGTCATTTGCAGGAAACAACGTCTAAGGAATCTTAATATTTAATAAACTATGAATGTTTTATATCCATGTAACGGGAAGAAACTCAGCTAACTGATCTTTTAAAAAAAGAAATCCAAAAAACAACCACAATGCTAACACTCAGCCTCTGAATTAGCCACGAGCGAAAAAATGTAACCTAAAACGGCACCTAAACTCACTCATAACTCCCTTATTACTTATCCTAGATGCACAGCCAACCCATCGATTAGCATCTCCTGGAGACACAGAATCTGTGTAAAAAACCTCAACACTCAGTGATAAACATTTGCGACGCTATAAACGAAAGCGTACATCAGAACATGTGGAGCTAGGTAGCTAGAAACGCTAACATGGCTTACCTTGGTCAAAACTGGTCTTCAATGGCATTAAAACGATAAAAAAACGATGCTGCAGTTAATCCATAGGTTAATCCAATGTGTCTGTGCCCTCTTTGAAATGATTTCTGATAATCCATAAACAATAAAACTGCTTTTTCGTTTCCAAATGTCAGAGCTAGAGATAGGTCCACTCTGATGCTAAATTACATGCGCGAAGCCCCCACCTCTTCTCTTCACAACGTGTGTGTGTGGGGGACTCCCCCTTCGATTCTATTGGCTCTAACGGTCAGAAAGAGGTGTCAACCATCCAAATCGACCAAGGGGGGCCAGAGATATGGAAAAAAAAACATTTTCACCCAAATCACCTCAGAGGTGGAGTGATTTTGGCTAAACCTCTCTAAAAAGGTCAAATGTCACTTGTTTTGCATCAATCTTGATACAGGGTACTTATTATATGTTGTACTTTGGATTCCTAGAGCTTTTAGTCTACTAACCCATCATCCAAGGGTGGTTTTCACTATAAGTAAAAAAGAATTTTTGGACGGACACTATAATTTACAGTTTTTTACTATGTAAAATCTAAATTTTCTTTAAAATAAAAAACATCTATATTGATTCTGACACCTCTACATCCAACTCACAGATGTAACCTTGCTTTGATAAAATAAATCATTCATATAACCCTTTTAGAAGTTAAGTTGTAGTCATTTGTTTTGGGCATGTCATTTTCGAGCCTGAAACATGAAAAACAGGCTTGGTGCTTAACAGGTTTGTGTCTCAACCACAGACCTTATTTCCAGCTATTTTCCAAAATCCTATGGAGAAATTGCATTGCGTTTTTGTCGAAGGAACCGGAAGAAGTTTACTTCCGGGTTTTAGGATGCGTCACTGCGGTTCTCTATATGGGATGCCCAGTCTACTTACAGATGGGTCACTCATTTTGAAATATTACACTTTGTTTTCTTTTTCTTTAATTTATCATCCTCATGTAGAATGCTATCACGAAACACACATTTGGTTGTTTATAGCATAAAGAACGTCTGATTTAATGTGAGGTAGGGAAATAATCATTTGAGGATAAGTATGTGTATATAAATATGTAATTTACAACAGCTGTAAGATTCTTGATAAGCTTGAAATGCACCTTAAAAATGCTTGAAAAGTGCTTGAATTTGACTTTGGAAAAGGTGTAAGAATCCTGAATCTTGCAAAATGTCACCTAATTTGTGGAGGTAAATATTAAAACAATTCACCTTGAGTTGGCTGCTGAAAATGTACACATGCGGCCCTTTAATAATCACACTAACCAGTAGATCACGTCATTCACTTCATAGCACTGGCCAACTATTGCAGACCAGTCCAGGGACTTCTTTAACATGTAATGGTATTCTGTGGACAATCCACCTGATTGGCTGCAGCTCGTCCACTTTTTCAGAAGAACAGAAGTGTTTGCTTGCGACTTTAAAGTGTTTCAATGGATAAAGGTAGTGTGTGTAAAAGAAATCCACTGAAGCCTTTGCACACTGATGGAGAGATGTGTAGTTATAACTACTGTCACCTTTGTTGGTTTTTACAGGAGGGGACACACGAGGGAAGCAGCTAAATCTCTAGGTAGCCTATGTTTTCATATATAAATATATAGTGGAATAAATATATACATATACAATTGTACTTAAGTATAGTACTTGAGTAAATGTATTTAATTAATGGCCAGCAAGCCTTTATCTTACCTCACTTCCTCTCACTTTTACTTAAGTGCAGAAGTGTAATACATTCGCAGTAATGGCAGATTAGGGACTGTGATCCAGGTAAAAGGACCCGGATGTGGTGCCAGGTGTAGTGCAGAATTCCAGCAAGCTTCGCCCCTCCTCTGTGACCACTCACTGTGGATCTGGATCACAGGCAGGCTGCAAACACTCAGGACATGTTGCATGCTCCTTAACTTTCCTCCATGTTTTTACAACGTTGCGTAAAAAAGGAGAAACCCATGTTTGTTGTTTACTTGGAGATTATGGCAGAGCTTGTGAGGTGACAGGAGTCAGGAGAAAATGCCTCAGCACACCGGGGTGTAACCGAAGGGGATCAGGCCCGAGGATGGGAGGAGGGTCGGCCGGGGATTTGTGAAGCCGAGCCGACCTGCTAAAGTAAACTGCGGACGGGGATCCACCTGCGGCACGCCCCCGGGCAGCTGGAACAAATAGCGGACCTCTGTCCTCCATCCAGGTCATCTGCTCCTGTGTCACACACTGTGGGAGACCGTGGATGTGTCCGGAGAGAAGAAAGAGGTGAGTGAGTTTACCTGCGGACATAAAGCCTGTATTGTTTAATGCTCCACGCTGGGATGCACCTAGAGCGACATCCGTGCGTAATTCACTGGTGCGGGGAATATTCTCTCTGAGTCGAGTGATTCCTTTAGTATTCTTTTATCTGCAGACTTTAAGGGGAAGGTAACTTGTGTTGTTTTAGTGTGGCGTTTGTCCATATCTATTGTGAGATCGCCAGGCAGGAACATGGCTTCCGTGGTCTCTTTTACGCACAACCTCAGCCAGCTCCACCGAACACAATCACTGCTAAATGTTTTTGTGTATTTATTCCTCACGGCTTTATACTCATTATCCCGGTATTTTGTCAAATGTGCATCTTGATCTGAAATAACCAATGTCTAGCCAGTAAGCTACATTTCGATTGTTTTGGTTATATGAATACTGGGACTGTATTTCTTACATTTTGGGAACACCCTAAGCATCATTGTAGAATTCTAAATATATTTCAGTATTTATTGACTTTGTGAGAAGATGAACCAACTATGTTATTTAAGTAGTGTTGTTTGTTTGAACACAATACATAATTCATAGTGTAATGCATTAAAAATCACAAATTGTTTGATTTAGCCCAGTCTGCACTGATTGGTTAGCTGGCCGGCTCTGTTGTGATTGGTCCACAAGGATGTAACTTTGGTTTGAGAAGTGGGGGGGACACAAAACAGGGGGTCCTTGTATTTTGTACAACTATATTAAATAGATGGACATATTTGTTTACATAGATGACCAAACCGTTTGAGACCCACTGAGATAACTTAGACTAAAGTTTACAATCTAATCACTCAGGAGTCCTTTACCTCACCTAAGCTGACGTTATCTCTCTCAGTCCGACAGGAGAGGACTCTCCCTCTCCTTATTGTTGAAACAGCTTCTAATCTCCGTTAGCTCCGAGCTAGCACCAGAGTCTAACAACAACCCCCGTAACTGGTGTGCTCTCTCTCGCTCTCTCTCTCTCTCTCTCTCTCTCTCTCTCTCTCTCTCTCTCTCTCTCTCTCTCTCTCTCTCTCTCTCTCTCTCTCTCTCTCTCTCTCTCTCTCTCTCTCTCTCTCTCTTTCTTGCTCTCTCTTGCTCGCACACTCACACAAAATACGCTCGTGCCACACACACACAGACGCTGTGTGCTCCTCCGTGACCGCTTGCGTACAAAATAAATAATAAACATATTTGGAAAGTGGGGGGGACACAAACGGGATTTTGAAACTGTCCCCAGTGGAAATTACGCCCATGGGTCCACAGTTTAGAGATGTCCCGCCCCTTAGCCTATCACGTACAATGTGTTGGTGCGCTAACCAATGGAAGCACGAGTGTTACATTGTGACATCACTTTGTTCCAGAAGTAAACAAAGGAGTCCAATGGAGGCTTTTCAAGCAGGGGGGGCGGTGTGTGGAGCGAACACCGGGATTGTAGCCTTTGCAGACCATTTACCTGCACTAAAACCTATATAACAACACACTACAGAAAAGGAAAACCCCAAAAGCAGAATAGGGCCTCTTTAAGTAAAGGGTGTGTACTTCTTCTAACTCCCATATTGTAATATACATGTGTGTATTTGTATTGTGTGTGTTCTACCAGGACTGGATCATTTGTGTGTCAGGCGTTATGAGGCAGGGTTCAGTGGTCAGAGAGTTGTGAGGTTGGTGTTGTGATTCCAACATGGAGGCGAAGAAGGATGCTTCCTCCAGCCCCGCCTGCTACAGGAGCACCGTCATCGCCTTCCTCCTCTTCTTCCTCCTCATCGGGGTGTTTGTAGGCCTGTTCATTGGTGAGTCGTTTGATGGATCCTCTCATAACCAGAGGTGGACAAAGCATTCAGATTCACACTAAACCTGTCTATTTGGCATAAAATGTCTCAATCTGTAGGTTTGCTTTTTTCAATGAGGAAGCAAATTCTCTTGCTTTGAGAATCACTAAATTAGACTTTTCTATGATAAGCTATTTCTAAACTTCAGAATTGTGTTTATTACCAAGTAAGTTTACGCATACGAGGAATTTGTTTTGGTGTAAATGGTGCATACAAAGACAGACAGCTACAGTACAGTACGTACAGTCAAATAGAAAAATACTATATCCAAGGAGAGAGTCATAATATCTTACTTAATTTTATTTAAAAAAATAACTTTATTTTCATTTTTCTTAACACATACGGTTGTCCATTTTATTTAACAACAGATAAAACACAGACAATACAGGTAGACAAATACAGCGGTAAAACACAAATAAAATGGCACATTAGCCAGTCAATATCCAAAATAAAAGAAACTATTAAAAATCATTAAACATTACATTACATTACATTACATGTTACTTGTTAGACGCTTTTATCCAAAGCGACTTACATACTCAATACTGTGGGCAATCCCCACAGGAGCAATTTGGGGTGAAGTGTCTCAGGGACACAACGACATGCTGACTGCAGTGGGGTTTGAACCTGTGACCCCCTGAACCGAACACCAACACACAACCCACCAACACACAACCCACAAACGACTTCAATTTTGGGATATACGAGCACTCACATCTACCAATGATTTCTTGTTCTCTGTCCTTTAAGATGGACTTGAATATATATACTTGAATATACATATGGTTGAAATCACAGCACAAAAAACTAAACAAAACATAACATCTTACTTATGATGTGAAGGATTGATTGTTTCCTCTTGCAGGCTACATGGTGCAGGAGCAGCATTACTTCATGGAGACAGTGGAGCTGAAGGGTCTGAAGTACAACCAGTCTCTGCAGGACGAGAACTCTGCGTTCTCCATCGTTCTGACCTCAGTCTTAAAGTCAAAGGTCAGTGCAACCTGTCACCTCGTCTAGAGCCCACACGTGCATTTAAAACTGTTGTTAATCGTACTTTTTTACTTTCTTCCAGATTAGAAATGTCTTCTCTGCCTCGTCCATATCAAATCACTACGTTGATTGGAGTATTGTTGCCTATGGGTGAGTGAGAGCTGAGCTATGGTAGGAAACATTAAAGTGGAAATAGTTTTTTGATTTAATGATGTATTAGTAGTTGTAGATTAATGACATAATCTACATTTCGAGGGCTTTCTGTCGGCTTCCAGGTCTCCCTTTTAAGCTCAAGACATAAACATACGTACGACACACTTATCCTACTACTTGATAAAACACCAGAAGAAATGAAAAATAATTATTCTTACCTGTACCTCGTCATAAAAGAAGCAATGATCAAACACTTTACAATAAATTGGTTAAAAGTTAATAACTTAATAAACTCGAAATGGAAAGGTTTTGTAAAATGAATGAAAATAGATAGAAAATAAATAACCATGAAATTAGAATTAATGATGTATCCATTATTAGATTAGATTCAACTTTATAGTAAATGTATTGGAATAACAAAATGTACTTAGCATCAGATCAGAAGTTACCAAAAAGAAGCAGTGCATTGTAATGTATAGGTATAATGTACGAATATAAATATGACAGATATAAAAAAGCAAAACTAGATACAGTATGAACTATTGATGGGTATAAAAACACTATGAACAGTATTTTGAAAACACAAGGTAGGTAGTAGTAGAAATGTATACAGTGTAAAAACGTCATACTTTGAAATATTGTTCATCAGTTTTGTTTTCTATATCTCTTTCTCTCTTTGTTTCTCTTTTCTGATGTATTTTAGTTTTCACCGTGTTTCATTTCGTAATGTATGCCCATATCATGTCTTAAAAGGCTAATTGTTATCTGGTTAAACAAACAACTGCGTCTGTGTCTCTGCAGCAGAGATGACAAAAGTACACACATCCTTTACTCAAGTAGAAGTACAGATACTCGTGTTTAAAAATACTCTGGTGAAAGTAGAAGTACTTACTAAACTTCTTTACTCAAGTAAAAGTAAAGAGGGCTTTGAAATGTACTTCAGTAAAAAGTACCCATAACTAGCAGCTGTTTTAAAGAGTACCTGACCTCCCTTTATATTAATAGAACAATAATGTCATTGTTAGCTAATGAATGTTTCCATGCTGAACAACGGCAACATGACAACGTTTTCATTGGTCCCTCTTCTTTAGAGAAGACCAGGAAATGATGGATACACGGATCGTGTTCAAATCAATAGGCACGCAATGACTCTAAATAATAATGATCACGCCACCAAACACACATTCAAACTAAAGGAACCAGCCTGTTTGGGAAATGTAAGAAGTAGAAAGTACAGGTATTTGGGTTCAACATGTAAGAAGTAGAAAGTACAGGTATTTGGGTTCAAAATGTAAGAAGTAGAAAGTTCAGGTATTTGTGTTCAACATGTAAGAAGTAGAAAGTTCAGGTATTTGTGTTCAAAATGTAAGAAGTAGAAAGTTCAGGTATTTGGGTTCAACATGTAAGAAGTAGAAAGTTCAGGTATTTGTGTTCAACATGTAAGAAGTAGAAAGTTCAGGTATTTGTGTTCAACATGTAAGAAGTAGAAAGTTCAGGTATTTGTGTTCAACATGTAAGAAGTAGAAAGTACAGGTATTTGTGTTCAACATGTAAGAAGTAGAAAGTTCAGGTATTTGTGTTCAAAATGTAAGAAGTAGAAAGTTCAGGTATTTGTGTTCAAAATGTAAGAAGTAGAAAGTACAGGTATTTGTGTTCAAAATGTAAGAAGTAAAAAGTCGTGGAGTAAAGTACTGATACCAGAAAGATGTGCTTAAGTACAGTAACAAAGTATTTGTACTCCACTACTCCCCACCATGCTCTGCAGTAACATTAACGAGGACGTGATGGCGACCTTCCGGCTGGCCTTCAGGGTCTCCAAAGTTCAGCAGTACTCCGACGGCTTTGTCCAGGACCTGCTGAGAGCTGGCCTGGGATCAGTGATGCACGGCCAACCTCTGGAGGTGCCGGGGTTCGGAGAGATCCACTCTATCATCTTACTGGGTAATAAACCTGGACCGTCATCAGGTCACTGTGTCCTGCGTGTGGAAGAGACAAAAATAACCCACAGGATCTAATGTGTGTCTTTCTCCTTCTTCCCAGGAGCCAGTGGGAAGTCGTTCTATTCGATTGGAGATGAGATGAATGGTGAGTGAATATGTAGATGCATGTTAAAGCTACCTGAGCATATTTTATAGTGTTTTGAGTTGTGTTTTTAATATCATGGGGGATAGTAGGGAGGCGTGTGGTGCAGTGGTTTGTGCGTTGGTGTTCGGATCAGGTGGGCACAGGTTCAAACCCCACTGCAGTCAGCATGTCGTTGTGTCCCTGGGCAAGACACTTCACCCCAAATTGCTCCTGTGGGGATTGTCCACAGTATGGAGTATGTAAGTCGCTTTGGATAAAAGCGTCTAACAAATGACATGTAATGTATATGGGGCGGCTGTGGCTCAGTGTTTAGAGTGCTGGACTTTGAATCAGGGGGTAGCAAGTTCGAGTCCCACTGCAGTCAGCATGTCGTTGTGTCCCTGGGCAAGACACTTCACCCCAAATTGGTCCTGTGGGGATTGTCCTCAGTACTGAATGTATGTAAGTCGCTTTGGATAAAAGCGTCTAACAAATGACATGTAATGTAGTGTCACAGAGAAAAATGCTTTTCTGTCAAAAATATAGTTTAAAAAAAGCTCTTTTCTTTGGCTTTTATGCTTATGTAATATATAGTCGGGCTGGGAAATATATATATTGATATTGTGATATGAGACTGTATTTCCTTTTATGCTGAATAATGTAATATAGCAAGAGTAAGAACATGTATGTTTCAAAGTCAAACAACCCGGGACTCACATATTATCAAAAAACGAACGAAAGAGTTAAGAAAACATTGGAGATTAAGAAAAAGTAACAATGAGAGAGATCATTTGAAAGCATTTTGAGGAGTGGGGCTTGGCAAATTCAGAGTTGTGTTTATAAAATATCCTAGATTTAAAGTCTGCATTACAGGAAAGTAATTTTCTTTTGTGTTGTATTAATGGTCCACAGTTGTCCTATGTTCATCGTCACTCACCTATAAGGCACTTTGAACTGCACTCACCTGTATGAAAGCTGCTATAGGCTCTCTCTATGAAGACATGTTTCTGTGCCTCTGATCTTCTACATGTCTCTCTAACCCGTGCTCTGCAGCCAGGTGTCCTGACAACACGTTCGCCTGTGATAATGGAGAGTGTGTCACCAAGTTAAATCCAGAGTGTGACTTCACCCCCGACTGTGACGACGCATCTGATGAAGTCCGATGTGGTAAATCACTTCAAACTAATACTCTTCCAAAACAATGCACTGGCACTGATGGTCATATTGTTAATGTGACATACCTGTAACAAAAAACAGGCCATAAGACTGTTAAACACCTGAACTTTTGAAAGAACATCCATAACATTAATCTGTTTACAACTTATATATATTCCAATTACTTGTATATAGACTATTCTGCACTATTTCTACTATATTCTATTTTATTTTATTTACTTGCACTATTTTATCTGTTTTATTGTGTTGCGCTGTTGGAGGAGCCCGTGACCTCAGATGTTCATTGTCATAATCATAATCAACTCTCTATAATAAATCACCTCTGGCCGGAAGAGAACTGTCTGCTCCATAGCGTCTCTTAATAACTGGACTTAAAATCCCACTTTTTTACATTCATATTCTTTTTAATATTGAATAATCCATTCTTGCACAATAATATCCTGCATTATATTTGTTACTGGAAATTTGACGCTTTACAATGGGAGATAAAATAACAAAACAAAACAAATAATAATAATCACACAGATACACAGGTTGAAAAACAGGTTACTGGGTACTGCATTTTAGCTGGGCCGAAGACCTGAGTGAACAGATGGTGTTTGAGTTTTTGTTTGAAAGTGTCCAGGGAGTCGGCATTCCTGATAGCAGAGGGGAGAGAAGGTGGATGAGGGTGGGGGTGATGTGTTGCCAGGGCTTAGTGCGGGTGAGGAGCCTGGCTGCAGAGTTCTGGACGTACTGGAGCCTGTCCAGGGCTTTGCTGGTGACCCCGAACAGAACTCCATTGCAGTAGTCCAGGCGAGAGGAGATGAAATAAAGTATCTATCTATCTATCTATCTATCTATCTATCTATCTATCTATCTATCTATCTATCTATCGATCGATCGATCGATCTATCTATCTATCTATCTATCTATCTATCTATCTATCTATCTATCTAACTATCTATCTATCCAACTATCTATCTATCTATCTATCTATCTATCTATCTATCTATCTATCTATCTAACGATCGATCGATCGATCGATCTATCTATCTATCTATCTATCTATCTATCTATCTATCTATCTATCTACCTATCTATCTATCTATCTATCTATCTATCTATCTATCTATCTATCTATCTATCTATCTATCTATCTATCTATCTATCTATCACTACATCTGTAGCTATGTACAAATGACAATAAAAGCCTTGAAATCTTGAAATCTTGAAATCTTGACTTCTTGACTTCTTGACTTCTTGACTTCTTGACTTCTTGACTTCTTGACTTCCTCCTCAGCCTGTGGTACTCGTCCGGCGATGGGCAGTCGGGTGGTGGGGGGGGAGGACGCCCGGCACGGGGAGCTGCCCTGGCAGGTGAGTCTGCGGCTGCACGGACGCCACACCTGTGGAGCCTCCATCATCAGCGAGCGCTGGCTGGTCAGCGCCGCCCACTGCTTCGAGAGGTAGGCCGTGTGCACAAATCACTGAGGAGAAAATATCTGTCTAGCTAGGACACTTTCCACGATGGCATTTTTAATAAATAACGTGAAAAACTGATTGTGCTATTGAGTTACTTGCATGTAAATTATGTATTTTATGTGTAATGCTCCAAAGAAATAGGGGACAGCATTTCCACGCCATACTGGGACCATACAGTCTACGTTTACAGTCATCAGTTATTAAAACAATTGTCACTATTAATTTACAGCAAGGAGCAAATAAGCCAAATGAAACTAAACTGTGTTATCCAATCATCTTCACGTGTGGTTCAAGCCCATGGTTTTAAGTTTAAGTTTTTGGTTTAACAGTGCCACTAACCTCAGGATGATGTAGTTTGTAGACCAAAAATTAAAACAAATAAAAACAACTAAAAATGTAATTTAAATAAAATAACAATAGAAATTAATTAAAATAAATGTAACTTCCATTGACCATATCTTACAGATTGGACCTTCTTAAATCTCCTCATCTCTTTCTCTCTGTCTCCAGGGACGACGACCCCTCAGAGTGGACGGCCCTCGTCGGAGCGCGACTCGTGAACGGAGAAGAGTCCGAGTCCAAGATCATCAACATCAAGTCTCTGGTGGTGTCTCCGAACTACAACCTGATGACCACGGACAGCGACGTGACGGTGCTGGAGCTGGAGACCCCCCTCACCTTCAGCTCCTACGTGCAGCCCGTCTGTCTGCCCTCCCTGTCTCACGTGTTCTCCCCCGGGCAGAGCTGCATGGTGTCCGGCTGGGGGGCCCTGCACATGTACACCCGTGAGTCTGGCTTTAATTCATCTAACCTTTATTGACCAGTAATTGCTGCATGTCATCACATTTCTCTCCACATGTCCCAATCCTAACCTATACTATCATTAGAGTCAAATCTAAATACTGATTCTGATTTGATCTCAACTGGAATTGGGATAAAATATATGTTGTGATTATCTGTCCAAGAAAGCAGTCATATGTCATACCTGCAGGAATTCATCCATCACATTTAGAGTGAAAAGGAACTCTTTCTGAAATGTTTGGTACCAAATATTACGAAATCAATACATATTTTGTGATAGACTGTTTTAGCTGTCGTGTGAGTTTTTGTTCCTTGAGGTTAAAAAATAAGAATTATACAAAAATGTTTTGGATTAGGTGCTTCAATCTACTACAATTTTTTATAACTATTAGGCTTTAAAATGTCAGAAAATAAAGAATTGTGTCCATTCCAGTTTGTCCAGTCCAAGACAATGTCTTTTAATATCTAAAATCCTAATATTGTCTGTTTATTGTGATATAAAACAGCGAAAGGAAGGAAATCTTCATATTTAAGAGGCTAAAAATGACCAACAATACATTTGTACAGCTCTAATGCGAATACTAAAACTAAGCAAGGCATTCAATGGAGAGAAAATGAATGGAGACTGCATTCTGGAATAAATCGGAGTTATTCCCAGGTTCCTCCAACATACAGAAAACTTCAAAAAGAAACAAAATTGTGCATAAGACATAATAATGCATGTTATTATAATCAGTACGAGTAATTGTATATGTCGTGTCTCTTCTGTATTTTAGTGGAGGCTCCTCCCGTGCTGCAGAAGGCGGTGGTGAAGATCATCGACTCCAAAGTGTGCAATAAGTCTGCGGTGTACAGAGGAGCAGTGTCTCAGAACATGATGTGCGCCGGCTTCCTGCAGGGCAAGGTGGACTCCTGTCAGGTCAGTGCTGCTCCACCTGGATCGCGTGATGAAGAGATATCATCTTTCATCCTCTGACAATGCTTTCTTACCTCAGGGCAGAGTGTGTTTACGTACACTGATGATTTTTAAAGTATAAGTAGGACAAACACTGTGTATTTACACTGGTCCTGTCCTAGAAATAGAGAACTGTAGGCTGTCATTTTATTTTAGCACAACAATATGAGTGCTGTTAATAAAACAGTGAGAAAACATGACGTCCTTCACCAGTAAAGGCTCAATCCAGCTCCCATGTGAACACGATACGGATTCAATTGTTAACATATTTTACGGGAAAACCAACCAAAGTATACAGAATTGGAAAAAATGACAATCTCTTTGAATTGTGTCTTTTTCTTTGTTGTTTGTTACTACAAATCTTTTGCTTTTCACAAATGTTGTCATGAACATCTCTTGATCGAGCCAGAAAGAGTTACCTTTACAGATTTGTGATATACATAATGATGTAGGTTCCTTGCAGTGACTAGGGTTTATATTTAAAACAAATCATATCTTCTGAACGCTTTGTGCTATTACAACCACACTTGGAAGAAAGTGGTACTAAGTACAAAAAAAACGACTAAGTCACTACTTCTGTTTTTCTTGCTAAACAACCTCCAGGCTGGGGACTTGAAACTGTCTTACTTGTTGGCAAGATGTCCAATACGTTTCAATAAGGTTCAATTTACTTATACTGTACATGAAACCCTGGAAATCAAATGTCTTCCATCAATCAACTCAAATAGAATCACTCAAAATGTATCAGAACCTTCGTAAAAACACATTTTTCACAGGACAACAGTTTCACATTGGAAAATCACAGATATGTTGTGTTTCCCCCCACAGGGTGACTCTGGGGGGCCTCTGGTGTGTGAGGGGGCCCCGGGGCGGTTCTTCCTGGCTGGGGTGGTGAGTTGGGGAGTGGGCTGTGCTCTGATCAACCGGCCGGGGGTCTACTCTCGCATCACAAAGCTCCGCAACTGGATCCTGAGCCACACCGACCCCAGCCTGGTGCCTGACTTCCCTCAGTCTGTTCCCACTGTACCAGTGACTGTGACTGAGGGGGGCTTTAATCATCCAGCGGTACCCCGGACTGCCGCTGTGGAAGTGACCCCTGCACCAACACTCAATGGTAATGTCACACTGAAAGCAGCCTAATCTATTGGTCACATATCTCTGGGGAGATATTTCAAATATCTGTCTAGCTAGGACACTTTCCACGATGGCATTTTCCAGAAATAACTTGAAAAACGAATTGTGCTATAAAGTTACTTGCATGTAAATTATGTGTAATGGGCCAAATAAATGGGGGACAGCATTTCAACTCCACTACTGGGACCATACAGTCTAAGTTTACAGTCATCAGTTCGTAAAAATTGCCACTATTAACTAACAGCAAGGAGCAAATAAGCTAAATGAAACTAAACTTATCCAATCATCTTCACGTGTGGTTAGTTAACTATTGGTCACTCATTCATCAGTTACCAAGAGAAATGTGATGAAGTTAAATGATACTACTACTAACGCAATCAAAGTGAACATTAGCCACGTTTAGCTTAGCGGTGGTGACGAGATTTACGCCTCGAAAAAAAAAAGTGTTGTTAATTTACGGGAATATTTTGTTTTGATTCCAGGGGAAATTGGGTTTTGGGACGGTTTCTACATTTTAGAATGAAAAAAACAAAAAATGTAATAAAAATTAAGTTAAAACAAATATGAAAACAAATAGAAACAACTAAAAATGTAATTAAAATAAAATAACAATAGAAAATAACTTCAAAAATGATCATAACCTTTTTCCAGCCACAGAGTTTGTTTTCTGGACATTTTCGAATCTCATTTGTGTTTAGTGGAGGGAACCAGTACGATGCTAACTTCCTGATTAGCCTACCAAATGTTGTCATTCCTGCAGCACTCATTACTTTTTGAAGTGTAAATCTCAGGCTTTATGATCTGTCCATCACGTGTTGCAGTCATGAACTGCAGTGGAAACTTCCAGTGCAGCGCCACCGCCTGCATCGGCAAGGTCAACGCGGAGTGTGACGGCGTCTCAGACTGCGCTAACGAGGCGGACGAGAGAAACTGTGGTAAGGAGTTCATTTTATAGAAGAAAGCTAATGAAGCTGGACATGGGTATAGCAGGAAGCCCACACATCCTCCGTTATAAACCAATAACCCACCTGTGTTCAATGTAACTTAGCCAATTAAAAAGAAATGAAACGGTTACAACGTTTTGGCTTATCTGAAAATAATATATTGCAGGATTCAGAAGTCTGTATCTGCATGGTTGATTGCATGTTCTCTAAGTTGCATTGGATGAAAGGTTCAGTTAATGAAATGTAATGTAATGAGTGTTTTTGTTTCAGACTGCGGCCTACGTCCTGCGTTGGGCTCCCAAAGGATTGTGGGAGGAGTGACAGCTCGTAGGGGGGAGTGGCCGTGGATCGGCAGCCTGCAGTACAAGAGACTGCACCGCTGTGGCGCCACTCTCATTCACAACAAATGGTTAATCACTGCGGCACACTGCTTCAAAAGGTACTGCTAAACGTAGAATAGCCCACAAAAGTATTGGTTTTTATGGAAAACATGTCTACCATAGAGTGTTGCAGGAACGACTCCTAAAACCCGGAAGTGAGTTAGCATTTTACCACTTCCGGTTCCCTCGTCTCAGAGTCTGAGTGTTTTTGGAAAACAGCTGGAAATAAGGTCTGTGGTTGACACAAATTGAAGAGACGCATCACGTTTTGTTCTACGACATTAAATCCATCAGCAGTGACCCCACTGGTGATTTCTGAAGAGTTTACGTGTCTGAAAAACGATGGTTGTTAACAAGTGGCTGAATAGGACTACAGAAGTTGTCGAGGACGTTGTACGTCATTACGCCGAACACGTAAACACTCCCGCTAAATTTGTTTGCCCTGTTCTGCTTGAAAGCAAGTACCTGCCTCCTGCAAACTGTTCAAACAAACGCTTCAACTCGTACCATTTTGTATATGTATTATTGAATATGGATCTTAAGTTGCCGTGACGTTGAAGTCGTGCGACCCTGCTGTACTTGACTGTAGTTCGTTTATAGCATAACGTTAGCATTTTGCTTCTGGCGATTAGATTTATGATTCATTATAAAAGTAGGGTAGACATGTGGATATTATCCGGCTGAACAAAACGTGCATTTATCAAACAGGTTCGTTTTCCACAGATCTTATTTTTTACAATATTCCAAAATCCTATGGAGAAATCCTGTTGCTTTTTTGTCGAGCAGCTTACTTCCGGGTCGGCCTACACAAATACGTCATCACTGCACCGCTCTATTACATCCAGATACATACTGACTCTTTATCTTTCCCCTCCGCAGTGACGCCAGCCCCTCTAACTGGGCCGTGAGTCTGGGGTCTGTGCTGCGCTCGGGGATCGGAGCGCTGGTGATCCCCATCCAGAGGGTCGTCATCCACCCGGCCTTCAACGGCTCCACCATGGACCACGACGTGGCTCTGTTGGAGCTGGTGGTCCCAGCCCCCATGTCCTACACCATCCAGTCCGCCTGCCTCCCCTCCCCCGTGCATCGCTTCCCCAAAGAGGCAGAGTGCTACGTCACAGGCTGGGGGTCCATGAGGGAGGGAGGTGAGAGAGTCAAAATCCAATAATTGTTATAGAAAGCATTTAATGATTGCATCAAAATGTTACATGCTACTGTACAAAAAACTGGAGAATCATCATTGTCAGGAGGGAATGTTAACAACGGAGCAAAAGCTGCCACATTATTTATGTAATAATGGTAAGACTTAAAGGTGGGGTAGGTAAGTTTGAGAAACCGGCTCGAGATACACTTTTTGTTATATTCCATGGAATGCTCTTAACATCCCGATAGCAATGAATATCTGAAGTGCTTTGACAAAAAATCCATAAAAAAATGTCCTCTGTGGAAGCCGTAGTACTGTAAAAAGCACGACCAATCATCTGAGCCGGCCCGGCTAAAATAACTGGATGGCCTACCTGCCTGTCAGCCTTCCATCTGTGCACAAACTTATCTCGTGCCCTCATTGGTCATGTACGCGTTCGTGTGTGTTGGAGGAGGGGCTCTGTGAGGAAGTGGCAGATTTTCTCAGGCTGTGTATTTTCAAATTCTAGCGATCTCGAGCTGGTTTCTCCAAAGTTACCTACCCTACCTTTAATAAAAGAGACTTGAGGCTAAAAACATTTTGTTAAATTATAATAAGGATGTTTTGTACTGAGGAACTCCCTTACAGCCTCATCATACCTATACAATACAATAAATGAAAACACAATCATTGTTCTGTTGAAACTATATTTATAAGGGAGGCTGTGGCTCAGTGGATAGTGCGCTGAACTTGGAATCAGGGAGTAGCAAGTTCGAGTCCCACTGCAGTCAGCATGTCGTTGTGTCCCTGAGACACTTCACCCCAAATTGCTCCTGTGGGGATTGCCCACAGTATTGAGTATGTAAGTCGCTTTGGATAAAAGCATCTAACAAGTAACATGTAATGTAATGTAATGTATAACTAACCCTTCAGAAACTGTGTTTTAACATACAGTAGATATGTTATATTAGAGGTAGATATATTCACTGTATTACTTACCATTGTAAAGCCTTGAGTTTGGCATATTGGCCATTGCTCTCTTGATTAACTGTTATGATCTGAAAACTCAGTGTGAAAGTCGTGAGGCCAAAGTTGGACAACACTGTGTTTTAGCGACCTGTCCATCACAAGGTAGCCATACCATAAAGAAATACCCACTTTATTGTCTATTTTATCAAAATAGACATCCTGTTGTATGGATAACAATGTAAAACTAACAACTAAGACCATAAACTCATCAGAAAAGTGTTTACTGATGTAAACAATCAAGTGAGATGTAGGGGCATTTTCCACATTGGCTTCACTTTTTAAACCCGGAGGTTTCCAGGTGTTATGATCAGATTTAAAGTATTTGTGAAAATGCATTTACCACTCATATAATCTTTATTTTTTTGCCAGGCTCGTTGACCAACATGCTGCAGAAGGCTGCAGTGAGCATCATCGAGCAGGCAGACTGCAAACAGTCGTACAGAGACGCTCTGACTCCTAACATGATGTGTGCCGGATACATGGAGGGAGGAAGGGACACATGCTGGGTGAGAAGGACTCTTTGATGTTTTCACTTGAAATAAGTACAACAATCTGCCAATAGAACAAATGAAAATGTGCTTGGTAAGATTTCTTGAAATAAGAAGGGATATTTAGATAAATCAGATCTTGTAATTAGCTGGGAGAACACATTTTGAACTATATTTCACCAGAACCAGAATTGTCTTCAATTCATGTGCAATGCCTTTTTTATATGCTGCTGTAACAAAACTGTCCAATTTGTGATCAATTAAGTATATCTAATCTAAAAAAGTGCTAAGAGGAAATTGAAAATAGGGTTATGGCTCCAATAAATATGTTTTTATAGTGGATTCTTAACCCTGTCAGAGCAAAAGTAAATGTTGCATATAACTTCTTAGATGTTCCTAGGAGTCATCAGCATATTTCTAATTCATAATTTGGAAATACGTGATGCATTTTATGTTTTGCACTTTCAGTACTTTTGCGGAGAGTAGACTATGTTCCCAAATAAAATACACAGCCCCCTTTCCCCTCGCTTTAATCTTCTCATGTAAGGAAACCCTCGTGCATTCCTGTCTCGGTCAAAGCACCTGGCATCCCAGCAGCGAGCCAAGTGACATTCTCTCTGAAGCTCACTCTTTTGCTTCCCTGCTCATCCTTAATTAATCATTTTATTCATCCTTACATGCCGGAGACCTCTGTGCATGGAGGTTATTTAAAGGGGACCTATCATGCAAAATGCACTTTTTGCATGATACACGCAGCGTCAGAAAATAAAACCCTCTCTCTTTTCCTCCGTACCCAAATCTCTAAAAACGGGGGTACAACGGAGCTGATCCAGATTTGCGTCCGATATGACGTAATATCGGAAATGTGGACCCACGGCACTATCAGAAAGTTGCTATCAGAAACAATGCCTGACGTGTTTTGGACGTAATATGGTCTTTGTTTACATTAGCATCGCTAACACTCAGAGCTAACCTGTACTGGAGAGAGTGTGTGTTTCTTAATGTCGAGGAGGCTTGCTTGGTAGCACATGTACCTCCGAGTGAGTTCCTTAATTAAGAAGCGAGGCAAGAATACCTCCTAGCCTCGGAAAATGAAGAAAGGAACAGGCTAGCAAGTGCGCCTTACATTTTCGGCCAAAGATTTGGGAAATTGTTCCGTGCGCAAAGCATTGTGGGGATTTTAAGACCGCGGAGTCTACACATGTGCAGCCTCGAAATTTCCCGCAACGAAGTACGCCGGCCTCGGTAGAATTCCAAATATGCAGGACATTGGAACAGTCCTTCGGCGGGACTCGATGACATAGTATCCTTGAAATAGTGGCTCTGGAGCAGCTTTCCTCGACATTGAGAAACACCCACAATGTGTAAAAAAACAGAAAATAAAAAAAAAGGATTTCAGCTCGATATTGTTTCAGAAATATATATATATCCTTTATATAAACCAGGTAAAAGAATAATAATCCTTGATGTGGTTTGGAACATGATATGGCATTTAATCACGGCAGAATTTAACTGTATCTACCGGTAGAATTCTGAGCAGGCATTAGGTCCCACTCTTTTTTTTTCAAGCTAAGGACCCAGAATCAGCGTTTCTCTAACAGGGCTGGAATAGAGGGATATGAGCGATGTCTAAAATGCATGATCTGTTTGGTATTTTGAGCAAAACACATCATAGACATGTTTTTATGTATTTGTGTATATCTGAGACCCATAATATATGCCTAAAAATAGCATGATAGGAGACCTTTAACACTCTTACTCTCTCCCGTTCTCCAGGGAGACTCTGGAGGCCCTCTGACCTGCCGGGAGCCGTCCGGTCGCTGGTTTGTTGCCGGAATCACCAGCTGGGGACATGGCTGTGGTCGAATTGGTTTCCCGGGGGTTTACACTCGTACGACGTCGGTCCGGAAATGGATTTCTACATACCTGCCTTTCTGAAGAAGGCGAAAAAAAAGGTGCTGAAAATATGACACGGATACAGAGGATTTTCCTACAATATCTCCTTAAAAGATGTACTGTATGAAGGACTAAAGTCATGCTAATAAGCCACTCATTGATAGTTTCCTCGGTGTTGACCCACGTGACCTTCTGGTGCTGTTTGTAATACTGTGCGGTCATCTGAACTGGGACTATCATCGTCTTTAAGGAGAACACTGAGTCGTGGCTTATGGACATTTTGCTAGCACATGCATTCAAAATATTTATTTCAGTTATTTATTATTTTTCTGATTGGTAAACTTGATTTTTATGGTGCATTTTTATTTTCATTTTGCGTGGGGTTCAGAATATATGTGGTTCAATTATGGGTTGCCTTTTTTTGTATATTCCCAGAAAACAAGACAAATATGTAAATGTAAGATTTGTGAGTGAAAGGTGGGTTTCTGGGAAAAATATATTTTGGAATTGGATTTGAAGTTTGTTTGGTAAATTCCTAGTTTATTTGTTGGTGTAGATACACTTGGATGCAAGAGAGGATTTGGGTTGATGAGATTTATTGATTACTTCTTGAAAATGGTTCCTTTTTCTCACAATCACACTGAAAGTAGCTGTAGTGGCTCTCTACATAAAGGAAGGAAGATTGTGGTTCCGAGACATCTGACAAGCCACACACACACACACACACACACACACTCCTGAAACAAGCCCACCTCTGTGGAGGGGGCAGATAGAGTGACAACTAGAAAACAGGTCAGACAAAACAGTTTTGTTCTCCAGGCGTACTTTGATATCCGTCTGTTTGGAGGCTTGTGAATGTCAGGTTCACGCTTGTGAAAACACCAAGTTGCTCTACAAGTCTTCCTTTTTCATTTTAAGTAGGTCTTTTAGAAAACAGGCATGTCAAGGAAAGCCTGGGGGGGTTATTATTGTCGTGCTGCTTGTTCTCCTGGCACAATTGTTTAGTCTCTCCGGGCATAAACACAATGAAATAATGGGCATACTGAGCACAGTTTTATGGAGCTATTGTGGCGATTGAAAGTCCTGTTTACAGTTATCATCATGTGCCCCAATTTTACAGACTCTTGCACACAAAGATTTAACCTCAATTGGAAGGCAGCAGGGTGTCAGTGTTTCCATTGAAGCCCCACTGTAGTTAAAACATGTTATTGTTAGGGATGTCCCGATCACCTTTTTTTGCTCCCGATCCGATTCCGATCATTTGATTTTGACAATCTGCCGATACCGATTTTTCCCGATCCGATCTTTATGCAATGCATTAAGAGGAAAAAAAAGGTAACAGATAACGGCTGGTCATCCAACGCGATGAATTCAGCTATCTTGGCTGTTATTTTGTTGGCCTTTTCACTGTTCTGGGGCAGTTTCTCTTTCCTTTTAAAAGTCTCTGAAAGTGTCGGTTGTTTCAGTGCCGTTACCTGAGTGGCCGCTGTGTACTCGTCGTGTTGTTGTTGGTGGTGTTTGTATTAGATTGGTCGTGTTGAACGTAGCTCTGTTCTTTCCACCACGCGGAACCTCCGCCTTGCAAACATTGCATCTGGCTGTTACACTGCCTTCGCTTTCAATTTTATAATACTTCCAAACTCCTGACATTTTCTCTGTCCCGACTCCCGAGTCACCAGCTGAACGTAGCCTCTCGTTAGCTTACTGCTACTATTAGACACTGCGCCCACTCTGTTGCCAGATTTGAGAGAAATAAGCAACCAGGTCTATGAAAACAAGCCCAAAAGAAGCAACACATACATGATGTTGTGTCATTTTAACCCAAAACTAAGGCCTCAGGATGACTTTAAGATGTGACCAGGTCATTTTTGTTTTGTAACATTAAATAAAATGTATAAAAATATTTTATAAAAAAAAAAAAAAATTCCGATCCCCGATTTTTTTCTCCCGATCCCCGATCACGTGAAAATCACGTGATCGGCTCCGATCCCCGATCACGTGATCGGATTGGGACATCCCTAGTTATTGTTGCTCCAAAAAGCCATCGTGCTGCTGTTGACTGATTTTAAAGGGTGCCAAAATCTAACTACAGCTGTAACAATTAGTCGACTACTTTAGTCTATCCAAAGGAAAATAACCGCCCAGAAACTTTGATAATTGTTCCTTTTTAATGCAAAAGTGGCAACAATTCTGTTTTACTGCCCTTCAAATATGGAGATTGTATCTTTACTGTGTACTGTCATAATATAGTAAATATATTTGGGTTTTAGACAAAACAAGACATATAAAAAAAAAAAAAAATGGATGGCACTTTTTCAATATTTTGACATTTTATAGACCAAGTGATTAATCTAGAAAAAAACAAAGTGTGAGTTTCAGCCCTGATTGCAAAACAGTACATTTATTTTATAATCTGCATACATTATTGGAACATATCCCAGCATGCACTGCTCGAGATATGGGGTACACTTGGACAGCGGTCAGACAATTACAGGTTTTACTTGGAGACACATTCACACTTATGTTCGCTCCAACGGGAAATGTAAAGGGTCCAATTCTTCAAAGTATGCAGGTGCATGTTTTAACAATGTATGTTTACTTATTAACCAGAGGATTAATTACTCATAACATAAAAACACATTTAATCAAACTTTATAACAGTTCCTCGGAGCAAAAGGAAAATGTCCATAGAGACTTTGTTATGGCTCGAGTCCACCGGCTTTGCTGCCTGTCTGTGAGGTATTATGATGATGATGATGATGATGAAGATGATGATGTTCTGCTGCAGCCACACACACACCTGTGAGTGTGCACAGCTGCAGCCTCCAGTGGACACACACCTGCTGCTCCTCACTGTGAACAGCGCAGGGAAGAAGGGACGGGTGCAGAGAGAGGCGTTCACATGCGAGCTCTTTCCTGCTGTAGTCTGGAGTTGTATGTTCGGGACACCGTGTTCCAGGCGTCCATATACCGGTCCATACACATGGCAATGCATTTCTGTGAGGACAAGAGCAGACACATTAAAAATAAATTGTGATCATTTTAAAAGAATGCAACAAACCATCCTCTTTTTTACAAATCATTCAGCTCAGTATTTCCTTGAAAAACAATTGGGTCTATAATGTTGTGCTGGGCAAACGTATCAGTACAACATCAATATCATGTTACAAGACTTTGTGTCGTCTTATATTTTGATATTGTATTCATTTCAAGGTATGAAGAGTTCATTACAGTAGAGAGATGTAATGTTCTGAATTGACTAACCCCTAGATTCCACCGGGTCCGTCTGTGCCGAGTTACGGCCGCGTTACGGCTGTGCCGCGGCGTTCGCAAAGATCGTGGACACTCTAGTCTAGTCAATGGGTGCTATTCCACCAGACGCGAGCTCCACTCAAAATAGGATGCAAGTCTATTTTCGACGCGACGCGAGGCGTTGCATAGCGCCGGGCAGGAAGTGGACCGGTCAGAGCATCCAGTCAATCCCCAAAATAAACTAATTTTGCAGACCCTATCCCTCCGTAGTCTTTCAAGTAGGAGGAGAAATGCCAGCGTTCGCCTCCGGTTTACAGGCACTGTGTAAATTATATATAGAATAATGATGATGATGAATGCATTTTTTTACCACTAAAATACAGCAACACATCTTTGATTCATGTCGTTTATAACTGGAATATTACAGTTATTATGAACTTTGTAAGTAGCCTGTCCAGGAAATATGCCCAAATCAACAAAAACTGCGAGCCGGCAGGCAAGACGCTCCGCTTCTGAAACGCTTCTGAAACGCGCCCGGTGGGGTATGACGCTGGAGGAGGTCGGACCAAAACCACGTCGCAGCCGTAATGCGGCGCAGACGGACCCGGTGGAATCTAGGGGTAAGACTATTCTAGCTCTTCTGTTATTTACCTTTAGGCATTGTATCCACATTACTAATGATTATTTATCATTTGTCTAATTTCTGTAAGCACCAATAGTCAATCCTACAATATCAATTTTTAAGAATATTAATACAGGCATTCTATAAACAAAATATATTTGTTGTTCTCCATATTCCCTAGCCCTACTATAATGTATTAGTTGACATATTACAAAATTACTTGTCTTGTCCGACCCACAGTCAAAAATCTGTGGATTCCTTTCACTATCATGAAAATGAAAGTAAAGCAGTGGATCCTGTTTTGAGATTATCAAAGCTGAGAGAAATGAATACTGGTTTCAGTCAATTCCTAGATATCTTTTATTGACATCTTAAAGCATTACACACCTGCTCAGAGTTGTCCAGCGAGCTCCCAGGTTTTCCTATGCACTTCTTGAAGCATTTGTCTGTCATTCTCTGAAACACAAACACATTGTTTATTATCATGTCTTACCAACAGATGACAGTTCCCATCATCTGTTGGTGGGTAGTTGACCTTCTGTAGGTGAAATGGTAAAATCCCTACACACATTTCTACTGTTTTAGGTCTTAGTCGACTTATTGTTTGTTTAGGTTTTAGTCTAGTTTTTTTAATGACTTATATTCCAAGAAACTCATCCTCAAAGTTTTGCTTTTGGAAAAGTCTTACAAATGTTTCGATTGAACAAAGTCATCGATAAGTCTACACAATGTAAAGTTTACTAGGAAATTATTTGGTCGAGGTCAGCCCTAGGTTAAAGAGATTAAAGGTTAAATGTTTTTGCACATTGATGTTACATTATGTCAAAGCAATTCCATTCATACTGCTGTTTCTATCAAGCTTACCTCATTAACATATACATTACAATATCTTCATGAAACGTTGTGACTTGACTCATAATGGTGCTCATAACACCCCAAATAAATGTATCTACATAACGTAACTCTACTAAGTGAAGTGTTAGCATGTTAGCTTAGCATGTTTCTCCATTGGTTTACCTGCAGCAGCTCCTGAGCGTTAGCCACCGCGATCTGCACTTTAACTTGCTCCATGATGGCCCCGGTGTCCACTTTCCCCCCCAGCCCCACCGGCAGAGAAGTCTGAACTGTAGCCTTCCATTTCTACCGTAAACGTTACCGAATACTGTAGCTTTATCGGTGTTTTTAGACACACGTGTGTACAGTTACCTTTAGGTTCGGCTAACGTTAGTTTTCAGTGCCCTTGACAGCGGCGGAAGTCTGCATACATCACTTCCGCATAAGGGGATTCCGATTTTGGGAAGTGTAGTTTTTTTGACAGCTGGTACGATTGAGGTACAGTTCTTAATATACATCCATGTTGGCCACGCGGTGGTGATATACTCTAATAATGGATAACACACTATTCAACTTTAATGAAAGGAATTTGGAGTCCTTTGTGTGTGCTACCAATACATGATATAGATTTTCTTTCCATATCATTCAATATTTTAATGCACACATTTTTTGATTATGAGATGTAATACGAAATCAAGCATCTGTTAGTTATCTGATAGTTCATCACTGATTGCAACGTTATATTATGTCACTGCATTGTAAATCAAAAATGTGAAGTATAGCAAATTAGGGGCCATTTTAGGACTGTCTGCCTTGACTCTTACGAAAAACAATTGTATTGTAATTATTAACAAACCAATATGTAATGCCAAAAGAAAGTTATTTGTTGTCATGTGCACAACAATTACAGAGAAGCAATCTGCAATGAATTCTCTGCAAAGACCCCAGGCTCTCTTCAACCATGTTATCAAAAATAAAAATAAATAAATTAGTGAACTTGAATGTATATGTTTATGCTGTGCAGTGATGAATAAACGCAAAATGTGTTAAATTATTTGTCTTGGCTGTTGTCTTGTGGGTGGATTTGTATTTACTTGTGAAACATCACAACAACCATTTATCTCATAGCCTACTTATCTTCCACAGCAGGCTTTATTGGAAAATAAATGCAAACATGAATAACATGCAACCAAACTGTATAATGTCAACCTTTTGATTCCCCTTTATCCATTGCATAATTGCAGAGATTCATTCATCATACCAATGTAGTTACTGTGACAACTTGTGTCAGCAAATAGATGAAGCATTACCCCAAACTATGTGGAAAGCAGGAGGCTGTAAGACGTAAATAGAAGGTCATAAGAAGCTCTGCATTGTTTGGCGTTGAGTCGGGGGCCCGAGGATGAACCCTTCTCCTTATGTTTCAGACGGGATGACCTCACTGAGAGGACCACCTGCCTCGAGTGAACAAATCTGTGGTACAGTGAGTCTGCAGGCAAACAATGGAGCGACGGTTACTGTCACTGTCAACCGACACTGTGTGACTGGCTTGATGCAACGCTGGGGGCATTGAGGAATAATTACGGGGGGTCTGATTAGTGGCGTGCCTGCCTCGCAGTAATTAATGACCGGTTACACACCCAAGCCCATGCAAAAACACACATACATTAATCCTTTGGGCTCAAAGCCATGAACTGTATGGGGGGTTGTGTTAAAGTGCAGCAAAATGAATTAACCCTAGATTACAATCATGAGTTCATTATTCTAATCTGCTTAAATTCTTAATCTCCTTAAGGCACACTTGTGTGTATGAAAGCATTTTGAACCCAGTCTGCAACAAGGGAGGCTTCAACGAGCGGCGGCAACAATGAGAATGTGAAGCACCATGAGTGTGTTTATGGTGTCAAACTTTGAGGTTACACAACGCTGCAGGTGATTACTCCAAGGCTTTCAAGTGTAAAAAAAGATGTGAGTGGCTTGAGATATAAGTAGGAGTCAAGTTTGAATCCCTAGGGAGGAACAAGAGACTCAACAGAAGCCATATAAGGACATGTGTTTACACCCTCATATTTTTTTCTTTAGGTATCCTATGACAACTAGTTTCTGGAGATCACAAGTTATTTATGGCATGAACTTGAAATAACAAATGTTGTTTAGCTGAGATAACAGGACAATGGTCATGGCTCAAAAAAAAATTTCATCCGGCGGTGACAGCGAGTTAAAACTTGGTATCACGAAAAAAAAATGTGGTAGACTGTGGTTTTACTTTTACTTAAAGGGGCCCTATTATGCTTTTATGGGTTTCTCTTTCTTGTAGTGTGTTATACAGTATAGGTTTTAGTGCATGTAAATGGTCTGCAAAGGCTAAAATCCCTTATCCCCCCTGCCCTGAAACGCCTCCATTGGACTCCTTTGTTTACTTCCTGAACATAGTTACACCTCTATGGAACACTAGTGCTTCTATTGGCTAACGCTCCAACACATTGTACGTGATAGGCTAAGGGGCGGGACATTTCTAGGCGGTTGACCAATCACAACAGAGCCGGCCAGCTAACCAATCAGACTGGGCTGAGTTTCCATATGGTGTTTTTGTATGGAGACAATGTTTTTCTTGAAAATAACAGGTGCAGTTTAACATATACTCTTTTCCATTAAAGTGTCCCAAGAAGGCAAAGAGCCAGCATGCACAACAACATGCCTCTGGACCTGGCACACCTAAATGGAGTCAAGCCATTATTAGTGGTTGTTAATTACACATGAAGGCATGTTGGGACATGTCCCAGCAAAGACTGGCACAGAAACAATGCTTAATTCTCCCATCGGCTCTGTATTTCTTGGAATTCTTATAGCCTTATTTATTTATTTTAAGTATAAGTTGATACTTGTTTTGTTCTGTTACAGAAATGAATAGAAAATGCAAGTGAAGTAAAAAGTACTCTGAGCCTTTAGTCAAATAAAAGAAGAATTACTATGGTCTTAAAATACTTCAATACAAGTAAAAGGTATACATTGACAAGTAGAAGTACAGGAGTATTATCAGAAACATGTACTTTAAGTTTCAAAAACAAAAGACGTGGCCCTTTTCACAGTATTAGGGTGTTTTAGAATATTATAATAATTGTTCTAATTACATTTGATTCCATGTTAAAGTTGAAGTTTGTCACTGTAGAGACCATTATCTTTTAAATAGTAAAATAGCAAACATTTATTTTGTAAATACTGGGTAGATAACAGCAGTGCATCATATCGTATGAGCATAAAATGAGTATTTAAATGTAAAAAGGAGATGGAGGGTAAAATAAATAGTGGAGTATTAAAGTACAATATTTGCCTCTAAAATATAATGCATTGGAAGTATATGTAGCAAAAAATTTGACACTTTCAACTACCTCAATAGTTGTACTTAAAGGTCCCATGTCATGGCCATTTCTACTGATCATAATTCCATTGTTGAGGTCTACTAGAATAGATTTACATTGTTCAATTTTCCAAACTCACATTGGTTTCTCATACAGCATCTCTGTATAGTATGTGTATTCACTCTCTGTCCTAAACGGCTTGTTGGAGCTCCTGCCCCCCCCTCCCTGTGAGCCCAGTGTGCTCTGATTGGTCGGGACGTTGCGAGCGGACAGGTTTCCGGGTCGGCGATACAGCGAGAACAAGCTAAACTCATCCTGAGCACACACAAACACTCACAGCCGAAGTAAAAACAATAAGTGTGGCTTGATATTGAGTAAGAAAAAGGTTTATAACGCTGTGAGAATGGGTCTGCGGAGAGCATTTCTCCGCCATCCCAACTCGTCCATTACCAGCATTCAGGGAGCTCTATGCAAGTCAATGGGGACTCCCTGTTAGTTAGCCAAGGGATCCTGGTGTGTGATGTGCTCCACGGATTGGTCCATTTGGGCCAATCCGGTCATTTGTTGTTGATTTGGGTGTTCACACGTCACAGAACCCAGGAAGCAAACAATGGAAAATGAGAAATCTCCAACCAAGCGTTCTGGGGCAGCATAGACAGATCTTTTCTGTGTTAGAGTTTTACTCCCTACAGGGTGTACTTTGAGGGTTTTTGACTCTGCAGACCGTTTACATGCAGAAAAACCTTCATAACACACAAGGGGACAGGTAATAACCGGAAAAGCATGACATGGGCCCTTTAAAATACAGTTATGAATAAATATACTTAATTTCATCAGTCAATATTGGGATTTGGGAAACACTAATCAACAGTTTTCAGCATCTAAAGTTCAAGTAAGGGAATGTGAAATGCTTAATATACTTTAAACCACCTTTTACTTACAGTATATACTTAATATTGACCACGTTTCATAACTTCTACCTGTATGTGCAGGCTGTCTCCGGCTGGCCCCATTCTCGTCCCGATAACTCACGAGTACTTAAATCCTTCAGAAAATGTGAGGAATTCAGCCGGAGAAACGATCTCATGGTCCTCAGAGGGACTTTACCCTGCCATCATAAGACTGCTGGTTATGTGGAGCTGGCAACATATGCCAAGCTGTGCCTGGTGCTAACTCAATGTGTCTTAGGTATTAATATCTGGGTAAACATAGTGTTGGTGGTCGTGATGTTAATCTAATTTTCTTTAATTCTAGCAACCAGGGGAAGTCTCTTATTCATCAAAAACTTGTAAACGGTGGATATTTTGTTGGCTGATTCCAGTCTTTTTAGATTCAGCATGTTTCAATTTGACTACTTTTAGGCCAACAGGATAAGGCTTCAGTATTTCTCCCTCAAAATGTAATTGATGGCCACATGGAGGTGGTATTTAGACCTTCATGTCTCGCAATAACATTTCATTACAGACAACATTACTCAACTATACAATACATTTTTAAAAAGTAGTTATTTTAAAATAATTCATACACATTTTTCTGGATTTCTGGCAAAAACAATGCTCCAAATTTCAATATAAAAATAAAGATAACAAATGTTAGGTACGAATGTTAATATTACTTTTTGAAACTGCTGCTTAATATTTCATAACAATAATAATAATAATAATGAAATATATATATATTTTTTAATATTGTCAATCATTTTTTTATTCTAATAAAGAGCAAGTGTCACCAAACCTAATTTCCTCTCAAGATAACACAAATATTCAGAATCAAATCTGGTTGTATTCATTGCTATCTCTCATTGCACTATATGCTGGTATTTTATTATTTTATAATCCTGTCTTTTTTATCACCTTGCATTACTTTTAGAAAATAAAATAGTTTTCTATCTGTGTTTTTAATTTTTGTTTTACTTTTATGTATGCACCACAACACCAAGTCAAATTCCTCGTAGCCTACATATAAACCTAACTGGTAATAAACCTGTTTCTGATTCTGATTTCTGATTCTGATAATGAATTTACAAAAATAAACTTTCCTTTCGTTTAATACTCGATGCAAACTTTCCTCTAAGTGAAAGTTTTAAACATCAGGCAGGTGAAGCACACAGAGACTGGTGTTCTTCATTGTTCAGTGCAATGCTATTCTCCAATGATGCAGTGCATTGACCCTGAAGTTGGACAGAGAATAAAGGGCTTCAGAATGATATCCCATTGGACGGTGAGGGGAAAGGGGGCGGGGCCAGTGGAAGGGGGGGAGGAGCCTCTGAGGACACCACGGCTGCTCGGCTCTTTCTCTCTGTTCGCTCTTTGCTCTCCTGCAGGCTGCGTGGCTTCCCGACAACAAAACCTAAACTTTAAACAGTGTTTTCTTCTTTTTTAATGCATATTTAATCTCGAAACTCGCACCGCAGACACATGGATCAACCATTCCCCGACACTTCAGGAAATTATGCAGTTTTAAACCCGGAATGTGTCTAAATTAACTTCAAACAACTCAACAACGGAACAAGTCAACATACCCGGATCAACTGTGCTCAGTGCGCCTATCAAGGTAAGAGAGATTTAAAAATAAGTATCGGTTCCTGCTTATTTCCAGAGGTGGAAGTGCTTAGATATTGTACTTGAATAAAAGTAGAAGTACACCAGATTGTAGAAATACTCTAAGTTAGAGTAAAAGTCCTGCAATCAAGATGTTACTCAAGTAAAAATACAAAAGTATTGGCATCAAAATATACTTAAGGTATCACAAGTAATCATTCTGCAGATTGGTCCATTTCAGAATAATATATATGATATGTTTTATAATGATTGATCATTAAAGTGTTATCAAAGCTGGTAAAGGTGCAGCTAGTTTGAATGACTTTGTATACTGCAGGGTAGCTTGTGAATTTACTCCAGGTGGAACTAAAGTCTGATTTAAGAGTTGATTATATTTCACATCATTCATCCAGATCTGTAAAGTAACTAAAGGTATCAAATACATGTAGTGGAGGAAAAGTACACCATTTAACTCTGAATTGTGGTGGAGTAGAAGTACAAGGCAGCATAACCTTTAAATACTATTAAACTTGTTCTTCAGTTAAGTAAATGTACTTGGTTACTTCCCTCCTCTGCTTGTTCTACATTTATCAAACTTCCGAAATGTGAGCCTGTGTGAGTCTCGGTGGTGAAGCGGCTCCTCTGATGTTAGCAGGCTGACTGGAGGAGAGCATGCGGACCGCAGTCTCACATTTACTGCACACATACGATTGGATTTCACGCTGAGTCCCTCCACGGAAGTCCTCAGTCTCCCTTTCAGTGGGATTGAATAGCCGACTTAAATGTATCTGGTGGGAAACAATGGAGGCTTTAAAGCGGAAGATATTTATTTGGTCGGCTTCAAGTTGTGGACAGTCATTATTAGCCCGTACTGTGCACACTGGTTACATGGTTATATTGGTGTAAAATCCAATGCAACTTATATTTAGCATGAAGATAATTAGCGATGCAATCATAATGACCATAGTAGATTTTCATGCAAAAATGTATCAAATGTGGATATAATCTGCTTTTTTCTGTCAAAAATTAGTCTACCTTACAATATCAAAATCAATATTGATGATATTTGATTTTCTCAATATCACTTACCCCTCGTTTCAGCCCTAAAGCCAACTGTATTGACTATCATTGAACTTAATTCCTTTATTGTCACTGTCACAGGTACAACAACAGCATTTACAAATAATTGTAGTAGCAAATTTGACTGAAACATTTCCCAAATCTCGAGATGTTCTGCTGTTTATACCATAGTGGAGTAAATGTATTTGGTTTGTACTGACCTAACAATAAAAACATGAGGAAAAAACTGATAGGTTCAGCTGGAAATGGGCACATTTGTTGATATGATATCAGTATCGTTCGTGATATAAGACTAGATATAATCTTACATTTTGGATATTGTGATATCACATAAGAGTATTTTCTTGGTTTCAAAAGTTTGATTACAGTAAAGTTAGGTTTTTTTCTGAGTTTTTCATTAATGTTTTAACCATTCTATTGTTTGCCTCTACCTACTTTAGTTATTGTATCCATAATACAGATGACTTGATATCAAAGATGACATTTTATAAATATTGTGTGAAAGAACTCAAAGTCAACCCCACAATATTGCCGCAATATAGTTATCAACGTGTTTAGAAATGTTATGAAATGTAATTTTCTCTATATCGTCTAGCTGTAATTTCAGCCTTAAAGTTAAATACATATTAAATTCAGCATCACCATCCTCCCACTTAATGAAGAACGGCTGCAGGCCTGTCTAACCACTGTGCTTGAGATCAAAAGATAGATTGGTCTTTTTCATCTGTTGCACTGTGGTTACATAATTCCATCCCGAAGGAGCTGGACTGGAGGTGTCACATCGTATATGAGCCTGAACGCTTTGACACCTTCTTGTATTCGAGCCAGCCGAGGAACAGCTCAGGCTGCAGGGAGCGATCGACTCTCTGCGCCACGACGTGACTCACTGCCATGAAATGTTTATAGGGGTGGAACGATGTGATGTAGGGCAACACACCCAAGGTGTTGTTACTTTGCCTGGCACTTCACACCACAGAAGGAAAGTAGAATTAAAAAGCCAGTTGAGAATTCAGATTTAGAAGTGGACACATGCAGGTTTTTGAAGTTAGCCTTTTAGTTGATTTGGAAGTGTACACATGCAGATTGTGTGTGGGAGTGCTCCTTATCTGATCTCCTTTCATGTCTGAAGGCTGAAGTTTATATCCGTTGTTACCTAAGCCTACTGATATGAGCGTTTTTATTCCTGAACAAGCCATTCATCAGCTGTGTATAATCATAAAAAGGGAGGAGTGTTTATAGCGGCGTTCACATCAAAAGGACGGCTCATGACCTGATAAGATCTCTTCCTCCTGTCCATTTGTCATAAACGGTCGGTTCAAACAAATACAAAGGTGCGGCTGTTTTTTAAAACATGTTCTTATATAAGTTGTCACCCTCTGTTCTTCCTCTAGGTCCAAGTCAAGATGTCTGTCAGTAATCATGAAAACAGGAAGTCTCGCTCTAGTTCCGGCTCCATGAATATCCACCTCTTCCACAAAACATCCCACGCCGACAGCCTGTTGACTCAGCTCAACCTGCTGCGCAAACGAAAAGTCTTCACAGATGTTATCCTGAAAGCGGGGAACAAATCCTTCCCCTGCCACCGGGCCGTCCTCGCCTCCTGCAGCCGATACTTCGAGGCGATGTTCAGCGGCGGGCTCAGAGAAAGTCGTGACGCCGAGGTCGACTTCCACGACTCCCTCCACCCAGAGGTGCTGGAGCTCCTGCTCGACTACGCCTACTCTGCTCGGATCCTCATCAACGAGGAAAACGCCGAGTCGCTCCTGGAGGCCGGCGACATGCTTCAGTTTCACGACATCCGGGACGCAGCGTCTGAGTTTCTGGAGAAGAACCTGGATCAGTCGAACTGTTTTGGGATGATGCTGCTGTCGGACGCGCATCAATGCATGAGACTTTACGAGCTGTCGTGGAGGATGTGCCTGGCAAACTTTGCTACACTTTTCAAAACAGAGGACTTTCTCAGCCTGCCCAGAGACAAAGTCCAGGAGCTGATCTTGAGCGAGGAGCTGGAGGTGGAGGATGAGTGCCTGGTGTACGAGGCTGTAATCGACTGGGTCAAAGCGGACATGGAGCACCGTCACAGTGAACTTCCCGAACTGCTGCGATGCGTCCGCTTGGCTTTGCTGCCCGAGACGTATCTGCTGAAGAACGTGGCCTCGGAGGAGCTGGTGATGTGCCATAAAGTGGGTCGGGAGATCGTGGAAGATGCTGTACGGTGCAAAATGAGGATCCTGCAGAACGATGGCATTGTGACGGGGTTCTGCGCCCGGCCGAGGAAGGTGAGCCAGGCCCTGCTGCTGCTGGGAGGACAGACGTTCATGTGTGATAAAGTCTACATGATCGACAACAAGACGAAGGAGATCACGCCCAAAACAGACATCCCCAGCCCCAGGAAGGAATGTAGCGCCTGTGCTATTGGATGCAAGGTAAATATATGATCAATACTTCAATTTGAATATCATTTTTTTATAGAATGTGGCTCTGAATATGTCTGAAATGTTTCCTGTGATAGGTCATTTCATATCGGTTCTATATGAAATAATAGCCTGTTTGACAAATGACCAATTTAATGAAGAAATGTAGTGTAAGATTTGATTAATTGTGCTTGACTGATCCCAATTTGGGATATTGTTTGAGCTTAAAATAAAATAAAAATGAACATAACTGCAAATTTGAGTTAGTATTTGCCAGTTTTAATGACTAAAATACATCCTTTTGTTGCTCAATATAGCATCACAAGAGTATACAACTTATTTCCTCTCTCTTTCTCTCAGGTTTATGTTACTGGAGGACGTGGCTCTGAGAACGGGGCCTCCAAAGACGTCTGGGTCTACGACACGTTACACGACGAGTGGTCCAAAGCCTCCCCGATGCTTGTAGCCAGATTCGGTCACGGGTCAGCGGAGCTCGACCACATGCTGTACGTCGTCGGAGGACACACTTCTCTCGCAGGATCTTTCCCCGCATCTCCATCTGTGTCTCTGAAGCAGGTGGAGCAGTACGACCCTCAAACCAACAAATGGACGCTGGTGGCTCCGCTCCGAGAAGGGGTGAGCAACGCTGCCGTCGTGGGTGCCAAAAACAAACTCTTTGCCTTTGGGGGAACCAGTGTAAACAGGGACAAATACCCCAAGGTGCAGTGCTTCGACCCCTGCCAGAACCGATGGACCGTGCCCGCTTCCTGCCCACAATTGTGGCGCTACACTGCTGCAGCCGTGGTGGGAAATCACGTGGTGGTGATCGGAGGCGACACGGAGTTCTCCGCCAGTTCTGCTTACCGGTTCAACAGCGAGACGTTCCAGTGGACGAAGTTCGGAGACGTCACGGCCAAACGGATCAGCTGCCATGCGGTGGCGTCAGGAAACAGACTATATGTGGTCGGGGGGTACTTTGGGGCTCAGAGGTGTAAAACTCTAGACTGTTACGACCCCTCTTCAGACTCTTGGGACAGTGTGACCAGCGTGCCCTACTCCCTCATTCCCACCGCCTTCGTCAGCACGTGGAAGTACCTTCCGGCATAGAGACAAACTGACTCTGAAGTTTCTACAGACTTGGTGAGTAGTTGTTTCTTCCTTAAACTGACACAAAATGTCAATTATATGTGCTTTTAATATTTGTGTGGGAAAAATGTCTTTTATCAACATCATGATTTGAGACTACATACCATGTTAGATTTTGGATATCATAATTAGATGAGTTGAGATTCAACTTTATTGTCATTGCACAAGTACAGGGACAACAAAATACAGTTAGCATCTAACCAGAACTGCAATAGAAGCAGTAAAGTGCGGTGTAATGAATTAGTGTAAAATTAAAATATAAATAGGGTAGGGAAAAGCAAAAGTGTATATAGAGTATTTATTATAATAAAAGTGGTGGTTCTTCCTGGTTGTAAAGGCTGCATTACAGAGTATTGATGCCATTTTCTGAATTTACTATACTTGTAGCTGTTCTATTAATTGCCTTAACCCACATAGACCTGATATATTCATTACTATTATCCATCAACATTTTCATGGTTTAAGCATTTTGCCAACGGTTCAATGGCTAACCCTTCAATATCAATATCAAGGTATTTGGTCAAAAATATTCTTCATATCATTCAGCTCTAATTTGTACTGTCGGATGCTATAGGAACTCCTTTTATGGTAACTACTATCTTCAGATAACTTACACACCATGGTTACTTCACTAGAGGAGTCAGTTTGAACCGGACGAGGCCGGTTTAAAACCCCTGACTGTTTTCAGCGTTGCTCGTGGTTACAGTTACACATTACCTCGCTGCTGCTGCTGCGTCTGCCGGGTGTTGGATAAACACGGTGCAGTGCTGCTTTAGAGAGCAGGAGGAATGTCAGCGGTGCTGGTAATTACAGAGCGAGACCTACAACACAGAGCTCTGTCACTGAGGGGAGCAAGGTGGAGATTCAGGGGTCAGATCTGGGCTTGAAGTGGGCCGGGTCGGGGTTAAAGAGGCAAGGCCGGAGCCCAGGTGTCAACTGAATGCCTTTTTTAGACGAGCCAGAACCTCAAAACAGTCGTAAGTTGTAAAAGGTGTTGTGACACCCTGCGTATGGAGGGTTCGGAGTCAAAGTAGGGTTAGCTTTAGATAAGAGTAGAAAGAAACACTTTTATTAGCTTATAACCTTGGGGTCTGAAAAGTGAAGCCAATGCCCACAACTTGAATTCTTTGTGTTTTCAAGTAGGGAAAATAAATCAGATTGTGTAGAAGTCTGAGAAAATGATTCTATTATTAGCCTTTGTTTGTCTTAGACACAATCGGCTACTTTGGAGTTTTAAAAGTTAAGCCAATGTGAAACTGCTTTAAAGTAGTAGTAGGGGAAGAGAAGTCTGATTGCATAGAAGTCTATGAATAAAGTAACCATATACCTTACTTGATAAACCTTTTTTCTGATTATTTTCTGGTCTAAATCACATGTTTCAAGTCTTCTTCAATACAGTAGGATGTTAGTTTTGCACATTGTAGTCCCTTTAAGTGTAAAATATACAAAAAAGTATGGTAGGTGTAGGTCTGAGCAATGTAATGATTGACAGGTAGCTACTGCAGTGTGGTCCAGTCAGGATGAGCCCCATGTTTCTTAACTTCAAACCTTTGAGGTGTGTTTTTAGTTCATGAAAGTATTATTTATTTGTTGTCAATTTGCCAAGTCTTTATTTCTGGTTCCAAAAACCAAGATGGCACTGGTCCAAATGCAAAACCTTAGCTACAAACCCCCCCCCCCCCCCCCCCCAAAAGTCAACTGATTTAATACAAGTAATACATAATACATTTCCCACACAGCACCTTTCTCAAAGTGCTTTTGAAGGGCAAAAACAAAGTACCATATGTGCTGACAGACACAATCTGTTCTGCTCAAAGTAAAGTCTGAAAAGTTTCTTATAAGCAGCGGAGGTTGTTGGGATTAAAAGGGAAGGACACATCTCAAGGGTATGAAAATATGATAGAGTTAGATGTAACATAGCCTATAGGTGAATAATTGCTCGGCCTGAAGCAATGACAGGTGGCCGTTTTCACAGATTCATGTGTGATGAGAGATGATACATCTTTCCTGAGGTGTTTTCAGGGTTTTTCACAAGGTGAGGATTGAGGGCCTAGTAGATGAAACAAGGAGAGGGTTGAGGGGCTAGTAGATGAAACAAGGAGAGGGTTGAGGGGCTAGTAGATGAAACAAGGAGAGGATTGAGGGGATAGTAGATGAAACAAGGAGAGGACTGAGGGGCTAGTAGATGAAACAAGGAGAGGGTTGAGGGGCTAGTAGATGAAACAAGGAGAGGGTTGAGGGGCTAGTAGATGAAACAAGGAGAGGGTTGAGGGGCTAGTAGATGAAACAAGGAGAGGATTGAGGGGATAGTAGATGAAACAAGGAGAGGATTGAGGGGCTAGGAGATGAAACAAGGAGAGGATTGAGGGGATAGTAGATGAAACAAGGAGAGGATTGAGGGGCTAGGAGATGAAACAAGGAGAGGATTGAGGGGATAGTAGATGAAACAAGGAGAGGATTGAGGGGATAGTAGATGAAACAAGGAGAGGATTGAGGGGATAGTAGATGAAACAAGGAGAGGATTGAGGGGATAGTAGATGAAACAAGGAGAGGATTGAGGGGATAGTAGATGAAACAAGGAGAGGATTGAGGGGCTAGGAGATGAAACAAGGAGAGGATATACAGTGATGTTTTGACTGGGTTTTTTATATGCTCGATGATGGAAGAGCTAGTTTTTAGTTTCGAGACATGAGGCCTGTCCTGATCTTATTTTAAAACGTAATGAAAACAGTTCATTGCTGCAGTGGGCCTTGGGTTTGCTTTTTAAAAAGCCCAGACTTCGGAGCCTCTTTTTATTGTTGGTTTAGTGGTTTCATCTTTTATTGGAGGTTTTACTACGCTGACTTCATTCGCTGAGCCGTGTCGGTCCTAATGTATTATTTTGTTCTATGGATTCAATGGTGTAATGCAGCCTATTGCAATAAAGCTTCAAGCTGTCATCAACTATAGCACATGCCCGCTCTTAAAGTATTACCTCAACTATGAGACGTTTACATTTCTTTGTTGTTTTTGTTGCTGAGAGTTGGCTAAATAGTTTGATACCACTTTAATTTCTGTCTTTTCGTTATAAAGCTACAGCTAGTTAGCTTAGCTTAGCACAAAGACTGGAAACAGCTAGCCTGGCTCTGTTCGAAGGAAACAAAATGTAGTGGAATTGTTTAAGTCTTCATGTTATGCTAATCTACGCTAAGCTAGATTAACCAGCTTCAGGCTCCATTTTCATATTTACTTTCATTTTATCATCAAACACTAGCCACATTTTTGTTTCAACAACTTTGGCCAAAGATCAGAGTGAATACAACTCATAAATGTGAACTACACCGTGTACTAATATATAATATATGATATATGACTGGTAAAAAAAGTCTTTCTAGCTTTGCCAAGAAAGAAATTCCATCATAGTCCCTGAAGAAGATTTCTGAAGTAAATAGCGTGCTTAGTGTTGCAGATATCTCATGTGACTGCAGTTTCTATAACTCATTCTCGTCTGTCGTGCAAAACAACTTCTTTCTCTGTGCGGGAAACAAAAGGTCTGAACATGCAGCTCCTTTTTATCGTGCCAAGATCTTCGAGCCGAAGCAAGTGAGAGGCAGAGAGCTGATGTGTGTCTGCAGAAAACAGCTGGATGTGATACAGCTTAGCATTATGAGGCTGCTGCCATGGACCACTAGTCTTTTTGTTTTGGCCAGGATTGGAGACAGACAGGCTGGCTATGAAAGATCAAGGCGCCCCATCCTTAAGAACTCTTGGAGTTACAGTAGCTAGCATCCCGCTGCCGACTGCCTCTCTGTTTAATTACAGCAGGCGCGGAGAAAAAGCTCAGATTTCCAGCTTGTTAGGAACCCTGACGCTGGGAGACTCTCTAACCGGACACACAGGGCTGGAGAGGAGACGTGACAGAAGTTTAGTGACACACAGCAGGGGACACACACACACACACACACACGCACACACACACACACACACACACACACACACACACACACACACACACACACACACAAATGGAGAGAGGGAAGTTGAGAGCGAGTAAGACCAGGAGCTATATTTTGCACCGTTTGGCAGCCGACACTAACGCCTGACTAAAAATACTTTCCTCCCGAGGTTGTCAACTTTCAGCTGGGGTCAGAGAGAAAAATAAGTGTGTGTGTGTGCGCAAGTGTGTGTATGCATGTTCCTTTCATGTTTCATGTTTACAATGTTGTTCAAGCATTCACTGGTAGTATTGTGAGTTTTTACGCAGTTGTGAAACCACTCATTTTCCACTCGTACTACTCTCTCTCACACTCACACATACACACACACACACACACATACACATACACATACACATACACACACACACAGCCACATTGCTAGCATTGCCTATCCTTTCTAATTTGGGAGGAATGAAGGTGTGGCCTGCGTTCCCATTAGTAAAGATTTGTTAGTGTCTCCTGTGGTCGGGGGCCCTTCAGTTTGCGGGGTCTCTACGGGATTACCAGCCTCTTTGTCACCAACTACTGCACTTTGTGGCCCCGTGTATTTTCACCAGATGTTAGGAACCACAGACTCCAGCGCCAAACCAGAAGCCACTGTTGATGGAAAACTATTTGTAAATGTTAAAGCATTATGGTCGGTATTTGTTATGGTCGTGGCTGGGGGGGAAAATAACTTTTTAGGTTAAAAAAACAAAGATGGTAAATCAGTTTTATTGTTATATTTTGACTATTGCCTCTACGGAATCTACAAGTAAAAGTTAAATTAAAGATCTGAGGCCAAGTCATAGATTTTAAGGACAGAATATATTGATTGCGCATTCACATTTACATAAAGATAGCACTGCATTTACTTCCATGTTGTGCTAGTCCTGCTAAAGATACAATATTTGCATCAAACAGGATCCTTTTTCACAGTGCATCTCCAGAAATGAAATTAATATTGTACAGAAAACTGTTAATCCATCTTCAACTTAACTTGCTTTCTCTTTCAAAATGGGCTACATTCCTGCTAATTCTGTTAGCAGAGCAGACATTTGAAATGTCAATGATCAATGATGAATGTGGCGTTTACAAAGTTGCTTGGATTTTGATGAAAGTGGATGAAATGTCACCCTTACGCTGCGTCCACACGGCGGCGTGCGTTGAAGCTTGCCGGTGGGCGTGTCTGAAACTCGACCAACAACCAATCACATGAATCTCCCGCCCCGGACACACAAGCACGCGGTTTGATTGGCTAGAGCTTGTACTGGCATATGATTTGATTGGCTGGCGCTTCCGTCGAAGCTTCAAAAGTTGAACATTGCTCAACTTTTGAAGCGAGCAAAGCGAAGCGACGCGACCACAATGTAGTTCGGCAAAGCGTGACGTCACCCCTATTCACTGTAAGTTACCACAGCTGTATGGTGCTGGGTAATCATGACAAATCCCCATTTAAAAAGTGCTTAGGATTGACTCTAGAAAAGGTGTAGGAACCCTGCATTTCTCAATCCATCATACTCATTTAATATCGGAGGCCAAAATTATATTTATAAATATTTAATTCTGCAGACCTGAATACAATATAGGCTTTGATTGCATCACAGTTTGTTCAGTGTGTGTTATGGAGATGGTAAGCAGAGTTTCATGGTGTAATCTGCTCAGTCTACCGCCAGACAGGAAGTAACTAGATATCCTGCTCCAACTGTCAGGACAATATTCTCCTTTTAACCACTGAACTATACTGACCCCTGAGAGGACTGTTTCTACACTTTGTTATCTCACCCCCCCCCCCCCCCTCTCCATCCCTCCTCATCACCTCCCTACAAATCACAGACAGGAGCATTATTCTCTTTTAACTGCAGCTCTTATGAGGTGGGCATGGCTCTGTTTGTGATGGGGTACACCTGGAGAGGTCAAGGGCCACAGAGGGGTCCTATCCCCCCCCCACCCCCCACCACCACCCTCCACACACAGCTGCTGTAAAATGGAAAAGGTCACGCTGGGATCAGGGAGGAGGAGAGCAGGGGCCCCCAGTCACTCAATACTAATGTTTTATTAATGCCTCGCTGTGAGGGCCACCAGGAACACACGCTGAATGAGGCTTTTATTGTGGCATCTGTGTACAACAACCACCTCCTCCTCACACACACACACAGTCACACACACACACACACACACACACACACACGGTCAGTCAGCACGTGCACACACACACACACTTCGTCTTCAGTCCCCTGAGTAATCAATCTGCCACATTACAGCCCTCGGCACGGCTGCTGCAATTTGCATAGACGTAATGGATGTTTTATTGGTCTTTCCTCCACGCTGCGAGTTACAGAAAGGAAAAGGGAAGAAGTCGCTTAAAACGGACGCATAATCACCCAGACTAATTCGATTACGGTATTTAAAAAAGCGGCGAGCTGTCGTACAGTTACAGGGACCCTCAGCAGAGAGCCAGCTGGGATGACTGTGTGTCTGCCTGGTAATTAATCACAATTACGTAATATTTCCACGTCTCAAGTTGTCCTGAAGTGGCGTGATTTCAGTCCCAGAGACGCTCTTTGTTTTAAGGATACTTCAAGACATTATAAAGACCTTGTGTGAGGATGCTCGTGTGTTCGAGTCCTTCCTCTTCTGTTCAGGGACACAAAGAAAACTCATGTAAATGAAGTGGCTGTGATTCATGCGTTAGTCAATACTCTGCTTCTCTTTGTGGTCATTAGTAAACACGGCACAGGCCTCGTTGGACACTAGGGACACATAAAGACAGAGGACTCGGCTTTGGTGTGGTGCATCGTGGGTAATTGGGCCTCTTGAAGATGCAGATTGGGTCGAAAGATCATTCAACCTAAAAGACAAAATGTACATGAAGGAAATGCTTACGGATAATTAGGTAGTTAGATGCACATTTCAGGATCCACTCCAGGTTACAGAGGTTGTGTGGCAAATGATGGCATGAGAGCAGATGTTAAGAGGTACATTTGAAAAGTTATATATACTAATTGCAATACTGTAAACACACACGATCACAACCAAGGTGAAGAGTAACAACAATTCATGCTAAACCGAGACATTTTTATTATGTATTTAAAGTTAAAGTTATGCAAATAATACAAATGTTGATTGTTGCATAAATAGGAAATTCTCAGCTTTGCCTCGCTGCCTATTTATCCACAAAAGACTGCCAGTTTAGCTTACGAAATAACACTGTAAAAGGTGTATTTTGTGTCATATTCAACACATAATAATGCTTTACAAACCGTAGTCTTGTATGTAGGGTAACTGTCCATCAGTAGCCATATTTGGCCTCTTCGGTAGAAAACAAAACCTTTTTAGATATCGATTTTTGTAAGTTAGGAATCGATTCTCGTATGGACCCATTTCCCCCCCCCCTCACCCCAATAATACAGGTGTTGTTTAATAACTGTGACTTGGTGAGGTCTTTTTTTAAATCATAGTCAATATTTAGATCCTCCATGTCCCATGTGTAGGAGAAGGAGAAGTGATGAGAGCAGACAGAGTGCCTCATCCAATCATCTTCATATCAGCAGCCCATCTGCTGGTGTGCAAGAGGACTCCCTCACAGCTTCACACACACACGCACACGCACACACACACACACACACACACACACACACACACACACACACACACACACACACACACACACACACACACACACACGGGGGGGGGGGGGGGGGGGGATCGGAGGGCTCTGTGTGTTTACAGTCATTAACCTCCTGTTGTTCTGCAGACGTCTCACTCCCTTGTTGGCGGAGGAGTCAGGTTTGTGAAGGTCGCTGAGGTTTTGGTGCAGTGAGAGTTTGGAAACTAAGTTTGGATGCAGGTCAGGATGTCCCCGCTCAGCGCTGAGTGTGAACGACCCTGACAGGAGAGGACAGGAGAGGACAGGTGATAAGGAGAGATAGGAGCTCACTGTGCTGACAGCAGGAGGCTGGGTGTGTCTAAGGGGGGGACGGGGAGGGTCTTCTTTATGAATATTCGGATGATGACAGACACATAACCTTTGTGGGTCAGAGTGTATCTCTAGGGAGTACAAGGCAACCTTTTATTCCCTTTTGAGCTGTTTACTTTAGGGCTTTTATGGCCAGGAGGTACTACAATAAAATAAAAAAATGTCATGCATGTTTTGACTATTTTGCTTCTATTACAAGTCTCCTTTCAAACTAGTGGATCGAAAACCCCCCAAAATATCCATCATGTGATTATTTGACTCACTTCTATTTGCGTCTGTAGAAGAATTTTCCAATACATATCTTAAAAAGCTGCTTTCCTAAACTGATTGATGGACTAATGCAAAGAAATATATCAAATCTTCTTGTAATTTGGAATTTTGAACCTGGCTTTATCCAATGTTCAGTATCATTCAGTAATCATTTGTAATTAGGACATGTTTCATGAGATAATGCACAACATTATACATACTATTCAAGACATTTTGTGTTAAACTAAGGAATACACATGCTGTTTTTACTTGCAGTTTCCTTCCTAACGAATTTAAATCCAAGAAACAGTGTTTTTGAACTGTTGAGTATTATTTGTAATCCAATAAGCACCTTTCTGACATGTTTGGCTTTAGTCGGGATCAAGCTGGTGACTTGTAAAGCACCCTCTCCTTGCTGTAGACAGAGGTCTAAATATAAAACTGTTGATCCTAGTATTTAAGATTCAGAGACTCTTCATCTTGTGCTCTTGAGAGAGATTAGAGCAGCAGAACAGAAGAGGAGCATGCTGAGACGGATGCACATGTACACACAAAGAGAGAAGCAATGGAAACTTCCATCAGGCCTGCAGACACATGTGTTGCAGTTTGAAATGAATAAGTGCTGCTGCGGCTTCACTTTGATCAGAGGGTGAGCAGAGTGTCTCGCAGCACATGTTGGTTTCAGGGCTGAGTAACAAACCGGAGTACTTTCTTTGGCACCAAAACGCAAAGTTTCTGCAGCACAGAGGATCATAAAACTGTCAAGTCCTGACAATGTGAGCAGGGTGTCCGCGGGGTCTTAACAAGTCTTAAAAGTTGATCAATCAATTTAGCGAAAATGAAGGCTATTAAAAGTATTAAACGGCATTTTCCAAGGTATTACATGTTGTAGCTTGTTTCCAATAAGTATATAAATGGTCCAAAGAGGTTGTATTCTACAGTCTGCCTGAATGTAATCATTGCGTAGGTGTGTAGTGTGATTCTGTGTAGTTTATTTATGGCATCTCGTTGGATTTGACGTCATCTGAACAGGACATCGCACGCTCACTGCTTGATAGCACGAAGGTCCGTTTACGCCGGTTGTTAAACAACATCGTTATGGGGAAATGCAAGTCTGCGTCCAAATGGTTGGAAGATAAGGAGGAAGGACAATCAATACTGTATATAGTCAATGTGAGGTAAAGTGTGTCGCCTATGTAACCGGTTACAACTCCAAGTGGCGATGAGGTCTTAAAATGTATGGAAAGGGTCTTAAAAAAGGTCTTAAAAGGGATTTACATTTGACTTCAGGATTCCTGCATATACCCTGGTGAGGCTAGATTTGTAATCTTGTTTATGCTATTGTGTGAGCACCAGGTTCAGATGATCATTTTGCCAACTTTAGACACTATTCTGGTTCATTTACCATTGAGAAGTGTTGCCTCTTGTGTTCAATTAAAGGGATTCCTCACAGGTTGCCAAGCAATCTCACAGTAAGGATAATACACCAGGAAGCTACCGTTCAGAGCCAAGGAGTAGACCAGTACATACACAAGAAGTCAAAACCACAGCTTGTCCTATTTACACTTACTATCAATCTAAAACAGCTAAAAGCAGAGTTCCTCTTACTCGACAGGTGTTGACTTTGGTCTATTTGGACAATTTTCCACATTTCTATCATTCAATTCATTGATTCAAACCATGACCACCACAGTATTTCATTCAGATGTCCTGGCATGGTAAACATGAGATAAAAGTCAGTTTCTCCCAATGTTCTGGTTATGCAGTTCAGTTGTTGATGGGGTTAAATGAAGCAGATATATGTTGATTAGATCAGAAAGGTGCTTAAAGGATTTGTTTTGTTGCCTTTAGACCAGGGGTGTCTAACTCAATTTCATCACGGGCCACATTAGCATTATGGTTGCACTCAAAGGGCCGGTTATAATTTTAAGACTATATAAATATTTAATATATATAAAATAAAGTTATTGCCTCTGCATTGGATTGTTATCGGATAGGGTAATAACTTCATAATTAACTACGTCTGAAAGCAGAAGTCTAGGGCAAATAATTGCAAGTCTCTTCAGTGAGAATGTCACAAAATGTTTTAAAAAGAAAAGCCAAATTCTGGAGAAAAAAAGTCACAAAATAAAAGGTGAAATGTTGGAGAATAAAAGTGACATTTTGAAAAAAAAAGTCAAATTCTGAGAAAAAAAGTCAAATTTGAGATGCATTGTGGGACATGTAGTTTATGGGCAACGTGCTTCTGTAAATCGGCATGTAACCGTATAATAAACATATTATATTCCTTCAGAGCTGTTGTGGGCCACATAAATGAACTCACGGGCCGGATTTGGCCCCCGGGCCTTGAGTTTGACACCCCTGCTTTAGACAAACCTAACTCTCTTCATTACATTTCCAGTCTTTGAGCTAAGCTAGGCTAAGCTAACCGGATGCTAGCTGAAGCTTGAACTGAGAAATATGCCAATGATATCCATCGTAACTATTACTTTAAAATATTGTATTTTTTAAGTAAGGTATTAAAATATAGGCTCTGTTTTTGGTATTGGTAAAAAACTTACCGAGCCCTTAAGTGGATTTTTCCCAGTTGTCTTTCGCGTTTTTGTTGTCTATTAAGTCCATTTTAGCATTTAGGTTCATTACAAGATACTTAAGTTGGCTTAGCATCTACAGAGTAATACTTTTTGACAGTTTAAATATATTTAAACTGCAGCCAGTCTGCTCCAGGCGATGTGTTCTGGGTTGCAGAGTGTACGGATCAGTCTGGGCTTCAGAGGCTTTGTCAGCCGGGGAAATGAGAACTCATTAAGTTATCCAAACAAGTCCTCCGCAGAGCCTGTAACTGTCAGCTGGGATAAAGAGCACACAGATAACCTTCATCTGAACTGGCAGGCCTGAGATATCATCAGAAATATGCAAATCAGAGGTTTAACGTCTCTCCAAAGCATCCGAAATATCCAGTGGAACATTCCTTTATAACAACAGGGGAGGGAAATGAAATACCTTATTATCTGAGGGTGGAGATGAGAGATTTCTAAAGAATGTTTGTAGAAGAGCTGGGCAACTTGAACAAATCAAATATTATATTTCTGATCAGATACCTTGATATATTACCACATCAGTGCGTTCACTAAATACTAACACAATTATTTTTTTGATAAATAGCCATCAGTTATGTGGTTAAAATGACTTAAGGCTAATAATAAAATAGCTTAAAACTGTTGGGAGAGTTCACAAAATGACTGCTTCACTTTAAAGGGACTCCATTATGATTTGTAGTGTTATATAGGTTTGTGTGCATGTAAATGGTTTGCTAAGGCTAAAATCTCAAAGTTCCTAAGTTTCAAAGGAGTTTCTCTACCACACCCTTTGAGGAACCTGGGACTCTAATTTCCAAACTGTATCTATTGTGCATATGACAATAAAGCACTTAGATGTTGGAATGTGTAAATTGAATTATAACAAAGCCTCTTACAGTACGAGTTATATCCTCGTACAGCAGATGGTTCTGGAGCAGCGGGGGGTCCGCTCCAGATATTTATTACCCCGCGACATAAATGGCCTGAGCAGCTTAATCCCACATGCCAGGGGGGGGGACGGGGGACTTTGGTTAAATAACGCCCCATCCCCAAGCATTATTAACGCTATGTGGGTAAGCCTGATAAAATGGCATGGTGATAAGCTGACGTGAAGCTCGGAGAACCGAAGTCTCAGCATTCCTGCGCGCTCCCTGAGAAAGTCATGTGATGGTGGTGCAGGGTTCACAGGATGGACATTAACCCGCCTCTCTCTCTCTCTCTCTCTCTCTCTCTCTCTCTCTCTCTCCCCCCCACAGGTCGGTGTCTGGTATGCAGCCATGTGAGGAAGAGTTTGTGTATCCCCGCTGAGGCTCCATCCAGCCTGATTTACATTATCTTCAGAGACAGGAAGTCTGCGGCCTCCCTCCACCTGATCTGTTTACTCGGACTCCTTGTGTAACTTTCCCATGTAGCCCGAGCTGGACTCGTTGCCATGTGTACGGCAGGGATATCGCAGTCTCAATATAACATGTGAAGCAGAGAGAGCAGGGATGTGTTTCCACTGCATGGTACGCTTCTTTTACCTCTTCTGGTAGCAGGTTCCATTCTCTGGTTCATTTTCCACTGCAGAAATTCCCATCTCAGTGTAGATGGGGGAATCAGATGATTGTTGTGATGCCACCATCTTCAAATGGACGCTCACTGAATCCTTAAAGTGCAAATTAACAACTAAACGTCTGCTTAAAGCACATTTTTAAAAATGTAAATAATGGTAGCTTTGCCTTAAAAAATATCAGATTTGTGCTGAATGTCTCGTGAAAATATGCTAAAATGATCATGATGAAAGACCTGTCTCCACATAGCGCTTTTTTTATGAGCGACAACATGTTTTTGTACGTGTTTCCAATAACTAGAAAAACGCATTCTGTTTCCTACGACCGCCTCAAGAGAAAGCGCTGCACCTAGCGTCCTTTTCTGAGCAGTCTGCCATTTATTTTTGCAGACGCTACTATCGCTAGAAGTTATATATTCTAAATATTTTTGCATTTACCAAATATTGCACTGACTGCCATTTTGAATGATACCTGCCAGCTCATTGGGAAAAGAGAGGCAATACAAAACCAGATTGACCTGGTCCCCAACGAGCTGGGGCGTAACATAAATGGGGTTTTTCATTCATTTCAATTCATTTTGCAACCCTACCAGAGATGGTAGCAGAAAAAAAAACATTAGCTACCATCAACCAGCAACTTCTGCTAATTTATATAAAACCGTACCATGCAGTGAAAATGCTTCAATGTGAGCTCTGGGCTTCAAATCTTCTAACTGTTCGCCTCCTGAGATGAATCTGCTTCTGCTCATCTGCAATCATCCCACATGTGCATCATCCTGCCGTCAGATGTCCACTTCTCCAGATGCTGGAAGGACTTCTGTGTCACTTTGACATGTTGTTTGACATCAGACTAAACAGACGTCAGCTGGAGCTTGGTTGTGGTCTCTCTCTCTCTCTCTGAGCGTTTCCTCAGGTGTCATTTAATGTGGGGGGAAGCAGAGAGGATTTGGGGAAGCGTATGATTTCGTGCACAGAAACAATCCTGCTGTCTGTATTTTTAGGCGTTGGACTCGGGCTTCCCTCAATTTTGGTAAAGCTAAATTTGTATCTTTCCTCCTCCGAACTGAAAATACACGCTCGCTAAAGAGAGAATGAGGCGGGGGAAAAGATGTTATTTCTAACTATGATTTGGTCTACTTTGTGTCTCAGGGTGTGTGTAGTTGTGCCTGTTTTTGTTAAAGGAAGGTTTTCTGTCTTCTTCTTTTGTGAATGTACTTTTTGCGATAAACACTATTCTTATTACGGACTGAACTCTTACATTGTTTGGCCATTTAAGTGTCGAATCGTCATATTTAAAGCTTAAACGTTGCCAAAACCTGAATATCTAACCTTCGTTTCATTCTGGATTTAAGTAACAAGAAGTGTCCAAAGTATCTAGGGAATACTTTTTTAGCTATGATATTATTTCCTGTGTGTATAGTTTGTACATATTTGCTCTGTAATGAACTTGTAGAAGCCTTTGATTTGCACATTTTGTACAAAGAAGTTTCTTAACGGTCTTAATTTTATATCTTTGTCTTAACCCAGCTTGGGTAGTGGGAATAATCAAAGCATTTTTGTAGCAAATTCTCAACAATCTCCATTTTCTTCTGTGTGTAAATATCAAATACACTGATATATTAAGCTATTACTGATACACCATTTGTTACTTCCTGTTCTACAGCCCATAACTCGTCAATAAATATCTTGTTGAAAACATATTTTCCGCAGTTTGTCCTCTTTTTCTTTCCCAGGGAATGAGTGGAATTCAGCGGCTGTGTCATTAAGCAGCCGTGTAATCACACAGGTTCCCAACGTGCCTGGAATAGTTTCCAAACGCAGGTTATAGGAGTGGTTTGGTATTTACCGGAAACACCCGTCTCCTTCCTGCTGTCTGTGAGAAGATCCAGAGGGATGAACAGTCCAGGCTCCGTCTTTATTATAATCCTCTACTTATCATAGAGATATCACACATCCTGGTTATGTGGTATGTGTAGAGCAAGAAGAAGTACTCAGATGTTGTACTTAGTTAGAAATTAATACCACAGTGTTGTGTTGCAACGCATTCATATCTTTACCTAAGTATATAGCATCAAATATTAGCATAGAAATATACTCTGCATGTGCAATATATGGCTGATTTCAGAACAATGTATATTATATATTGTAATATTAGGATTTTTACATACATTGGTTTAAGACGTTATTGTTTAAGATATAGGTTTGGGCTCATTTCTACAAATATTTATACTACATAGTATTTTGTGAAATTTCCCCAAGGAGTAATTTATGTTCAATCTGAATTAAATCATTAAAAAATGTGGATTATATTTTGTATTCATCTGAATATGCTGAATGTTAAGTGATGAAATACATGTGGTGGAATAACACCACATGTAAACAGAGACATTTTCTGATGTTTCATTGCTTCATGGACAAATAAAATAAAATATGACAAGAAAAAATCCAAAAAGAACTACATTTACACGAGTGTTAACTATATAATATCAAAACATTGCAATGCAGCACTTGAGTTATGGCTCTAAGTTCCTCTCCACCACTGTTCATGTAAGATGTGCACCAATGATGAAGCTCAAACCTTAACGTGTCACTGCTGCTCAGAGGTATTCAGGTGCTGCTTCCTCTCCAGCCGACACTTCAATCTCATTTGTTGCTGGAAGAGAATGAAAAATAATGATTGACCTTGGGAACAGTAGCTAACTAAAGAGCGCACAATGTCTCTCAACAGATGGATGTTTAAGTTAAATGTAAACATGACAGGGTGGTGCAGGCAGGGCGTGTATGGCAAGCCGTTTGAGTATTTATTCCATATCCTTGATATCAGACGGCAGCTGCCTACACTAGTTGGCTCTTTGATTGCACTCATGGTCAAACTAGTTTGGCACTCTGCTTGACTAGTTGAATAAAACATTTTACTAGTCACCCTTTTTCAGCAGCTAGTGGCACTTTTGTCCGACTAGTTACTACATAAGCCTTACTAGTGACGCCAGGAGCGGCACTAGTAGCACCAAAATCCCAATTTGTACGTTTTTTGATGAACTAGTGTATAGGAGACGGTGCATTGGGGTGTAGGGCAGATGCAGCGTTGGGTGGAGGGTGTGGGGGGTGGGGGGGGGGTGGAGGGTGGAGGGAGGGTTGTGTGGTTGGCTCGTCTGCAGGCCTGGCAGGGAGGAGACGCTCAGAGGAATTCACCCTCTCTCTGAACGGGCTGCTGCAGGATCAGGAGATGTTTGTGACGTCTGAGATATCGAGCCGCTGCAACAACCACATGATGAGCTACTGGGATACTTTACCTTTCAAGTCTTCCTCTTTCATTACTAACTTAAAGATTACCTTGCAACAGATGATTTAACCCCAAGAGAAGAAAATGACCTCTGTTGGCAGAAACATATTAATTAACCATTCTTCATGGCGACCTAAACCTAGCCTATGTTCCCTATTGGAAGGTGAACAAAGCCAGCAATAGTCATTGAAATGAGAGTTTCTACCGTCAAAAAGCTCCTTGCAAAGTTCCCCTTTCAATGGTAGTGTAATAATATTGTAATATGGTTTATAACATGATTCTGTCAACACTTAAACCTGTGGTTTTTCAGAGCATCATCAATCTTTCAACGTCCTTCCTCACCACTCTCCATTTCCTCCTGTCGCTCTGCATGCAGGAGACGAGACGAGTTACCTTGAGGAAGATGGATGGATGTGCGTGTGCGTGTGCGTGTGCGTGTGCGTGTGCGTGTGCGTGTGTGTGTGCGTGTGTGTGTGTGCGTGTGTGTGGTGCGTGTGTGTGTGTGTGTGTGTGTGTGTGTGTGTGTGTGTGTGTGTGAGAGGCAGTGAGAGTGAAATGAAACGCTGCAGAGAGATGCTCGAAGGGAAACAACAAACCAAATGTTTTGCAAGTTGTTTGCAAGTCGAGCTCAGAGAGATTTGAATATCAAATCCTCTGATATGTGGATCTGTGATCGTCCTAAATATTTAAAGCAGCAGTGAAATGCTCTAAATGTCAACAAACTGGATAAACAGGAAACATTACGCTGAAAAGGCTCTGACTTAATATTCTGAAATGCTATAAATGACATGGTTTGTGTTAAACAAACAGTGGCGTCTCATAATGCAGAGCCTTTGTAGGAACGTTACAAAGGCAGCAGGAACTTCAAAGCTGTGGTAATTGGATATAAACATGAAGCGGCTCCCCAAAAAACCGCTCTTCTGCAGCCAGGACATCATGTAAGCGGCTATTGAGGGATTGAGTGAAGCGTGGGGACATAATGCACCATCATCATTTATGAGATGATTTTTCAAAGTTTAGAACATTTAAGAATTGTGTTTAAAACAAACAAAAAGTGGGAGGAAAAGGAGAGAGGAACAAACTGAGAAACAGCATGTTTTGTTATATTTAAAGGGGACCTATTATACTGTTTTTCATCAATATATCACAGGTCTCAGATATATACAGAACATGTCTCTGATTGGCTGAAACACCAAACAGATCATTGCAGCATCCCATAATCCCCTCTGTTTCAGCCCTGTTTCAAAAGTGCTGATTCTCTGTCTGTTACTTTAGATGAAAATAAGGAGCCCCTCCCCACGCCCCTCTGAGAGATATTTGGTTAAAAAGAACACAATGGTGCTCTAGGAGGAGATTCAGGTGACATATCCACTTACATATCACACAAACAGTACAGCTATAGCCTACGATCTCAAAATTACATCACTCTGTCCGTCCCCTCAGTTCGCACGGTGCTTGGGAAAAAAGCCATATCATACTCTGCCCCCTCGACCTGGAACACACTTCAGCAGGAACTTAAGCTGACCAGTTTGATACCCATCACGGATTTTAAACTAATTTAAAAAAAGCTGGAGAAATCATCTGTGGGTGTTTGCACCTGCTATATCTGACTACTTTATATGGATTTCAATGACTACTTTTTTACAGTGTTGTATTTTAGTGTTGCCTCTGTGTTTAGTGTCCTGTCTGTCTGTAACTTTGTGTGGTATTGTTACCCACTGACAGTCTCTCTTGAAAATGAGACCTTGTGTCTCAATGAGATTTTACACCTGTATAAATAAAGGCCAGGTTTTATATAAATGGATCAGGGCAAAAAAAAGAGAGAGAATCTTTTTTCCTGAAAACTTTCAGAATCTCTTTAACACGAGGGACACATGGTGATGTAGAAGAGACATGAAGAAGAGGGGGACACATGCTGAATGTAGAAGAGACATGAAGAAGGAGGGGACACATGTTGATGTAGA
>NW_022987792.1:3204936-3247436 GCF_902827165.1 Trematomus bernacchii | reverse complement strand
CATCTGAAATATGCCCCCTGGTAGAAAAGCCATTGTGATGACCCATCGCGTCACAAAGACAACACAAGGACCATTTCATTCACAGAGTAGAGACACAAAGGGTCCACCAACGACCCGTCCACTGACCGATCCCATGAGCAACAACTGTGGGCAGAGCAGCCAACATTCCTGGCAGGCCGGGCATACTTGGCTTCATGTGGCACAAAATGTCTCTTCCTCTTTATCACAAAGACACAGCAAAGCCCTTTGTGTATTTCTGCTGGATTTATTTAATACATAATTGACATTTCCTCTCACTCTCATTAATAAAACAGAGATTGTATTCCCAGTTGGGATGGAGTGGGGCTCAAGGATGGGGGTTGCAGAAGGTTGGGGTTGCATGGAGGGGTTTGATATGTTCCCTGAGGTGCCACACACACACACACACACCCACACACACTCACACACACTGCTACAAACCCCCCTCGCTTCCTCAATCAAAAGCCCCTTTCCGCTTGAAGAGAGAAAAAACTTCAAAAGCAGCATCCACAGCCTGATGAGGAGTGTGGCAGATGTAAACCCGCCCTCTGGCACACACACGTACAGAAACACACACCAAACAGAATTACGAAGCCATGCCGTGTGTGTGTGTTTGTGTGTGTTTGAGGCGAGCCCTTCTGCTGCAGCCGGTCCGGATGACCACTCCGGATGAGATGTGACACTGAGGATGAATAATACAATAGAGAGATGCTCGGACGTGTCAGCAGCATCTGTCTCCGTCTGCAGGCTGACGTGTGTCGTCCTCCCTCCTTATACAAAACTAATGAAGCACACACACGCTGTATTAACACACAGATTTATGCATGCACGCACAAATACAGAGACACACAAAAACGAGGGGGAGCCACACACCGTGACCGGCATCTCTCATCTGAGATTCCACGAATTCCCCAAAGAGGGTCACTCTGCTTTTGATACTCAAAAATGAGATCTCAGTGAAGAGGGAGAGGTCAGCAGAGGTGGGGCACGGCCAACACTGGAGAAAGACCCAAACTCTGAATGATTTATGATAGGGTCGAGCTGGATTGCACGGTGGGTTGTATTGTTGTAACTGAACTGAAGGGGTCTTTGTCATTTTCAAAGCAGGCAATGCCCCCAACGATGAGCTCCTATAGAGTCTAAGCTGCAGGAATGAGTCCTCAAACTCAGCAATAAGTTAGCATTTTTACCATTTCCGGTTCTCCTTGTCTTGAAGATTTGTAAACGTGCTGTTAGTTAGACGCAATTGTACTTTGCAATAATCACTTTTCATGTAGAAAACATACATATTAGAATATTCCAATATTTTTTAATGTCTCAAAACCTAATGTGTCTATGTCAAAAGTGGTGGTTGCTAGCTAGAGGAGACTAGTAAATAACAACAAACATTAGCCACCTTTAGCTTAGCCTTTAGCTTAGCCTTTAGCTCAGCTGTGAAGTTGTACCACCGTGAAGTACTTGTAGCCTATTGTTAGCTTCCCACTTCTACAGATTGCATTTATGCTTCAAAGATCATAAAAGTGTTGTTAATATGTGAAGATATGTTTGCCAATTATCTTTTTTTCTGCAATACTCTGAACCTCTGTGCAGAAATCCCATTGCTTTTCGTTAAGGTAGCCTCTGCAATGCTAACTTCCTGGTAGGCCCAAAGATACAAGTCGTCACTTCACCACTCTATTGGTTGACAGACTATATTTCCCTGAGGGCCGAGGGAAAGATAATTAAAAGACATGTGAGAGAAGAGAGCTGGATGAAGAAGAGATTAAATGTATTTGAACAATGGTGTAGTCGCCCTTTGTTTGTGGAGGAACAGGTTCTTGTGTAAGTTACAGCAGATGACAGAGCTTTCATTGAGCTTGTGTCACATTATGGTGTTATCCTACTTAATGCCCTTTAACACTCTGCCAAGAATGTGCAAGATGTTAATAGACTGAAATAAGACCCAGGGATAAAACAAGAAAGAGCAAAACATGCACTGTGTGTGTTTCTGTGGGTGTGTTTGCACTGCATGTGTAGGTGTGTGTGGGTGTGTGTGTGTGTGTGTGTTTACAGTGCATGTGTATACACGCCCAGCAGTCATTACACTGGGTTGGCTCATAGTTTCTCCTCTGTTGCAGGAGTTTCAGAGGTGATGAGTAGCTCAGCAGACGTCTGAAGGATTTCAACTCTGAATAAAGTCAAGAGGTAAAATCAGAGGCGCGGGAAAAAATAAACACACCTTCAGTTAAGCAGTTCATCTAGCTAGAGTTTTGCTATAGTTGTTAGTCATTTATTCACAGTTTTAGTAAATGGGTACTTTGTAAACAACTGATTTTTAATACAAAATGTATTTAATATCGACATAAACAGAGATTAAACAACCTAAATGAATATAAAGTAGTAAAAGGTAGCTTCTTACACATACATTGAATTACTTAAAGTGGACCTATCATGCTATATTTGAATAATATAGTATAGGACCATATTTATACTTTTTTTTTTTCAAAATACCAAACAGATCATGCATTTTAGCCATGCCTCATTTTGCTCAATTTGACAATTTCTAGCTCTGTTTTTGCAAGGGCAGATTCTGTGAGAACAGTACCATCTACAGGCCTGGCATATGTACTACAGCGTCTCCAGCGCTTTCGAACGACAATGGCCGTGGCTGTCTCCTCCTGATTGGTGGAGTTGGCCCAATAGCCGTAGCGCCACCGTCCTGACGTCAGGACAGTGTTCAAATCTGGATCAGTTTTTATCAGATCCGTTGCAGCCCCTTTTTTAGAGATTTGGGTATGGAGGAAAATAGAGAGGGTTGTGTTTTCTGACACTTGGTGAGTTCCCTGGAACACCGGGGACACATATTCATGTATAAAAGACGTACAAAAGTGCATTTTGCATGATAGGTCCCCTTTAAAGAACATTTTGCTGACCATACTTCTGTACTGATATTGTATTTCTGTCACTGAATTTACTCTTACAGAAGTATATAATTTGAATAGTTATTTGAATGCAAGACTAGCAACACTTACATTAGCTGTTCATAAACATAATGATAGTCGAAAAACTAAATATCTTCCTTTTTTAAAGCGTCGTTCACGTTTTCATTTACATGTTAAGCTCTTGGTAAAGCTTTGTTAAAGATGGTGCTCTTTTTTAAATACTAACAAAGTCCACGCTGCCTTAATGCACAAAACACAATGTGTTTACTTTATTTATAATTACTAACATTTCAGTATTAGGTTTTCTTATTTTACAATCATGAAGTTTAACGTCTTAAATAGTAACAAATGGGGCGAAGCCTGCGAGCTAGTTCAGGCAGTCAACTCGAGCACTTATGCTGCATTCATACATAACGCCCCTTGCCACTCTACAACCAACCAAACAGAGTCTCCTTAATATGCCGCTCTATTTAACCTGCCAGATATCTCTCTATGCATTGCTTGCTGCTGCTATTGTTGCAGCTACTTCCACATCACTGCTGCACGCCTGCCCCCCCACCACCCCAGCTTCCACCTGTAGGCTCGGGGGGTTAGTTATTTAATCATCACTCATCGTGCTATGTATATCTGTGGAGTGATGAGGCCCGAGCCTTATTTATATCTTTAACAGAAATGAATGATATCCAGAGATATAAACTCACTGTTTATAGCTGTTTTAAAACCCCTTCAAAATCAAGTCACGCTTCACGACCACCTGTGAGGCTTTGGTGGCCCCACTGGGGGTCCTGACCCCTAGTTTGGAAACCATTGTTGGCACATACCACTTCTATCACTTGAAGAAATACGACTGTTAGTCTTACGCAACAGCAGTGGAGAATCAGGCATATTTCATTCACTTTTGCACATTTTTAAGCCATATATATATATATATATCGTTTTGCTCACAGTATAAATCTTTAGTTTGTGTTTCTGAGTTTTCATTATTTAATGCAGAAGGATGTGAAGGATTTAGTAAAGGCTATTGTTGTTGTTGTTATTGTGGTAGTTGTCCACAGAGAGCTAAGTATGCCTTATATATAAACGTAGTCTTGTTCTTTATTAGTCATTTTCTCACATTCCCTTTTACATCCATTAGTACTCCAATTTAGATGAACAGTTTCTTTAACAAGGGGTCCCAACATGAAGAAGGTCTCAAATCCAAGAAATTCAACATGAGAATATGAAAACAAAACGTATAGAAAATCAAATCAATAATAACACTGAGAAGGTAAATAACACAGGTAACATATATATATATAAGGTCATCCTTCATATTACAATAATACAGTCCAATATACTTAGGAGAAATATCCATACACCAGAATATTTCAAAAGGATAATACATGTTTTTAAATTGTATGCATCTGATCTGTTTCTTTCCTGGAAATTGGATTTTGTCTGTGTTTAATGGTAGTACCAATTCCAACAAAGAGGTTTTTAAATTCAAATTCTCCCTTTCCTCACGCGCTGGCACACACACACACCCACCAGCTTTGTCTCATTCTGGTGTTTGGTGTTGCAGCAGTTAGTGGCCTTTTGCTCTTTTGGCAGCGTCTCCCCGCCTCCCCCTCACCTCCCCTTCCTCCACCATGAGCAGCGGCCAGACAGCATCCACCCTGCCAGCTCTGGTGGGCGACTGCTCTGTTCCAGCTCCTAAATCAGAGAGGCTGTGTTTGGATCCCCCCCGGAGAGAAGCATTGCTCCACAGCGCTGAGCTCCACTCTTCCCAGATGAAAGAGGGAAGTGCTGAGGAAGCTGAAAGCAGTTATTATCACCACTGTATGTCCATTTTGTGCTGAGTGGGTCGCGCTTCTCTTGAAAACATTCTGTCTTTTCTACATCATCAGCTAATACTGCATTTACTATCACCATTTACGCTGCTACGGATAATCTTGCACTAGTACATTCCCAAGATATTGAAGTGACTGTTATTTTGTTTATATTGATTGTTGTGTTTTTATCTTAATGTGTACACAAGTATAAATGTGTCTGTTGATTGTGTATATATACATATTTGTATACATATTTGTATTTTTGTATTCGGGATTGTGGGAAAAGGTATTTCGATCTCTCTGTCTGTACCTTTATATACAGTCTATGGTAGGGCTGTGCGATTATGGCAAAAATCCTAATCACGATTATTTTGGTCAATAATTGATTATTAAAAACGATTATCCATTTACTTTGAAAACATCCATTTATTGAAAGAAAAATGTGAACAGTATGTTTTTAACAGTTGATTACCCTGAACTTTAAGTATAATTCAACTGAAAAACCAATACACTTTTTTTTTTTTAAATAATAATAATTACATTTTTTTTTTTTTTTTTAATAAAAATAATAATCGTTTTATTTCGATTACGTTGTTTTCATAATCGTTGCAAGACAAAATCGTAATCGAGATTAAAATACGATTAATTGCCCAGCCCTAGTCTATGGTCTACACACAAACTGAAAGATTGACAATAAAGTTGACTGTCTTTGACTTTGAAGGACAACGAGTGTTGTGGTGGTGTTTTGCAAAGAGCACATACAGATAGAGGACATAAAAACACGTTATTCAGACACAGAAAGCATCTTTCCTCTACTCTGACGATGTTGAAAGACCGCAGAGAAGTGTTCCACCTCAGGCTACATTCTTCGAAAGGGACAACAAATCCTCACAGAGAGCTTTTAATAATAATACATGGAGGTTTAAGTGCACCATCAACAAAAGTGCATCTGCTTCACCTGATATAGTGAGCCCCTACAGCTCCCATTGACTCACTTTAGATTCACTTCACATCCCTGCCTGGTTTTAAAGGCTTCCTGCAGGCCCTTTGTTCCCTTTTACTCCACATATACATGTTTTTTTTCCACTTCTTATTGCCATTTTCTTAAAAGCAGTGCACAGATTCCCTAATGTACTTTCAGACTACTTTTATGTTGGTAAGAAACTTTTTAACAAAGCTCCAATTGGGTCTTTCCAGAGAGAAACGTAGCTACTTAATTTCCCCACATCTCCACACTCTGACGTGGAGAGGGTTTTCCATGCTAGCTGCCAGGAAGCTATTTGTCTTGGCACCAGTGTTCGACTTTAGGTATAACAAAATGTGTGTTTGTGTGTGTGAATGAGAGGGAAATTCTTTCGACTACTTTGAAAATGTCACAGAGACCTCCCACACTGGGCTTGTATCAGGACTGAAATACAGATGGAAAATGCTTAAAGCTGTAGACAATGATTGAACAATGTTAATTATTGGAAAGAGAATTACCGTAAAATTGTGAGTGGGTTCTTGTTTGTGATCCAACAACAAGTATCTTAACTACAAGGCTTAAACTAAATATCCTGCCGCTGTAAACAATGACATTTTTAAAGAGTTTAAATAGTCCAACATTGTAAAAAATACTTTAACTTTCTTGCCAATAGTGTCATTAGACGATTGCTAAGGTTTTTCTTTTTGCACGGTAGCCTATATGAAGTTACTGCCAGTTAGCTTAGCTTAGCATAAGGACTGGAAAAAGAGGTAGCATAGCTCTGTCCAAAGGCAGCTGTTGCTTGTCAATAAAATAGGTTAAAGGTAGGCTAGGTAAGAATGGAGAAACCAGCTCGAGTGCGCTAGAATTTGAAAGTACGCAGCTGAAAAAAATCTGCCCCTTCCTTCAGACTTCCTGACAGAGCCCCTCCTCCAACACACACGAACGCGCACATGACCAATGAGGGCATGAGATAAGTTTGTGCACAGATGGAAGGCTGACAGGCAGGTAGGCCATCCAGTTATTTTAGCCGGGCCGGCTCAGATCATTGGGTCATGCTTTTTACAGTACCACGGCTTCCACAGATGATATTTTTTAATGTATTTATTGTCAAAGCATTTAATGTATTCATTGCTATCGGGATGTTAAGAGCATTCCATGGAATATAACAAAAAGTGTTTCTGAAGTGAATTACCTACCCCACCTTTAATCTAGCACATAATCCCTCTTAAACCAACTGTTGTTTTTACGCTATTCAATTAAACAAACAAGATAAAATGTGAAAATTAGTGAGTTTTCGATTTGTTTTTCTGCTGATTTTCTATTTACATTTTGGCAGGGCCAGGCTATCCGTTTCCCTCTGCATCCGCTGCATTTTTGCTAGGCTACACCATCAGCAAACAGTGTAAGACTGAGACACATACTTTCAATATAGGCTTATGTTTTTAAGATAGTTTATCATAACCTCTACAAATGATAGCCCTGGGTTACATACTACTTAAAAATGCAGTATAATAATAATATTGGGAGGGATGCAGAGCACACAGCACACACAGTGACATTTGATCTCTGCTTTTAACCCATCCTAGTGCCAGGAGTCTAGTACTAGGAGCAGTGGGCAGCTATTGTACAGCGCCCGGGGAGCAATGGGAGTGGGGCGGGGTGAGGGGGGAAGGGGGAAGTCCGGTGCCTTGCTCAAGGGCACCACGGCAGGGCAGGAGGTGAACTGGGACCTCTCCAAGTAGCAGTCCACACTCCATGGGTGTTTCTCAATCGCGAGTACGCTTGCTTGGTAGCACATGTCTGCCGAGCATCTTGCTTCAGAAGCGAGTCAAGAATACTTCCTGCCATTTGGAAAACGAAGTGTGGAACAGGCTAGCAAGTGTGCAGGTGTGCGTCAGGCCCCGCCTTACATCTTCCGCCACAGATTTGGGGAAATTGGTCCGTGCGCAAAGCATTATGGGGATTTTAAGGCCGCGAAGTCTACTCATGTGCACACTCGATATTTCTCCAAACGGAGTACGCCGGGCTCGGTAGATTTCCAAGTATACTGGAGATTGGAACAGTACTTCGGCGGCACTCGATGACGTAGTATGCTTGAAATAGTGGCTCGGAAGCAGCTTTACTCGCGATTGAGAAACACCCCGAATTTAGGTCTGTTCGGGGACTTGAACCGGCGACCCTGCGGCTCACAGTCCAAGCCAGTACCCACCATTGTAGATTATTATACACCTAATATACTAAAACCAATACAATCAATAATTATAGTTAATACATTTAAATATGTGATTTTAGTATCTTAACAACACCAAATAGGCCTTGTGAACTATTCTAATGCCAAGTCAAAAGCAGAGAGGGCAGTTGCTGCTATTCTGCTTTATTTAGTAATGTGAATTTGTTTGTTAATTAAAATAGTTGTTTTCTATTTAAGATAGTAGTTAGGTTTGAAATGACTAGATCATAAAACTGGTTTTAGCTTTAACTTTAGCTAGCTAGCTAGCTATGGCTACTAGCCAGCTAGCTTACAGTTGGTGTTTAGCTTAGCTGTGAGTTTAAAGGTCCCATGTCATGCTTTTCTGGTTATTACCTGTCCCCTTGTGTGTTATGAAGGTTTTTCTGCATGTAAACGGTCTGCAGAGTCAAAAACCCTCAAAGTACACCCTGTAGCGAGTAAAACTCTAACACAGTCTATGCTGCCTCAAAACGCCTCGTTGGAGATTTCTCATTTTCCATTGTTTACTTCCTGGGTACTCTGACGTGTGAATACCCAGAGGCCACACCCTCTGCCAGCATTTCACGAAACAAAGCTTCACAAACCTTTCAGCGATTCATGCCGGATATGTACAGCGTAGGGCGCTGAAGAACGATGCTGTTCCTACTTTGTTTGGACCAGTGGGAGATTCGGGTACACAACCTGTAAGTATTCATTGTTGTTTGTGTATTTATGATGTTTAAAACAAACAAGGTATCTACCACGACTGTTTAAATGGGTAAACGTTTTTCGGGCTGCTAAATTGGGATTGCGGAGAAATGCTCTCTGCAGACCCATTCTCACAGCGTTATAAACCTTATTCTTACTCAATATCAAGCCACACTTATTGTTTTTACTTCGGCTGTGAGTGTTAGTGTGTGCTCAGGATGAGTTTAGCTGTGTCTCGCTGTATCGCCGACCCGGAAACCTGTCCGCTCCTCACAGCAGCGAGCAGCAACGAGCCTCGCAACGTCCCGACCAATCGGAGCACACTGGGCTCACAGGGAGGGGGGGGGGGGGGGGGGGGCAGGAGCTCCAACAAGCCGTTTAGGACAGAGAGTGAATACACATACTTTACAGAGATGCTGTATGAGAAACCAATGTGAGTTTGGAACATTGCACAATATAAATCTATTCTAGTAGACCTCAACAATGGAATTATGATCAGTAGAAATGGCCATGAAATGGGACCTTTAAGATAAGATGGACCTTTATTTGTCCCTGTGGGGAAATTCAGGTATTCAGGTTTGCTGTTTGAGCTAGTCTTTTGCATCTTAGCTCAAATGTGTGGTCACAGCTAATTTGCTTCTTTTAAATAAATAACTCTTTGGTTCAAACATGTTCAATGGTAAAACAGACACAAAGAGTAAGTCTGTAAGCCCATTGCTTTTTAGCTTTGTATCGCTTCAACAGATTGATTGGTATTAATCGTCTTGTCTAGCTACTCTTGGCAAGAACGCAAATACATTTAGTTCTCATAATATTCCTCTAATCCTTCACCAAACATTGTTTAGTGATTAAATTATTTGTCGTCATGAAACCTGAAAGGGCTTCATAAGAATCTGTTTACTCTTCTCTGGAACAGGCCGATCCATCACAATGGTGGCATTCATGGCTTCCTGGTGCAGTGAAATCAGCACATGGGAATAAAACTGGATTGACCAGAGAGTCACTGGGACATAGCTGACTGCAAAATGCAAATACTGTGAGCACAAAGAGCGAGTCAGCAGAGAAGCACACTTCCTTTATAATCCATCTTCCCCCTTCTGGCAGAACAATAGCCTCCACCTGATCTGATTTCTACCTGGCATAACCTTTCTCTGCGGGGCCTCTTCACAGGGGCTTCCTTTGTTGAAGCAAGATGGAGGATCAGTCAAACAGGCTGGAGGAACAATGATTTTCATTCATCCGAAGCAAACCTATGGAGCAGACAGCATGAAGTTTACATTTCACACCCCATGAGAAATATCTAGTGTCTCAGACCTTTACTGCTCATTGATAACAGCAACCTTAAACATGCAAAGCTTATCTTAGACAAACACCTCTTTTCTAGAATATTCCCTGCCAAGGATGTTATGTAAGACGAGTTTGAAGCCGCCTTGGCAGAGAGACATTTCCTGCCGCTTATCTTCCCGTAATCACCTTGGGTGTTAGCAAAGACGACAGATAAAGTCCGCTTTGTGTCTTTTCAACAAGAGGATCTTTGTGTCAGCCAGGAGGGATGAAACAATACTTGGATGAGCAGCCATAAAGTACATTCCTTCATAACATTACATGCAAAAACAGCAAGAAGCAAGGTTGGGGAGGATGCAATCGGGTTCAACATCTCTGCTGATGTAGGTTAAAGTTCCCAACTTGGAGAACTGAAGGGTTGCAAATCATTAACAGGACAGCAAAGCAGAAAAGAAACACATTTCTGCAACACAAAGTCAGAGTCTTTTTTAAGATATTTCCCTTAGAGTTGTCACACGATCAGATTGTATCTACACTATTACTGTGTCCAATAGAATCTAAGAGAATGACACTATCAGGATATCTATACAAAATTGGATGGAAAAATGCTCCGTCAAATTTATTTTAACTTTGTTATTGTCTCTTATTTGGCAAATTAATTACATTTCAAATGAAGTGTGGGGAGATGGCCACTATTACTGTATATGGAACATTATCTAAGAGGCATTGGATTATTTAAAGGGGACCTATCATGCAAAATGCACTTTTGCACGTCTTTTATACATGAATATGTGTCCCCGGTGTTCCAGGGAACTCACCAAGTGTCAGAAAACACAACCCTCTCTATTTTCCTCCATACCCAAATCTCTAAAAAAGGGGCTGCAACGGATCTGATAAAAACTGATCCAGATTTGAACACTGTCCTGACGTCAGGACAGTGGCGCTACGGCTATTGGGCCAACTCCACCAATCAGGAGGAGACAGCCACGGCCATTGCCGCTCGAAAGCGCTGGAGACGCTGTAGTACATATTCCAGGCCTGTAGATGGTGCTGTTCTCACAGAATCTGCCCTTGCAAAAACAGGGGTAAAATAGTGCAAATTGAGCAAAATGAGGCATGGCTAAAATGCATGATCTGTTTGGTATTTTGAAAAAAAAAAAAGTATAAATATGCCTTATATAGGTATGGTCCTACACTATATTATTATAATATAGCATGATAGGTCCACTTTAAATACAATCATATACAATATTACGATATAAATATGTCCTTTTTTTGTGATTAACTAACGCCGAGTCGAAAGCTGAGGCTAGTCACCGTTAGCACAAGTTTAGCATTATTTTTGCTTAGGTAGGTTAAGTAGGTAAAAAATGAGTAGCTTATACATGTAGTTTTAGCTCTAACATAAGCTTACGCTAGCTATCCAAGTTATCTTCAACACTGTATGTTGTAATATACAGTAGTTTCCATAATGTTTGCATTATTAGTAATGGCAGCAACATTGTTTAGTTCCACATCTTTGTTACGCCTGAACAAGCTGGATGTACAGCTATTTAAATCTTGTATGGACATTCATGGTTTCCAGAAGATGAACCATATCAACTTTCTTGGTCTTCTGACTTTTCCTCTATAGCCATCATAAGAATAAAATGAGGCCTGAGGAAAAAAATACTGAAATAAGACAAAAGAAACCCTCACAATGACACAGATGTAACTGGTAAAGACACTGCTTAATTTCCAGGGATCACAAGCCAATAAGGTTTGATAGCCCTGAATTTGAACAGTGGTTTTGCTCAGAGCCAGGCTGAAATATTTTAACAGCTTTACGGCTCATTCCAACCTACATGCTGTCAAAGTGCGGAGAAACTGTGAGATCCGGAGAGCGAAAACAAACACAAACCAACTGCTGACACAGAGTCTATCAAACTGAGATTTGTCTCAGCGTTTTATGAGGCCGCGGGGAGGTTCGTCTGCACGCCTGTCTCCGCGGAGCATCCATTTGTTTTAACTTTGCGGTAAAAAGTGCCTCCGACACAACAGCCAAGACTCCTGACTTCCTGCATTACATAAAAATGCTTGGGAGGCGGTTGAGCTGAGGAGGATTTTAAAACATTGGATGAGACGGGAAGAGACAGGGAGACATGAAATGGGCAGAGGAACGAGACAGAAACAAAGAGGGGAGTAAAATGCAGCTTGCTTTCCACGGGGGAAGCAGCCTGGAAAAATAATTGTTGAGAGGAGACAGAGGAAAGCCACTAATGACAGCAGACAATAAAAACTGGCCACTACTGTAGCGTCTTCCCAGCCAGAATGACAACAACGCAGGGACAGACAGGACGGGCTACAGAGGGATTAAACAGCCTCAACCACAGCACCTGAAAATAGAGCTTTGTCTGGGAATAGACTGTTATTAGGGCGTCTAAACACAGGGTCGTCAGCTCTGTTCCGGCACCTCCTAGACTCTGAGGAATGGCTGCTGGCTAATTGGGTGGTCAGGAGGATTTTTGACAAGCAGTGAATAGAAATCTGAATAATGAGGCTGAATTATATGTTACATGCGGCTGAGAATAAATCCTTGTAAATACAAATTTACTTGGACAGGAATAAACAGTAATGATACAAATATGCAGCAAACCAAATAGGTGATTATGTGATTTAAAGGGGCCCTATTGTGCTTATTTTCTACTGTGACATGTCTCCATGCTTTAATGTTCAAAAAGCTCTATATTTTTCTCATACTGCCTGTACCTCTTTTCACCCTCTGTCTGAAACCAGAGCCCAGTCTGCTCTGATTGGTTAGCTGGCCGGCTCTGTTGTGATTGGTCAAACGCTTAGAGATGTACCGCCCCTTAGCCTATCACTAGCCAATAGTGGAGCGAGTGTTATGTAGTGATGTCACCATGTTCAGGAAATAAACAAAGGAGTCCAATGGAGGTGTTTCAGGCAGGGGGGATTTTAGCCTTTGCAGACCATTTACATGCACAAAAACCATAGACTGTATATATGACAAAAACCTATATCCTATACAACATTGAGGAAAAGGAAAACCCCCAAAAAACTACAAAGACAGCAAATTAATTTCAAGACTTTTTTTTAATATGACTAAACTCTCTCTAAGGCAGCAGTTTGTGTCCACAGGTCGCTCTAACGTCTCACAGTGAATCAAATAAAACAGTTTAAAAATCAGTTTTGCTGTGTGCTACAAACGTCATTAGACAAATCTTGGTAAATAAAAGTTCACAGACAATAATAATAACAATAAGCATTATAAACATTCATTTTCCCCTTCAAGTACGCTACTATCCAAAGTGACTGGTGTAAAATTGGCAGAGGAAATAAAATATGTTCATGATTATTTACACATTACAGGTCCAATATGTGCGTATGAGTGCGTGTATATTTAAAATAAAAAAAACACAACTGGAAACAAGTCATTTGGGAATGTTTCTGCTGTGTTTTTGGTGGCGAGCATACACACACACACAGTGATGTGACTGACTGGCTTCCAAGTTTTAAAACAGAGCTTCAGCAAAAGAACATTTAAGACTCGAGTTGATCGGCTTTAAAAAGGCAGCACCACCTCATGTTGAGGTTTACTAAAAGTCTCGTACCTGGAGCAGAACTAAAGGGCTCTTACACCAATTTTCCTGCTGCCTACCATCCTTCATTCAGGATTAAACACACCTAAAACACAAGATTAATGGACCGACATTGGAATATCTTGGACAAGTCAAGCATGAAAGGTCATTTGTATCATTGGAAATGGTTGTTTGATAATAAAAAAAAATCCCACTTAAAGCAACGCTAAATGCCTTTTTTCCATAGTTTGCTTGCAATGCAATGATTCACAACAGACTTCTTGTACGTGCAAGCCTTTAAGTTAAGAATTGGCTTCACTACGCTGATGAAGAAAGTGTGACATGGTGGAAAACTCCCGGAATAAAAAGTTTGAAAGTGGACGTTGTGTTGGGATTGTTTTTGTTGGAGTCTGGAAAGATTTGTACTTTCTTTTATGACTGAGAACCAGCAAGTATGTTCACAAGCACATTGATATTACATTGTGTCAGGGGTGTCAAACTCAATTTCATCACGGGCCACATTAGCATTATGGTTGCACTCAAAGGGCCGGTTGTAACTTTAAGACTATATACAATATGCCAAATACATATATAAATATTTAATATATATAAAATAATGTATTATATTACATTATTGCCTCTGCATTGGATTTTTATCGGATAGGGTAATAACTTCATAATTAACTACGTCTGAAAGCAGAATTCTAGGGCAAATAATTGCAAGTCTCTTCAGTGAGAATGTCACAAAATGATTTAAAAAGAAAAGCCAAATTCTGGAAAAAAGGTGACATTTTGGGAAAAAAGTGACATTTTGAAAAATAAGTCAAATTCTGAGAAAAAGGCAAATTCTAAGATAAAAGGCATATTTTGAAGAAAAAAAGTCAAATTCTGGGAGAAAAAGTCAAATTTCAGATGCATTGTGGGACATGTAGTTTATGGGCCACGCTTCTGTAAATCGGCATGTAACCGTATAAGCAACATATTATATTCTTTCAGAGCTGTTGTGGGGCCACAGAAAATGAAGTCACGGGCCGGATTCGGTCCCCGGGCCTTGAGTTTGACACCCCTGGTGTACATGAATACAATATCTTCCACAGCTGTATCAGAGGAAAATCAGATGCTCTAGTTGGGCCTGGCACCATACTGGGAACACTCAAGATCACTTATGATGTATAGTTTGTGTTGTATGCTCGAGGAAATTCAGTTAACTAACAGAGTGGTTTATTTAATCCAGTTTCTTCATGAAACAAAGCATGACAAATTCACGCATGAAGAGATGTTTGTGATCTGTACGTGAAGATGTAAAAACAAATATATAAACCCAATAATTAGACCTAAATCCGGACATGAGCTGGACGACAATGCGCTGTAAACACACTTGTTATGGACACTCCCTGGAGGATATTTTTACATATCTCATCCTTCAAACAGACAGGAAACAGCCGAGTGTGTCTTTGGTTTAACCGACTGAAACAAGCGGATGGTTTTGTTTTTAGGATGCTACATTATGTTTTAAAACTCGCAGGAGAAAGACGACGGACTCTGCCTTAATGCTACGACATCAACACATTAAATACCTTCATGTTCAGCTCATCAAAACAACAGCAACCACTGATTGTGTTTTCATTCAACTGAGTCTCACCAAGCCGGACAGACGGTACCGTACAAACACAACAGAGTGAAGTGTGTATACAGATGTGCACAAACAGACTTTTGGCTGACATCTTAATACATGTCAAATGTCAATACATAAAGAGTGTGTAAGAGGGCAGGCGGCGCACAACATATCACAAACGCTATGTACAACAATGTACAGAATATACAGAAACACTCCAGCGAGCAATCACAGCTTCAGGGACTTTTTTCTGACATGTTTCCCTCCAGAGACTCAAAACACATGAACCTGTCGACTATTTTCTGATTGAAAGGGTTCTCACGTGTATTCAAAATAGAAATAGAAGCATTGCATATTCCTTCTGAAATACAGAGATAAAGACCTGGGTCATAGTTTGGCTTTTCTGTCAGGTGCAGAGATTTAAAACCTGGCTAATGAAATGTCATCAGGAATCAATAAAACACAGACATCTTGAAATGTATCTTTAAGAAACACCGGCCCTCATCCTGACAAATGTACTGTCATGCAGCAAAAAGTCCAGCTTCCGGAAACATTACGTGAACTTTTCCTGACTTTAGGACAGAATTTATTCACTTTAAAAATTGGACCAATTGTGTGTTCGTGGGTAAAGAGGAATTATTATGCACAATATGACCGAAGCCACTTAAAGTCTTAAGAATAACGCAGACTGATGGATAACACCGCGCTCATTTGTCCGACACATCTGTTTTAACGTGTCTGTTTTCTGAGGGGAATAACACATTTATCCCACTGGATTGTGCAAAATCATAATTTTATGTTCGTTGATGACGCGTTTTCTTTATATTATCAGTGAATTTCTACATTTTTTTTGTCTGTCAAACCACATTTTCTGTTAATTTCATTCTTAAAACAACATGAAATGTCATGGATTGTACAGTAAACTGCTTCCACTGACATGACAGGGTTTATTTTGTGAAATATACCGAACTCAGCGAGGCCTTTTTTAATGTCTTCACAGTACAGCTAATTTCCTGGATGTCTATGGGACCAATAGCAGCTCAAAATGTACCTTTAAAAATGTATTCAAATTACTACATTTACAGATTTGTATTTCCTAATTTTTTATTTTTGACCAATGAGCATGCTGTGAAAGCTCAAAGCCATAGTGGGAGAAACGGCATTTTTTTTCTTTCAGTGTATGCACTTGTAAAAAAGCGTCTAAAAAATTCAAAAAAGCTTGTGTCTTTGCGTTGAACATTAAACTCTCCATTTTGTTGCACATAATCAAACTGCACCAACATAATAAAAGGCGTCCCTGAGTTCGTTAAAAAACTGAATCGAACTGAAGATTATTTACACAACAGCCTTAAAAAAAAAACGTCTTTTTCACAACCAGCGGCAACACTAGATCAGCCTTCTGTTAGAAGCATGATTACGCTTTTTTAACAATAACTACAAATTGAAATGAATCTTCACAATTTGGACGCCCAAACATTTCACATTAAATCCATACATGTCATTCATTAGTCAGGAATGGAGTATGTACAGTGTGCAAATGAACCGTGGAGCAGGAAGTGTTTTCTTGAGGTCCTGGAGAAGCAGAGGGTTAAAGCTCGTCTCACTCTTCGAGCTTCGCTAACAAACCTGACGGAGTCTCCTTCAAACAGTTCTCCCTTCACATTGCTCCTTTCAGTCAACGCCCCTCAGCTCCTGCTGCTAATGTCTTTGGATCTGATTAACTTCATTAAAACGTTCTCTCACAAGAAGTCTTACTTCTTCTTTAGTTAAGAAATTAAACTACAAATTAAATAAGACGAGCAGTGGCATTTAAAAACAAAGCGCAGTGTTGAAAGAGTCTTGAATAAAAAGTCTTAATTTCTCTCCGTTTGCACGAGACTACACGTACCGTTAATCACATTATCGCTCCTTGGGACACACGATTGTTTTCTCTTTTGATTTTGTGTTTTTTCAGCAGAGAGGACTCTAGAAGAAGATGACGTCCTCCTTGTTGTGGTCCTCGGGGGCCATCTTGTAGGGGGGGGGCATGCTGTGGCTGTGTGAGAGCCCGTGAACGTTCACCTGGACCTGGGCGTTTGGGCTGAGGACCGGCGGCTGGAGGCAGACTGTGCTCTGGGAGTGGGGGGACATGCTGGGAGGCTGGGAGTGTTGCATGCTGGGAGGCAGGGGGGGCTTCTGGACATTGGGAGGGTGGGGGGAGCTGATGGAGGAGTCTGGTCCGCTGTCTGGAGGACTGAGAGGATCTGTAAGAGACATTCAAGAGAGGGACATTAGAAGAGATGCAGAACAAATGACTTTTGGGAGACAATCCTTGATTTTTCTTAATTAGAGTGCCACAGTGACGCGTCCTAAAACCCGGAAGTAAACTCTTTCCGGTTCCTTCGACAAAAAGCAATGCAATCTCTCCATAGGATTTTGGAAAATAGCTGGAAATAAGGTCTGTGGTTGAGACACATCTAAGAGATGGGTCACATTTTGTTCAGCCGGATAATCTCCACATGTCTACCCTACTTTTAGAATTTTCTAATCATAAATCTAATCGCCAGAAGCTAACTGCTATATGCTATAAACGAACTACAGCAGGGTCGCTGCTTCAACGTCACGCCAACTTAAGATCCATATTCAAAACTACAGATTCTAAAGTGTACAAGTTGAAACGTTTGTTTGAACAGTTAGCAGGAGGGAGGTTCTTGCTTTCAAGCAGAACAGGGCAAACAAACGTAGAGGAGTGTTTACGTGTTCGGCGTAATGACGTACAACGGCCTCCACGACTTCTGTAGTCCTATTCAGCCACTTGTTAACAACCATCGTTTTTCAGACACGTAAACTCTTCAGAAATCACCAGTGGGGTCACTGCTGATGGATTTAATGTCGTAGAACAAAACGTGACCCGTCTCTTAAATGTGTCTCAACCACAGACCTTAGTTCAGCTGTTTTCCCAAACCCTATGGAGAAATTGCATTGCTTTTTGGCGAAGGAACCGGAAGTGGTAAAATGCTAACTTACTTCCGGGTTTTAGGACGCGTCACTGTGGCACTCTATACATGACGATTATAGACAGAGAGACAGATAACCCAAATGGAGTTCAGGAGGTTTATTTGACAATAATAGCTAATAGATCAGCCCCATGAAAATTCAAGTTAAGACTTTAAAGACTTGGTCAGATTTGGCATGTAGAAAATGTGTAAGATACCAAGAACCAAAACAAATATATATAAGGATGTTATGTAAACCTTTACTGCAGTTTACAGCACAGCCAGGGTCAATGGGTCAGGGTACCTATGCAGTTTAACGTTTTCGACATATGGGAGTAAATGATGGGTTAAAACAGCGCCTGCAATTAGGGGATATATGTATCCTGTGCTTGATTCAAAACACTATTATACAATTGATATGACTGGCTCCTATTTCACTACTTAATGCTGTGGGATTAATAGAATATGTATTTAGTTGTTTTTACCGGTCTAACTTATCGAACAGTAACACCGTGATGTTCTAGCAAGCGAGCGTGCAAAAGTGTGTCACATTGCATTCGATCAGATGCTCTCTTTTCACACTGAATCTGTTACATATGCACTATAAATACCATGTAACAGTTGGTGTGTTGAATAATGGCTATCCTGCAAGACACATTTTATATTACAAAATGACAACCGGCTCTATAACGTCACAGCCTCATGTAGAGACAAGTTACATCCATTAGACGTGTTGCTATATAGATGTGTGTGTGTGTGTGTGTGTGTGTGTGTGTGTGTGTGTGGCAACTGCTTTTGAGAATTGAGATTAAGGTCAGTGTCACTTCAGTGATTTCAGTAATTGAATAGTCAATGTTATTTTATCTATTCAAATATAATTCTGTTTTCCATGTTTGTGTATAGATGAGAGTAACACCTACGTCACTTCCGGGCGAAAATTACGGCCCCTCCCACTTAAAAAAAAAAAAAAAAAAAGCTGTCATTTGAATGGCGGTCAATACAAATTCTGAAGTTTTTGCCAATCCGTTCAGAAATGTAAGAAAACCGTGGATTTTCTGATCTTCAAAGAGCCCGATTACGATGGCCAGTCAGGCAAACAATTACATTAAATCATTTACTTAAAATCAGTAGGCGAGGCTGTCATTTTCTCCAGCTGTTACTCTCATGAGCGAGGCGGAAAATAATAGTTGTATCACGCCAACAAGCTGCTGTGTCGTTTATTGCACCTCAAACATTAAAACAAATCCAGAGTTCAGTGTTTCTGAACTTCCTCTAAGAACAGTAACAGAAGAGCTCTGTGGCTTCAGGCTCGATCGCCATTCAAATGACAGCGCTGTTTCCCCCAAAAGTGGGCGGGGCCGTAAAGTGACCTAGATGTTACTCTCATCTATGGACATCGATCGCCTACTGCTATATTTAACCATATATCGAGCCCGATCTTGGATTTCCAATGATTTAATGTAATTGTTTGCCTGTCTGGCCATTGTAATCGGGCTCTTCGAAGATCCAAAAATCCACGGTTTTCTTAAATTTCTGATCGGATTGGCAAAAACTTCAGAATTTGTATTGACCGCCATTCAAATGACAGCTTTGTTTTCCCCCAAAAGTGGGCGGAGCCGTACTTTTTGCCCGGAAATGGAGTGGAAATGTGTTACTCTCATCTATGCCGTCATTAACAGTTCTTAGAAAGAAAGAAAATCGGAAGTAGCCAAGAAAACGGCAATTGATGCAACTGCAGTTTTTACAGAACAAGGGATTACTCTGAAAATAGAATAAAAGCAGCTGGTGGATTAGTGCTTTATACCTGTTTAATACAGCCGGGTTTACCCAGCCTAACTGAAATCTATCACCTGAAATCCTGCCAGAGTTTCTGTGTCGGAGGTAATTGTCAGGGCTTCAGGATTAGAGTGTTAAAATGTGTGTGTCAGCAGAACAGCCTGCCATTCATCACATGTGAAACTGATAGGTGTTTACACAGGGTGAGGCTGGGCATGAACACAGCGAGAGGAGTCCGGTCTGTCCAGGTGGAGAGAGTGTGTGTGTGTGTGTGTGTGTGTGTGTGTGTGTGTGTGTCTGTCTGTGAGAACCAAGATTAATAATGCAGCAGGCAAACACAGACGACAGGTGAGTGTGTTCAGGTTTGTCCTGTCGGAGCAGAGGAGGAAGTGTGTGCTGGCCCTCGAAGAGAATTGGCACAGTGTCGCGTTTCTCTGCTGAACATTAAGGCACATAGCCTATGTCTGTATATAATTGGCAATATTTGAAATAAATGTTTATCTGTAATAGTTATTTAAACAGTTTTTAAATACGTGTGGAGTTTCAATATAATGGCGATGCTAATCCCGTTAGCTTGTCTAAGGCGTTTCCAATGTTAAGTTAGAATTCATGCTAATGTTAGTCATGTGGATTTGTAATGCTTGGAAATCTGTGTACAGTGATTAATGACTCAGTTTTTGTCATTGTGGCAACAGACTTAAACTCATAACATGTTTCCTGACACTGCGTGAGTTCCCTGACACACCGGGGACACATATTTATGTATGAAAGACATCAAAAAGTGCATTTTGCATGATAGGTCCCCTTTAAAATCACCTGAGTGGTGATGCAGGGGTGGAGGCAGCGGGGAGGCAGACTGCTGGTTGGGGCTGACGGAGCGTTTGGCCTTCAGGGCGTTGTCGTCTCGGGCGGACAGCTTCAGGGGGAGCATCTGCTTCATATCCACTGAGGCTGGGGGGGGGGGAGAGGGGGGGAGAGAGGGAGACAGAAGGTGATTTAATTGTAGAATTAGATTACATTGGTAAACCGGAGAAACCCAGCTTCTCTCCGGACACTATTTGATAAATCAGAGGGCTGACCCAATTTAGACAGCTAATGTGATTCTAATGAGCCACTTTAAAGCGGGGGGGGGGGGGTCGGGTCAGACTCGTGTCAGCACAGATGGCTCTGTATCGACGAAGAGCAAGCGAGAGAAATCCATTTTAATACAGAAAATGCCGCACTGCTATATATCACCTGCATGAGTAACAGAGGGGGGGGGGGGGGGGGGGGGGGGACCTCAACGCAGCGCTCGTAAACATATTTTACAACCGTGTACTTTTATGATAATTGTTAGTTTGAGTTGGCAACTGACGCACTGTGAGCACAAGTGTAACAGAACACACTCTGTTTCATTTGTGAAGAGGAAGCTTTTTTTCTCTGTGTGTTTACTCTACAAACTATTCATTCTCAATTTTACAAGACATTACAGGATGATTTGTGTTCCCATTAAAATAACAGTCACAAGATTGCCGTTGATGCATGCATATACAAGTGAAGAAATGTATTATATTCGACTAGTCTTTATAAAGCCCAGCAGGGAGCCGCGTCACTGGTTGCAAAAAGGACTTCTCCTTTTATTTAAAACCTCAAAAAGCATTTACTTGGTGGAGTTCATGGTGAGGAAAATGTTAATACTGTACAGCCTGATGTTCATTTAGTAAATTATGTGATTCAGCGTTTATTAATGTGACAACAAACTCAAACATTTTTAAATGTGTGTTTTAATATCTGTATTTCTGAGCTAGCTAGTCTAAGGGCACTATACGGTGGCCCTCAAGCGTCAATTTCCCATCAGATTTAGGGCTACTATCAGCGTTTCCGCCAGGGGGGCGTCTTGCCGTCATTTGACGTCCTTATTCAGCTCGGAACGTCCTGAACTCGAGCCGAGGGCGTCCAAAAAAAAAAAAAATTCGAGAGAAGATCGAGTTTTTATCGCTTGAAATGACGAAAAGGAAAAAGGACAAGGACATCCCTCTGTTGGAGGGGCAAAGGAGTCTGGTAGGATCATTTTCGCCGCCAGCAAAGCGCGTTCCTGTGACGGAAAGTGTACTGCCGGCGAGCCTTGACGGGGGGTGCTACTGTGCTAGTGGAGCACGCATGTGAACTGCGAGCGCCGGAGCCTCGCAGCGGTGAAACTGAGGTAACATGAAGAGCCGTTTAGGAGCCGAAAGAGCCGGCTCTTCTTAGTGAGCCGAGCCAAATGATCCGGAATTCCCATCACTAATACGTAAAGAGATAGTATCTATAAGGGACGGCTCAATTCAAAATTCAAGTCACGTGACACGACGTGACGTCACACCCCCCCGCTTATGCATCTATATACTCATACACTTTTCAAAATCACATTTCCTTTCCCTTTCCTTCCTGGTCCAGTTTCAAGAAGAATACTTACAATACTCAAAGATTGGACAGGACGATACCACAGCATTGTCCAGTTTGACTGTTAACCGTCTTCTCCTATTAGAACTTTGACCCTTTCACATTGTGTTTTTACTTTATGAAAGTCACCTCAAAGCGCTTTTACATAGACAAGACAGCATTCACCCATTCACACACATTCATACAGAAGCTACCATACAAAGGCGCCACCTGCTCAAGGAAGCTAACATTCACACAGATTCTCACACCTTTGGCCATGCTATGGGGAACAATTTGGGTTTGAGTATCTTTCCTAAAGACACATCGACATGTTGACTGCAGGCGCTGGGAATCAAACTGCCAGACTTATGATTGATGGGCGACCACTCTATCACAGTGGGCGCACATAAAGGAGTGTCTCACAAAACAGAAAAGGCTGTCAGACGGGCAGAGGAACAAGAGCATGTCTCCCATGTTTGGTGGGACAGTTTCATCCCACAGGCCATACGAATGTTAAACACCTGAACTTCTGAACGAACATACATAACATTCATCTGTTTGCAACTCACATATATCAATATTCCAATGACTGTATATAGGCTATTCTGCACAGTTTCTATCATATTCTGTTTCTATTCTATTTTATTTACTTGTACTATTATCTGTTTTATTGTGTTGCACTGTTGGAAGAGCCTGTGACCTAAGATGTTCATTGTCATAACTACACTGCAGCTATGATCACATGACAATAAAAGCCTTGGAACTTGGAACTTGAACCACATGTGTGTGACCCAAACAACCAGCATTATGTGAGTTCCTTACCGCTGCTGTCGGTGCGATGCGAGGCCTTCCCGATCTTCCCTCCCTTCCCCTTGCCGCTGCTGAAGGCGGCCAGCTTGGTGGGGATCTGCTGCTGCACCCCCAGCAGTTTGTGCTGCTGGTTGGTGGTGCTGAACAGGTGGAGCGGCACCTCGGTCTTCAGAGGCAGGGCGGACGCACTGGCCTCCCTCCGCAGCATCACCTCGGGCCGCTCTGCGTAGTCTGCCGGCGCCACGGACAGGCTGCCCCGCACCAGGGGCTTCTGGGGGATCGGCTGGTCCAGGACGCTGAGGGAGGAGGAGGTGAGGCTGGAGGACATGAGGAGCTCTCCGTTCAGACTGCCTGACAGAGGGGCCACCTGCAGGAGGAGGAGAGGTTAATGGCTGAGAGGGGACTGAAGGTACATTTCTGATCTACTGCTAAATGATGAACCACCCAGATCTCTCAGGTCTTCAGGGACAGGTCTGCTTTCTGTCCCCAGAGTCAGACTCCTTTAAAAGCAAACTCAAAACCCATCTCTTTGCACCGGTCTCCCTGTAAACTAGCTTCCATCACCTAGTTTCGGCTCATCACTACCATCACTTCAATCACTTGCTTTTATCCCATGGCAATACAATAATATATTTTGTTTTTGTCTTTGCTTTGTACAGCCCTTTGAGGCATTTCTTGTGATTTGGGGCTATAATAAATGTTGATTTGAACTAAACATAGAGAAGTTCAGTTGTTATGCTCCAAACATCTGGAATAAACTCCCAGAAACCTGCCGGTCCGCCGACTACTTTTAAATCCAGGCTGAAGACTTTTCTTTTTGCCGCTGCTTTTAATTGAACTATTCACATTTTAAACTGCACTGTAAACACTTTTATTTTAATGTTTATTTTATTATCTTTGCTTTTTAATGACTGTTTTTAAATGACATTTACTTAATGGCTTTCATTTTTAAAAAGCACTTTGAATTGCCTTGTGTTGAAAGGTGCTACTGTAAAGATGGCGCCGGTGATGATGGCTGCCGTGTCGTTTGCTCCTTTCCAACTCTGCCTTGTTTGTTTATTTTAATTTTATTGTATCTTCTTGGACGAATGCACTTATTGTAAGTCGCTTTGGATAAAAGCGTCAGCTAAATGCAATGTAATGTAATATTATATATGTTGCATTGTTGGAGGAGCTCAGGTCAGAAGAATTTCATTGCCATTTCTACACTGTAGCTCTGTGCATATGACAATAAAATTGTGCAGGCTACTTTTTCCACTCGGCTCTTAACCAAGAACTTTTAGAGAGGAAAACTCAGTATAATTGTTTTCTACCGGCTGAAAACCTTTTCAACTAAGCTTTTATAAAGTGATGTCCCCCCTTCTTTTGGGCTTTAGTATTAATAATTGTATTTATTCATTATTGTAGTTATTAAGTTTGGCTCATTTCTGTCTCACTTTGACCGAGTGGGTTTTCAGTTATGTGTATTCTCTTGCTAATGTTGACCTTCTTTGAGCCCTGTATGTATCATATACTCATGCTGCATGTGTGCCAATAAAGTTTTAAGCAACTTCAACGTCTTTTTTTAATCTTGTGTAGTGTGCCAAATTGTCAAAGCACTTTGAGCTGAGTACAATGTTGCAAACATCATCATATAAGACTTTGAAATCAGCATTTGTGGTTCAAAGAAGGACGGCTTCCCAACTCTGCACTGTAATCATACATATCTGTGGTCAGAAACATCAAGTTTGCATTTTGAGTGTGTGTGCAGAGGCGGAAGAAGTACTCAGATGAAAGTAGAAATACTAAATTGTAAAATATACTATGTTACAAGTTAAGTCATGCACTGAACATCTTACAAGTAAAAGCACCAAAGTATTACATGTGTACCCAGCTGATGAAGGTAGAACTTTTTAAGGAAGTGTATATACTGCTTCAGGATATCTTAACCTATACTTATATGTCAATTAATGTATACATTAACTAGGAACTAAAGCTGTATGATCAGTATAGTAAAAAGCTTAAGATTGCCTTCCAAAATGTAGTAGAAGTATAAAGTTGTATAGAAAGAAAATATGTAAAGTACAAGTACCTTAAATACAGTACTTCAGTCAATATACTTTACTTGTTTGTGTGTAGGCAGCCTGCTGTTAGCTATGTATGAGAATATATTTCTGAAAGGACGCAAACAACTTAAAACAGCTGGAGAGCGACACACACACACACACACACACACACACACACACACACACACACACACACACACACACACACACACACACACACACACACACACACACACACACACACACACACACACACACACACACACACACACACACCACACACACACACACACACACACACACACACACACACACACACACACACACACACACACACACACACACACACACACACACACACACACACACACACACACACACACACACACACACACACACACACACACACACACACACACACACACACACACACACACACACACACACACACACACACACACACACACACACACACACACACACACACACACACACACACACACACACACACACACACACACCGTGTCATTACAGAAACACAATCTGTGGAGGAGCAGAGTATTTACGGGCTGCAGAGGGAATCAGAAACACATGCCATGTTTCTGCTGAGCACACACTTTGGTAAGTTTGGTAACAGGCTTTTGAAGTGATCCAAGAGATTCAAAGACAATGTGCTCACACACACACACACAAACACCCACACACACACACCCACACACAAATGAGAAACATAAAACCCTTAATAGTCCCTGTGCACATAAAGGCGTGTCTCACAAAACAGAAAAGGCTGTTGGACGGGAAGAGGAACAAGAGCATGTCTCCCATGACATCAGGGATAAAAGACACTGACTGTATTGTCCGGCTAATTACTCAACAGAAGGAAAGATGAGTCAGCATTATCTTTAAATCTGCTTTCAATAAGGCTGACCAGGATTTCTGCAACAACAGACTGTGTGTATCATGTTGTGTTAGTAATCCCACATGTTGTAATGCATCATGTGAACTATAAGAAGCATCTTTCACTGTGTTACGGCTAGGGATGGGTACCGAGCCCCGGTATTAAAAGGGGCCCCCGGGGCTGAATTATTAAAGACCGTGGTAACGATAAGCTCCGACGTTATCGGTCTTTTTATCGGTACTGGAGACATCTGTATATATATATATGTCATATGTATTATTGCTACACAAACATTATATTGCAGTTTTAGTGTCGCCAACTCCGTTTCTAATACGCAAAAAGACTACAAAATGCGTCGATGATTATTTTTAGTATTTTCGATCTTTCCAATCCAGACGAGAGATCTCTCCCTCCCGTCTGTGTGTGAGGGGGCGGGGCAGTTTACACACACGCAGCTGCTACATGCAGCAACACACACACACACGGCGGAGATGGCGGAGAGAACGCGCTCCGAGGTGTGGTTAAACTTTACCCGTCTCGATGTGGACAATGCTCGTTACCAAAAGTGCAATAAGAGTTTAGCATGTCAGGGCGGTAACACGAGCAGTTTGTCTAAACATTTAGCAAAAGTGCACCACATCCAGACGGAGAAATGCACCGGGTTCGACTGTCTTTCTAGTAGCTCTGTAGCCCCATCCACGAGTAACGTTTCCACGTCAGGTGTTATGTATGCTAGCAGCAACACACGGAGCTAACTCAATTATACAAACATGGGTTAATGATTAGAGGGAACTGAGTTATTTAGTTTGTTAAAGTTTCAGCTATTCTGTTTACAGTCCTGTCATCACATTATTTAATACGATTTGTTAAACATTGTTGTTTCTTTTGATGTGAAATATTATGCATTTAATTTAAATAAAAAGCAATGTTAGTTTTGTTCACAATTTGTTTAATTAATTTACCTTATTTTTTTCTCCAAAAGAACCGATAAGAGTACCGTTAACAGACCGGATCGATAAGCGGTATCGATAAAAGTAGTAGTACCGTTAAAATCTTAACGATACCCATCCCTAGTTACGACACGTTTAAGCCCTTTGACAACAGTGTGAGTCAATGTGCTGCGGAAGGATATTTATCACATTTAACCTATTTATTGTTGTTATTTTTGTACAATGTGCGCGTTTTAATACTGATGTTTATTTTATTGTATTTCATTCATTTGGTTAACTGGACTTTAACTTCACACTCTACATTTAAAGGGGACCTATCATGTAAAATGCACTTTTTTATGTCTTTTATACATCAACATGTGTCCCCGGTGTGTCAGGGAACTCACGCAGCGTCAGAAAATAAAACCCTCTCTCTTTTCCTCCGTACCCAAATCTCTAAAAACGGGGCTACAACGGAGCTGATCCAGATTTGCGTCCGATATGACGTAATATCTGAAATGTGGACCCACGGCACTATCAGAAACGTTGCTATCAGAAACAATGCCCGACTGTTTTGGACGTAATATGGTCGGTGTTTACATTAGCATCGCTAACACTCAGAGCTAACCTGTACTGGAGAGCATGTGTGTGAAGAAGCAGGAAATAAAAAGGAACTCACCTTGTGGTATAACCGGCAAGAGAGAAAGCCTTTGAGCTCCATACTGTTTCAGAAATAATCCTTGATAATCCATGATATGGCGTTTCATCACGGCAGCATTTCGTTTAGACAGTAGCTGCCGGGTCCCGCATGAGCTCAGACCCTACTTTTTTTAAAGCTTTATACCCCAAATCAGCACTTTTGAAACAGGAAGTGAAACAGAGGGATATGAGGCATGGCTAGAATGGGTGATCTGTTTGGTATTTTGAGCAAAACACTTCATAGACATGTTTTTTATATATTTGTATATATCTGAGACCTAAGCTATTGCCTAAAAATAGCATGAGAGGTGACCTTTAAGTGTTCAATTCCTTGCACACTAATGTAAAACATACCCTGCTTTATATTGTGTTAACTGGAAATTGGCCCTTAGTAGTCGTTTAATTGTCAGATAGTTTATAGATTTTTTATCCTCACGGTCAACTTGTATATTTTCTTCTTTTTAATGCCGTTTTATTTCTATTTTGAGATGTTTCTATTTTAGAATTGTTTATTTCTACTCTTTTAATTTCTAATTATCATTTATTGTATTTTATAAAAAAAAAATGTACGCACATGTTGTAATGTAACTTTTAATATATATATATGTTGTTGTTTTATATTTTTACTTTACACAGGCGGCTTACGAATAATGAGAAGAAATGTTTACAAAAATACAAAAAGGACAACAAGAATCCCTTAATATGTAATTACAAACAAACCAACGCCACAGAGTTAATGACACACCTGACCTAAAACCAGACAAAATCGCCACAATGTCGTATATCACCAAAATAAAGAAATCATCAGTGAGTAAAGCAATCTAACAAAAGTTTTACCACCAGTGTTGATTCATTTAAAAGTCTGACATCAGTGTGTTGCTCTTCCTGTTGGTATGCAGCCCACACGCTACCTGATTGATGATGCTGCCGAACACTTCCTGTTGAGCGGGATCGCAGGATGACAGTGTTTCACAAGGCATGAAGGGCACGCTCGTCTAACTGTGTGTGTGTGTGTGTGTGTGTGTGTGTGTGTGTGTGTGTGTGTGTGTGTGTGTGTGTAAACTGTAGCTTCTTCCAGTTTTAACAGGAGTGGAGACCTGAGGCAGAGAGGGGGCCCTGCAGTGGGAAAGTCTCCCCCTTCTTTCCTCCCCTCCATCACTTTTCCCTCCCTCAGCACTCACTCATCCTGGCACACAGATGTTGCATTGTTCCCACAACAAGGTGAGCGGCTCCAAGCGGAGCAAACGGAGAGTTTCCAGGGCAGTAAACTGTGCGGAAAGAGCACAAAGAGCTCGTACTGACAGCACATAAACAATTAGCACTGGCTGCCGTCCAGAGGCTGCTGTTAATGACAGGCTCCGAGCGGCTAATTATACAGCCAGGTTGCTCTCATCTGAAGCAACAGCCTGGATTCTCCCATTTCATCCATGTATACACTGCACAATGTGTTGCCTTGTAAACAGTCTGTGGGAAGGAGTTGATGCTATTGTAACAATGCCTTCTTAGGCTGCAAACGGAAATGAAAGCTAATCTTTTACACTTAAATCTAAGCCAAAAGGAAACAGCAGAGGTACTTTTAGCACGGCAGAAATACTCTACTCTGCTGAAACCGTTATCCTGGGTTGAATCTGACTATAATACACAATATGATGTGTGAAATAGTACCATGTGTGAGATATTGTTAGTATTTGCAGCTCAGATCTGTGGAGACTTAATGAGATTAGCAAACATTAGCCTTAACAGGATAGTTTGGATGTTTTAAAGTGGGGTTTTATAAGATACTGATCAATAATCAATGTATTACCTACAGTAAATGGTGGTTGGCACACCCACATTTTGGAGAAACAGACAGCAGTAGATGCTAAGCAATGTACAGCCAATCTTATTTCAGCCTCCTAAAATATGGCTGTTACCTACGGTCGCGCCAAAGCCACCAGACTCCATTGAGTCAACAACAGTAATTTACCGTGCAGAACACAGGAGGTGCTGGTTTACCGCCGCCTCCATCGTTTAGTTTGTTGTGTTATTGTGTGTCTGTGGTGTTTGGAAAGGGTTTGGTTTCAAAGTCACAAACTACTGACTGCCTACCGTCAACTACCTACAACCCTGCTTCGGAAAATACTATCTATCCCTTTAGAGACTAATCTAACATCAAATTGTGTCCCAGTAAATCATAGTTTAGAAATGTTTTGGATCAGCTGAGTAAATGCTGAATTGTATTGGGTTTGATTTTCTGATTCCAGCTCCAGTCGGACATTTGATGACAAGACCTTGGTTTGAAACTGTAATGGGAATCTTTGTTGATGTGTTGTAGACCAAACGATTGATCAATAATGTGCAGATTCATCAATGAAAATCATTCTTTGCATTCACCATTATTTAAAAAATCGGTAACAGGTACATGAAGCAGAGAATCGCATATTTTGTTCATGCAACTTTCTCTTACAGGTCAAATCTATAAGTAGCTTGAGAATAGTTCAGTAAGAAAAAGCTTTCCAATATCGCACCCGACATGGTTAAGGTGTCGATGTGTAAAGAGTTCAATGGGTTTTTCATTTTCAGACCACATGAACACACTCCACGACAGCGTCATAAATCAGCCTGAGGCCAAGGGAAGAGATAACTCAAGTGTGAAGGACACAGATACAGGGTCAACGTTTTACGACTGACCCTTTAATGTTTCTCTTGAGCTTTGCAGACCTTCCCATGTTTTTAGCAATGTTCTCTGTCAAATTGATGTAGTTAATAACACCAGGTAGCAATCCACTTTTACTGTTTTTACCTCAAGGGAAAAGCCAGAGAAAGGGGCAGTCCTTAAATTGAGTGGTTTGCCCAAAGCGGCTCAGAAAAGTTACTACAATTAGTTATTCAATAAAGAGGCCCTATCATGCTTTTCCCTTTAGGTTTTTGTGCATGTTAATGGTCTGCTAAGGCTTAAATCCCCGCGATTCTATTGGCTCGCGCTCCAACACATTGTATGTGAAAGGCTAAGGGGCGGGACATCTCTAAATGGTTGACCAATCACAACAGAGCCGGCCAGCTAACCAATCAGAGCAGACTGGGCTCTGGTTTCAGACAGAGGGTGAAAAGAGGTGCTGCAGCACAGGCAGTATGAGAAAAATAAAGAGCTTTTTGAACATTAAAGCATGGAGACATGTCACAGTAGAGACACTACATACTGATATACACCTGAACATCATCAGGAGAGGACTCTTTAAAGTAGAGACACTACATACTGATATACACCTGAACATCAGCAGGAGAGGACTCTTTAAAGTAGAGACACTACATACTGATATACACCTGAACATCAGCAGGAGAGGACTCTTTAAAGTAGAGACACTACATACTGATATACACCTGAACATCAGCAGGAGAGGACTCTTTAAAGTAGAGACACTACATACTGATATACACCTGAACATCAGCAGGAGAGGACTCTTTAAAGTAGAGACACTACATACTGATATACACCTGAACATCAGCAGGAGAGGACTCTTTAAAGTAGAGACACTACATACAAATATGAACCTGAAAGTTGGCATAATATAGGGCCCCTTTAAAATAATTTCCCGTAAAATACTTCCACAAAATGCCTTGGATTGAAAAAGGTTCTACACTTTATGTTTCCTTTTTTAAATCCAATGTTTTTCCATGGATTCTTGCTGTTTTGAGCAGGTCTATCTAATCTGAACTGTCCCAACTCCATGAACACGCTTTATGACTTTCCATTCAGTCGACTGTTGAGCAATCTCGAGGCTCCGAGCCTATAAAAAATCCTGAGTCCAATGCCAAGTTGTTATCAAGAGGCCAAGTGTGATCACATGAGATAACACATGAAAGGGAAGTTCCTCTGAAGTCAGGACGTGCCGCAACAAGCACCGCTCTTGCGCAAACTCTCACATATGTTCCGAAACACAAACAAGAAGGCATGCCTTTTTCATTTTTTCATTTTTATGGAAGTCTAATCATAGCTCTACGGGTTTGCTGATGAGCCTTAATGTCGGGTGGTGGTGATTAAATGTCTGTTGATATCGGGCTGCCTGGAAACGATCCTGAGGTCACAACTGATGAAAAGAGTGTTTGATGTGTTTGACGCAGAGGAGGGGGGACAAACCACTTCTCCCATAACAACATGCCAAGAAATTCCCATACTACAGCCAACGGTATAGGATTGCAACCCATACATCTGTGTGTACAAAACACACCACTAAGCTGGTCTAAAACTATTATGGGTAGATTTAATGGGGTGCTGATAGGGTCCTGCTTCATGTCTTATCTTGCAGTCCGTGTAACAAACAAACACAAATTGCTGTTTGGGTAAATGCATATGTAATTATCCGAGGCCCCTGCATTACTCATCACAGCAGATTAGGTCAATTCTGTGGCTTTCCAGGAGACGCTGTGAAGGGTTGGTCATGCAACTCGCACTCAGTAATGACATGATGAATGCAATAACTCATGTCAGCTGCTTGTGTTTGTGTTGTGAGTTTACCGAGAAGTTAGAACTAAGGCATGTCATTGAGCGATGTTGTTACCGCAAACTCTTTGAGATGGTTGATAGGCAGCCAGATTTATATTAATAGTTATTTTCACTACTGTATATATATATATATATTTGTACTGTTGTCATATATTCATATTCATCCATTTAGAGGTCTAATCTACTAGACTCACACCGGTGTCCTATCCACATTTGTGTGTAGACCTTTATTTCTTCTATATTTACTGTTCTTTTGTTTATACCTCTTAATGTGTGTATATGTTTACTATGTATCTATGTATGAATATGTATGTATCAGGGTTTCCGTTAGCCGGTAATTACCGGTTTTTAGCTGGTAAAATGAATTTAAAAAAATGGTAAATTCAAAACCTGCCGGTCAAAATGTCCGGTAATAATTAGGGATGCTCCGATCGATTGCCACGGATCATTATCGGCCGATATTCACTCTTAATAGTTTGATCGGTGCTCTCTATAAAGGCCGATCAGGAGAGCTGGATCCGATCGATATGGACATAAAAACGAGGGAAGTATAACCGGACGCGAGAGAGAGATCAGAGATCAGCTGCTGAGTCTGACGGAGACACGCAGCTCTGCATGATCACCTGAAGCCCCGCCCACTGTTTAGCGAGCCGCATGAGAAACTGACCCGGCTGTCAGGAGGGGGAGAGAGAGAGGGAGAGAGAGAGAGAGGGAGGGGGAGAGAGAGAGAGAGAGAGAGAGAGAGAGAGAGAGATGAGGGAGATAGGATAGGAGAGAGCGAGATAGGATGAGCTTAAGAAGAGATCGAGTAGAGAGAGAGTCTGCTTCCTATCTCCCGTGTTATTATTCAAAGAATGTAGAGAATAAGACGAGAGAGAGACTCCGTTCCTCCCGTGTTATTATCCAAAGTTAATGTAAACTTTTGAATAATGTACTTTATCTACTAGAAGTAGTTTGTTCCATTAACTGAGTCAGCATATCCGGTCATAGTCCGGTAATTACCTGCTAACGGAAACTCTGCTACACAATTCTTATTATTGAAACATGACCGGTAAGTTTAGAATTTGTCCGGTAAAATTAATTATTTCCGGACACTTGACCGGCAAGAAAAAATCCTAGCGGAAACCCTGGTATGTATAAGTGGGTGTACAGGTGTGTATGTATGTATAATTATGTAAATATTGTTATTCTCCTGGATGGTGAGAAACAGCATTTTTGATCTGCCAAAAAATGTACAATAAAGTTGACTTTGACTTTTGACTTTGAGATGTCTAAAGTTTTAAAAAACGGTATGAATATCAATAAAACATGGGAATGCAAAGCTGCAAAATTCGCATTGAAGCCTTTTTTGTTTCGGGGACAAGTCAGGACTTGAATGGATGGCATCAGTCAGTTACTCAGCTGGGTGTGCAGGAGGAAGAGGAACCGGCCAATCAACTGTCAGACGTCAACATGAAGGAATGCGAGACAGCGGAGAGGGACTAATGACATCACCGGAGACGGCCTCCATCAGAAAGACTGATACGCATCAGTACAGATCGGACTAACTAAGACAAATCAAGTTTGTGAACATGCTGAGAAATGTTCTTATTTCTTAAAAGGTTGACTATGTATCATTGCTGGTTGCTTTTGTGAGTAGATACCAATCAAAGTTGTCCGAACCTCTGAGAAAAGGCAGTCTCATGGATCCGATTCCTGGACTCTCAGGACATCAGAATATACCACAATGGAAACACAGACTAAATAGTGATTTAAGTTGAAGTCCACCAAGTGTACACTAAGAGAATCCCACAGGTTTTAGACTGGCAGTCTACGTGTCCCATGATATTTAAAACCATCAATAGTCACATGTCATCTTCCGTAAGTTTCCCCTAAGCTAGTCTCATATGATTTAAACACAAACACTCCATCATCTCCGCACATCCCGCTCAGAAGGTGCCAGATTTTGAATGAATGCAGCCGAAAAACGCTTCAATGCTGCCGTGTGTCGTGTGTGGGAGGCTGTGGCGCAGTGGATTAGTGCATTGGTGTTCGGATCAGAGGAGCACAGGTTCAAACCCCACTGCAGTCAGCATGTCGTTGTGTCCCTGGGCAAGACACTTCAGCCCAAATTGCTCCTGTGGGGATTGTCCACAGTATTGAGTATGTAAGTCGCTTTGGATAAAAGCGTCTAACAAGTAACATGTAACGTAATATGTGTGTGTGTGTGTCTCAGCTTAGCCTGTTCAAACGGACACACAAACAGCAGCACACACCAGGCACTTTGCACACAGCAGAGTGAAGAGACGTTCAGAGAAAACACTGACGTACATGAAACACATTGAAGTAGCATCCTGTGATCTGATGCTTTGTAAACACGCTAAAGGATGCTGGTTCAGAGGAAGCGGACACAGAGGGGTGTGACAAAGACGTATTTGATGAGCTGGAAATGACAGCAGGCGGAACACACTGAATATTGGCTGATAGTTACACACTGACATGTGACCCAAAGGCTATTTGTTGATGGCCAGAAAAGTCCCAAACACTACAATAAGTAGAAAAGAGAATATGCAGATTACAGACATTTCTCCACACTTCATATGTGATGATTTAGAGGGATTGGATCAGTATCCACATTTCCTTTTGAGTCCTTTGATTGAGTTACAATCAAATTCAGCATGGTATTCTTCTGAAAAACAGACGACAGAAGAACACACTGACTCATTCAGCTGAAAGGATTTAGCTTTCTTATTTGGGAGCATTAGTCAGAGTGAGCTATCCCGTCATTAAGTGTGTTTCGCTTGGCCCATACCTGATGATAGAATCACATGTGACTCAGGAAGGAGAGCTGTCATTATTGTCCATGCTCCTATTCACATGATCGAAACTAGATAGCTAGTTTTACAAATTAAGAAGATCAGTTACTAGTGTACATCGTAAAGGACAATCATGTGAACGCCTCAGTAATATTTATTTTGGGGAGACTCAAGTGTTAAAACACATTATGGGTTTAACAACAGGTACAAATCCACCAGTTGAGGGTACTGTTGTTAACTCGAAAGAACAACACTTTTGGCAAGTTTTATGATATGATGATATAACATATGGATAGGATTATTATATTGCAAGGTACTCTTGAAAATATAACAAAATCCTCATATAACTTCTTTCACTTTCTGTAAATAGGGTGAAAAAGGTTTGTTGAAAAGCTCCTTTTTTGTTTCTTATACAGGATTTTAATGTTATTTTTCAATATAATAAGTTTCTTTTTTTTTATTACGTTTTTTGTTTTGTTGCCAAACCTGAAATTGCTAAGAGGTTTAATCCTGTAAAAATCATTTTGTTTTGGTTTTCAATAAAGATATTTATTTCATGTCCTGTTGTGTTTTGGATTCTGAAGTATTTTTGACTTTTTATTATTCAGAATATTTTATATTGTTTATGTTTGATATAATAATTTTAATTTGTAAATGTTAAATTCTAGTATTTTAAGTATTTGGATTTAATGTCTGAACACACTTCTGCTTCTGTAACAAAATCATTTCCCAAATTGGAATCAATAAAGTATCTATCCATCCATCTACCTATCCATCTATCTATCTATCTACCTATCCATCTACCTATCTATCTATCTATCTATCTATCTACCTACCTATCTACCTATCTACCTATCTATCTATCTATCTATCTATCTATCTATCTACCTACCTATCTACCTATCTACCTATCTACCTATCTATCTATCTACCTATCTATCTATCTATCTATCTATCTATCTATCTACCTACCTATCTACCTATCTACCTATCTACCTATCTATCTATCTACCTATCTATCTATCTATCTATCTATCTATCTACCTACCTATCTACCTATCTACCTATCTACCTATCTATCTATCTATCCATCCATCTATCTATCCATCTATCTATCCATCTACCTATCTACCTATCTACCTATCTATCTATCTACCTACCCATCTATCTATCCATCTACCTATCCATCTACCTATCTATCTATCTATCTACCTATCCATCTACCTATCTATCTATCTATCTATCTATCTACCTACCTATCTACCTATCTACCTATCTATCTATCTATCTATCTATCTACCTACCTATCTACCTATCTACCTATCTACCTATCTATCTATCTACCTATCTATCTATCTATCTATCTATCTATCTATCTACCTACATATCTACCTATCTACCTATCTACCTATCTATCTATCTACCTATCTATCTATCTATCTATCTATCTATCTACCTACCTATCTACCTACCTACCTATCTACCTATCTATCTATCTACCTATCTATCTATCTATCTATCTATCTATCTACCTACCTATCTACCTATCTACCTATCTACCTATCTATCTATCTATCCATCCATCTATCTATCCATCTATCTATCCATCTACCTATCTACCTATCTATCTATCTATCTATCTACCTACCCATCTATCTATCCATCTATCTATCCATCTATCTATCCATCTACCTATCTACCTATCTACCTATCTATCTATCTACCTATCCATCTACCTATCTATCTATCTACCTACCCATCTATCTATCCATCTATCTATAAAAACTACAATTTTGATTTAAAAAGATATATGGTATGATAGAGGATTTTATCCACCCTAAGTTAGGACGCCAAAACTGTCACTTTAGTCAGAATCTTCTTAGTTTGATGAGAGGATTAAGTCTGTATCAAATAGAACTTCCCAAGCTACGGTTACTTTCCCCTGTCGTCTGCATGTCTCAGAGTCAGCCAAGCAAACCGTGGAGGTGATCCGGGGCGTTTGGAAACAACCACAGGCTGATATAGTGATATAACTTCACTGTTGCTGCTTGACTGATCTGTTAGTACCGGGCATGAAATGACAGTCAGTGGATCTTTCTCAAAGCTCCTCTCCCATGAAAGTCACAAACAATGACCCGCATTGTGCAGCATGAGAGAAACAGGGTGGAGAAGCGGAGGTAAAGGAGGAGGTGGAGAGGAGGACTGCCACGGATGAGCGGCTACAGACGGTTCAGGAGTAAAAGCACCTGAATAAAAAAAAACGCTGGCACATCAGTGTTTAAGAAGCCAAGAAGGCTGGGTACATGTTCCATGCCCATGGGATGAGATGAGAGGAAGAAGAGGGAGCCAAAGGATAGGATAGGTTTGGAGAATCGACACAGAGTAAAAAGGAAGCGAGAGAGACGGGAAATCCCCTGCTCATCCTTCATCCTGTGAGTATTAATCACCATCTTCATTTTCCACTTACTTAAGCAAAACTTAAGAAAGTGCAGTGACCCAGGGTTCCCACAACTTCTTAAACATCAAATTCAAGGGCTTTTCAAGGACTTTTCAGGCCCAATTACCACAAATTCAATATAATAAAATTGAATATAAATATGATGAGAAGTAGGGCTGCACCATATTGACATTGCGATATTTTTTTCCCCTGCGATATGAAAAAAATACAGGAATTGAAGAAAAGACCGTTTTTTTTGTCCGCAAACCATCCTTTCTTGAACTTTAATGTTATACACTTGGTATTTTTTTAACGATATTTAACCGGATGAAGGATTTTAGTCACGGACTTCTGGATCTTAAGTTATCAGAGCAACAATCTGAGCTAGCTCGGTTATCCTGCTGTGATCTGATCAAGAATGATTGTGATTGGTGGTTTGCTGTGCATGCAGAGCCGGCATGTCACTCACTCAAGTACCCCTGACATGAGAGCCGCGCAAGTTTTCCTTTTGTAGCAAGCAGCAAAGGAATTGTAACATGGTGTGTTTGAGTTAATTTGCCTACTTAATATCGCACGTCCTAAAAAATATATATTGTGCATGCACATAACGCAATTATCGTCACGACGCGATATATCGTGCAGCCCTAATGAGAAGTAAAAGTCTTAATACACTTAATCATCAATAATACAACTGAAAGATCCCTTATCCTTGTGATAAATGTAAGGAACGCAAACGGCATGCACAAAATACAGCCTGAAGCTCGTATTTACAAAAAAAAAGGTTTCTATTTCAAACTAAAAGTCTCTGAACATGAAGAATTTACAACACTAAATGTGCTATTAACAGGAGAAGCGGGTACGGCTGCTGTCCACATCTTTTTTAAGGTAAATCTTCCTGAGAGGATGAGATATTGTCGGCGCTATCCACAGTTAGATTTCTAGTCTTGTATTGAATTGTATGGCGAGTCATTTCTCCACACTTAAAAATACTGTGAATGTTCTGTGTTTCCTACCTCGATGGTCTTCCTCTTGATCTTCTTCTGGTGCTCCAGGCGCTCCTTCTCCTTCTCCACAGACCTGGTGGACTCTCTGAGCCGCTCCAGGTCCTGCTGGTACGTCCCCCTCTGGCTCTCCAGCTCCCTCCTCTCCTCCGCCAGGAGCTCCTGCAGCCAAAGAACCAGCAATTAAGATTTATTTTTGGGGGAAAACTGATATTTGTAAAAATGCATCTTGTGTCTTTCTCTTGTACTTTAAGAAAACAATGCAACCTCTACATTGAACTGAGATACGACTGATATAATGGAGAACAGGGTGACTGTGGAGTGGGGGATTAATAAGGGTCGGCATTTCGTCCATGTGTCTGTTGGTAAGATACTTAACCCAAAATTGCTCCGAAAGGCATGTCTACGGTATTAAAGTGTATGTAAGTTGCTTTGGATAAGTCGTAAGCACATGTAATGTTATATGAACTTGCAAAGAAGTGTGAAACGTTTTTGAAACACTTCCTGTTGCTCCAGGGTTTCTATTTTACATATCCATAACTTACGTATTTCTGCCTTTTAGTAGCACTATAGTGTCTGTTGCACTATATTGCATATTGCACTGTTGGAGGAGCCTGGGACTTCAGATTTGAATTGCCAAAACTGTGCTGTATAAAAGACAATAAAGCTTTGGAATTGAATTAGATTTTGAGGCGAGTAACTGTAAGATAACCCCGGGAAAAGTAATCACAGGGGAAGAGGTGCATACAGACCACATTAACAATCGAGAACACTGTAGGAACAGCTTATTTCCTTTCATTCAAAAAGAGAAAAATCACGCATAAAAACAATGGAACTGTACATTTCAAACATAAAAGCAGAGCTCCAAGTTCCTTCATGTATCATTTGCCATTAAAACGTGCTCTCCAGCTCTCTGAGGGACGCAGCTCTTCACCTCCAGCCGTCGGCACTCATCCTCCCTGAGCCTCAGCCGGGCCTCGGTGGCCTCCACCTGCTGCCGGTGCCTCTCCCGCTCCCTCTCCCAGCGCTGCTGCTCCTGCCGGTGCTGAGACTGCAGCTTGTGGAAGCTGGCCAGCTCCTCCCTCTGCAGGGCGAGGGTGCGCTGCTTCTCCTGCTCCAGCAGCACGTTCCCTCTGTGGCGCCCGGACAGAGAGGCGCGCTCCGTCAGAGAGGCTCGCTGCAGCTCCATGTGGCTGTCCTGCTGCGCGATGATGGCCTGGAGACGGAGGGAATGACATTAGGTCATTAGGGAGCATTTGTGGAATGTATTTAGAGACATTTGAGCTATTACAGTAGAACAGACATTCTAAATCTCAGCTAAAAACCCACCTCTTTGCACTGGCTTTTAATACTAGTTGAACATTACATTTTTACATTTGTATGTGTTTTTTTTTAATATTTTTCTAGTTATTGTGCTTTTTATCATGTTTTTAATTATTGTTTTATTATTGTACTCCCATTGTGTTATTTAATATTTATTGCGTGTACAGCACTTTGGTCAACTGAAGGTTGTTTTAAATGTGCTATATAAATAAATAAAGATTGAGATTGAGATAAAGGGGTGAGTGAGCAGAAAACTACAAATACTGCTCAATCTTTAAATGAAATAAAAATAAATTTAATATTTACATAAACACAACAAGTTAAAGTAAGAATGTGCAAAAAAAAGATTAAATATTAGATTTTATATGAACATAAGTCAAGCTAAAATGACCAATAAATAAAAATATATATAATTATATAAAGTCAAATAGAAAAATAATATTAATATAAACATAAGAGTGTTAAAGTAAGATTAAATAAAGTTGACATAATTAATAAAAGGCGGCAATTTATCCATTTTCCTTTCTCTGTTCATTTGTTAATATCCTGGAAAGTGGAGGGGACAGCACTTTACCACCTCCAGACCAAAGTGCTGTCCAGTCAAATAAACAAACAGCACAGCTCACACACCATAACACAAGTACAAGTAAAAAACAATAGACAATTGAAAAGCAACAATCTAAAAGATGACAGTATTACCTGCAGACTGTAGAGTCTTTGGGAGAGCATCAGCACTTTGTCAAAGAACTAGAGAAGAGACAGAGACATCATGATTTAAAAACTACTACCAGAATCACCAAAACAACAAATAACTGAACTAGCGAGGTTCAGCAGGCCTGGCTCTGAATATGAAACCCAGCAGAGTTGTGAAGCGCAAGGTGACACATCAGAGGAGCTTACCTCGGCCTCGGGGAAGGAGTTGGACCAGATGCGGTTCCATCTGGCAGGAGAGCAGCAACTCTCATCAACCTGGAGACACACACACACACACACACACACACACAACACACAACACACACACCACACACACACCACACACACACACACACACACACACACACACACACACCACACACACACACACACACACACACACACACACACACACACACACACACACACACACACACACACACACACACACACACACACACACACACACACACACCACACACACACACACACACCACACACACACACACACACACACACACACACACACACACACACACACACACACACACACACACACACACACACACACACCCACACACACACACACACACACACACACACACACCTGTTACTACATCCTTGATATGAGATCAGCAGCAATATTGATGAAATATTGGTTAATAATCCATGAAGGAATAATCTTCATGTCCTTCAGAGCAATACAGAAACACAGTTAGGTAAAGCTTGGATATAACAAATAAAATAACTGAATTGTTTTGTACCACAAGTTGTGCAAAGTCTGGATGTTTTCACAGAACTGTAACTTAATTATAATGATAAACTGATGCTGTCAGAGAGTGAACTTGGCTTTGTTTTTAACGCACTGCTCATTGTCAGCTACATGTCATATCTATTTTGTCTGCTGATTGCTTTATCACGGCTTTATCTATTTATAAACAAATTAAATGACCTGCGAGACATGGAAACTTTCCAGATGACTTAGTCTGGTCATACTAATACTATTTACAGGAAATAACGCTGTGACTCATCCCAATACTTACTCTGTGTGTGTGTGTGTGTGTGTGTGTGTGTGTGTGTGTGTGTGTGTGTGTGTGTCCCCTACCGTCTGCTCCAGGGTGTGGCTGCCACAGAGGTCTTTGAGCTGAGGGTCAGAGCTGGCTCTCCTGTCTCTGTTTCTGCTCTCGCCAGAAAAGTTCTTCTTCACGCTGCCATCTGGCACAGACACGCAGACACACACAGAGAAAAGGACACAACGACACACACACAGGTAAATAAACCAGACAAAAACACAGAAATACTGACACAAACAACAGATATATACATGTAGAAACTGCACCCATAAAAAGGTCTTTCCCCCCTGTTATTAGAAAACTATACATAAATCAACCAATAAAACCAATTCAAGTCAAATTTGTTTATAGTTCAGGATTTATTAATGGCAGTAAAGGCCACTCGAACACAATTGCAAATTCGTTAAAGGGTAGGGTTCTTCAGGGCAGGCATTGTGCTGGACTCACTCTTATTGAGGATGCTGGGGCTGCTGTCGTAGCCCCCGAAGGTGTCGGCCCGCCGGGGCAGGACCCCCGAGCCGCTCCCCTCCTCCAGCCTGGAGGTGGGAGACTCCTCCCTCACTCCGGACTGCAGCAGGTTCTGGAGGTTCTCCACTGGAGAGAGAGAGAGAGACAGAGAACGTTTAGGTTCAAACACCAGAGAGACTTATATTATACCATAAGATGAAAACACAACTTTAAAGAGGCCCTATTATGCTTTTTGGGGTTTCCCCTCTCCTGTCGTGTGTTCTATAGGTTTGTGTGCATGTAAACGGTCTGCAGAGGCTAAAATCCCAGTGTTCCCTCCAGAGGAAGTTTCTCTCTCACACACACTAACCCCCCCCCCCCCCTGCCTGAAACGCCTCCATCGGACTCCTTTGTTTACTTCCAGAACATAGTGACATCATTATGTAACATTTGCGGTTCTATTTGCTGGCGTTTCAACACATTGTACGTGATAGGCTAAGGGGCGGGACATCTCTAAGCGGTTGACCAATCACAACAGAGCCGGCCAGCTAACCAATCAGAGCAGACTGGGCTCTGGTTTCAGACAGAGGGTGAAAAGAGGTGCT
>NW_022987792.1:3147436-3199936 GCF_902827165.1 Trematomus bernacchii | reverse complement strand
CAGCTCCTCGTGCTCCTCTGTTCCCGCTGAGACAGGGAGAGAAATGTACCTTTGTTATATACAGCAACATGAAATTATAATGAGTGTTCCTCGCTAAATAAATAGGTGCACTATTATTAATCGTGGTGCAGGGGTGACGTATTTGTGTAGGCCGTAAGTTAGCATCGCAGGGGCGCCCTCTACAGGCAGATTTTGAATGATTGCAGAAAATAAGCTCTAGTGCAGGGATCACCAACTACAAGGGCCACAATTATTCCTAGAGACACTTTCGGGGGCCAGTGATTTTTTTTTATAGCCCTGAATTTTGAAGTTGTTGACCGGGGGGTGCTGGTGGAGCACGCTCATGTACTGTCAAGTCGCCGGAGCCTCATAGCGGGGGCTACTGTGGAGCAGACTATTCACGCTAACGAAGGATCACTTCTTCTTCAGGGCAGGGAAGGCTACGCAGTACGCAGGCTACTGTCCCGCAGCTGCTGCCTCTCTGTTGGACTCCGGTACTGCACATTACTCACGGGACGTTGTTAACATTTTTTTTTAGTGGGGGGCGAACGCACTAACCACTCCGCCAGCGCCACAGCGCGTGCCGGATGAGAATGTCTGGCGTGCCAGTTGATGGTCACTGCTCTAGTGGAAACAAATGTTTATGATACTGAGATGTTTATTGACACGGTCACATGACTTCACGTCACCACCGCTAAGCTAAAAGCGGCTAATGTTGGCCGTGATGACGTTTAGTCGTGCCATTTAGACACTTGTTAGCAACCGCTGTTTTTGGGGTATTAACTGATGTATTTTAGGGTGTCGAATAAAACAACTAAATATCTTCAGCTTGTGTTAACCACAGACCTTATTTCAGGAATCTAACCAAAATAATTTAAACAAAAATGTCTAAGATAAAAGAGCCAGAAGTGTTAAAATGCTGACTCATAACTGAGATATAGGACTCATTCCTGCACCACTCTTTTGTGTTTTATAGATTAAAATAAGCATGTAAAAATCCACACCTTCAGTGTTGAGGATAATGCGCTCCACTAGTACCGGGTACTTCATGATGCGCTGCGTCACCAACAGGATGCACTCGGACACTCCTAACCTCCGCACAATGGACAGGTTGTTGACTTTCTGGAAATGAAATAACTTAATTAAGACATTTAGTGGATTTAATACTTAGCTACAGATTTACTGGGGATTTAAATCTCTTACCCGAATGATGTTTTGGAACTTTTTGTTGTTGTGCAGCTGTTCTTTGTAGTAGCTGACAGCCTCGGTGTGGTGACTGCAGAAATCTCCATAGCTTTCCTTCATCCTCCCCCCCACCTCACCTGAGAACTGGAGAATAAAGGAAACTTTACCAATTACCAAAATGTTATTTAAACACATAATTAACCTTTAACAAATGCTGTGCTTCCCACGATTCCAAAAAAATGGCACTTATTATGATAAAAGTCAGCTAAATGTCATGTATTGTGAGCTCTCCATGGGCATCATCTCCTCCCTACCTGTGTGATCAGAACGTCGGCCACCCTGTTGATGGAGTAGTTCCTCTCGTTGGGCGAAGTGAGGTTCTCTCGCCGCCGCTCTTTGAGGCGAGACAGGAAGTGTGTGTGAAGCTCGAGGAGGTTCTCCAGGCGGGGGAACAGACAGTCCAGCTTCCCAGAATCCATCTGCAGGTTCTCCTTCAGCTCCCGGACGTAAACACGCAGCATGATCTTCAGCGTCCGCACGTGGTGCATCTCCGTCTGCATCAGCTCTGCACCAGGACACAAAGTTGTTATATATTATACGTTTATCTTCTGCCGTGTGTGACGGCCCCTAGGCCTTAGACTCAAGTCCCTGGTTAGCCAGTCCCCCAATCAGGAGAGATTGCTGACACCTGATTTTGGTTGACTGCTCAGCTACAAATATGGGTGCCTGAGCAGTCAGTCTCGCTCTCTCCTCTTGGTTTGTTTGTCTTTGCTTTATATACTGATACATGTTCACACACCCACACACTACACACATTACTGATTAACTGACTTTATAATTAACTTAGTTTCTTTAAATAAATATACTTTAATTGGATATGAATGATGTGTGGTCTCCTTGTTTTGTCCGTCCTTGAGCCAGGGCGTGACACGTGTTAAGCACATACATGTATAATGCATTGCAATGATATGGATTGACTGAAAACAGTTCCTTTGCCATCTTAACTTTTCATAACCTATTTTCAATAACCTCTTACGTTAGGGGTGTCACAATATAACAGTCTTGACAATAACTGTTCTATTTAAATCAAATCATGTTAATAATACACATTAAAATATTGTCTTATAAATCCATGGCTTATTATACATTTAGTTTCTTTCTATTAACTCTCCCGCCCCGAACACACAAATGGTCATCAAACAAAGCTAAGAATGCATTTGTATAATTTATTTGTATTTTCTATAATTATTGCATTGATTTTGTTTTTCTTTAAATGTGAAAATCTGAAATTGTGACAGCTCTATTGTGCATAAACCTGGCTTAAGTCATTTCTCATAATTTAACTCCACCATATCAAAGTTTACAGGTCTCGTGCAGGGGCGGACTGGGACGGGAATCTCGACCGGCCCACTTCGGTACCACTAGTAAATTGTCAAATGGGGGGGGGGGGGGGGGTTTGCTTGTGACTTATCCGACCGGCCCACTTCGGTACCGCTAGTAAATTGTCAACGGGGGGGGGGGGGGTGCTAGTGACTTATACGACCGGCCCACATCGTCCGACCGGCCCACTTCGGTACCGGACCATCGGGATTCGCCACGAACGTCCCGATGGCCAGTCGGCCACTGTACAGGTGTGAACTCACTTACCGTATATCACATCCTGTCTCTTCACCATTTGTTTGGGGTGCTTCTTCACAAAAGGCTGGTCCACTGCCGAACTCCACGACTCTGCCTCCAGGTCCTGAGCATCTGACTCCAGATCAGCCCGCACTGCTGCATAGTGAGCATCTGAGGAGAGGAGCATCAAAAACACAGTTACAATACAGAAGAAAACCTTTCAATGAACTCCTACATGGCAGGAAATCATCGCAGTTCTGATGTAAAGATCTTGTTTCCTCGAAAAGACAAGTCCTTAGATGACTTTACCAGACTTTTCTACATTTTGAATCATTCATACATGATGAACAGTGATATCTAGAGAAGACTCTCTTAAGTCTCCAATTACTACTTGTGAAGGATCCAAGTTTAAGACGTTCAGTGCTGACGTAATGTCTCGTCTGTTTGTATTTGGGCACGCCTGAAAATGATACATGAAGATAGTGAAAGAAGCAATATACCGGCGTAAAGGAACAGAGAGAGGAAATAGGAATCTACATGCTGCTGTGGTGCAGCATATCTAATGTGAAGCGTGTGTCTGATAAAACAATAACGTTTAAACCAGGCGGCTGGGAGGAAGAAGATGGTGCAGCAGCAGCTCTCTGTGTTAGTCTGTCTCCCACACACTACAACTTAATGAGGGTGAGGTCATCCCTGACTCCACAAAACACACTCCTCCCACACTCCTCCCTGGATTCCCTGAAGACAAACTACTATTAATACTCAGGCAAACTAAATAAAAGGTACTCTTAGCACCATAACCACCTCCCTTATGGCTGACTAAAGGGAAATGTAATGATTTGTTTTTTACTTGAGGTATATTCAATTCATAGTAGTACATTAAATGTAGTTTAACTAAGAGGTTACAGATGAAGCTGCAGTGTAGATTGTGAGGGTTTTCATAGCTTAATTGCCACAGTTTTCAAAGTCAAATGGTGGCAAAGAAAGCATGATATCTGATGACTATGTGTATTCATCGTCTTTCAGTATAACCCAAAACCAGAGAACAGCACTACCTAAGTTTCAAGCCCAATTACCAAGCCATTTTACCATAGAAAGCATTATTTCACAGGTTATATTTGAAACAGTAAACTACAAAGTTGTCTTAGTTTGGCATTGGGTTATGATTCAAACTAATCAGTTGTTTTTATCTCAGACATTTTAGGTGAATTCATAATTGTTCATGCTGAGGGATTGTTTCCAGGAAATGTATAAACAAATCTCTGGTAAACACAACCTTTAATGCGGTGCTTTTTACATGATAATTATTTCTGAAGAAACAGATTTGTCAATTAAGCCAATTTGCCAGCAAAATAATACATGTGGGGGCGTGTGGTGCAGTGGGTTGTGCGTTGGTGTTCGGATCAGGGGGTCACAGGTTCAAACCCCACTGCAGTCAGCATGTCGTTGTGTCCCTGGGCAAGACACTTCACCCCAAATTGCTCCTGTGGGGATTGTCCACAGTATTGAGTATGTAAGTCTCTTTGGATAAAAGCGTCTAACAAGTGACATGTCATGTAATTGTATATAGGGCTTTTCTACGTACCTTAACATAGTTTCACACAGGCATAAAACAAACATCCATACAGAACAACAACCCTACACACAGCAAGAATGTCTTTAAGGGTTCAATCCCCCTCGTCGGTAAGTGAAACTCACCTTCGACGATGATGGACTCGGTGGTGGAGGGAGCGAGGGAAATGGCGTCTTCGTTGCAGCGTTTGGAGCGGAGAGCATCCGTCTCATCCATCTCCCCGGGGAGGGATCTGAGGGAGGACAACCACAGGTCTAAGGTGGCATACATGCTGAGACTAACTTAAACCTACACGCTAAAGAAATCCAACATGTGCATTCACAGGTGCACATGACATTAAACCTGGAGACATTCATGCAGCTACATTTGTCTTTATCTATGACTCTCTGTCTTCTGCTCTTGTTTACACCTTCCTCGGTCTCTTTCCCTCCAACATAATCGTCCCTTCTTGTGCACATTTCTAACGGATGCAGCAGAAATCGAGTCCACTTTATAGATAGCTTTATTGGAAAAAGACAGCTTGCCTTGATGTGCCAACTAAAAATACACATCTTTAGACAGCATAGAGAAAATAGTATCTCAGCATCAAAGCTTCTAAAAATATTGAGCATTAACATACAGCAGGTCCTGTAAACATCTGCACAAATAAAGAGTAAGGGCTAATTTTCACAGAGGGTTTTGAACTCTAGGTGACGAGGAGTCCTGTCAGTCGGGTGTTTAAAAAAAATTGATTATTATTTTGTATTTATTCACTTTGTTTGCCCATTCATGTACTTTACTCTAAAAACACAATTTCTTGAGTCAGTGTAAGTTTTTAAAAACTAAGATACATAATGTATGTAGTTTGTTTTTTTTGAGAATGAAAATCCGAGCGGAGAAACAAATAAATGAGAATAAAAACAAGAAAGAAAATCATTATTATTTGGGCTTTTAAATGAAACTACAGTTCGTACGTGAATGCAGGAGAAAGGAGGGAAAAAATGTGTACGAAAAAAAACATATCCCACAAATATATATATAGAAAATGATATTTAAAAGAAAATTAGGGGGATTTTATTAAAAAGTAAAGCCAATAATAATACTTTGATTTTAATATAGTTGATTGCAAAACGGTGATTTATCAAGGGGTCTCAAAAGACCTGTCCTAATAATGTTGTCTCAGTACTTCCCCTTCCTTTATTACATAGTAGAAAATACTCCACCTTGCTGCAATCTTTGTACAAAAGATACACATTTTCTGCGCCCTAAAAGAACCTCAGTGACGGAGGTACTCACCCTGAGCTGTTGTGGTGACGGAGGCTAGCGTTGGATGCTGCTGTGGAGCTGTGGGTGTGAGTGTGAGTGCTGTTTCCCCACGGACTGATGGTCATGCCTGGGGTGCCGAGAGAACCCGGGTGGCCATCCAGGCCCGTTAGCTCTCTGTCCCGGTGCTTCAGCGCTGGGGGGAGGAAACGAGACACAGGTGAGCGGAGGAAACAAGAGGAAACGGCGGAGGAAGGAGTGGAGAAAGTAGTCGAGGGGAGGGAGAAATGGGAAGATGACCAGCGGAGAGGAGGAGAGGACGAAGAGGACGCCGGGTTTTTGTTTGACTCCCGTCCGAGTCGAACCCAGTATTTTTTTTTCTGCAGAGATCGAGGCAGGGTCGGAGTAATCGGCAGGTCATCAGGTCGCGGTGCATCAACACTGGAACGCCGACGTGTCTCGACAGACCCCGCGATGAGGAGGAGAGTGATTTAGCAATCCTGGAGCTAACTGTGGTTTGGGCAGCGACTTTAGAAACCTCTGGCTCCATTGTGAAGGTTGCAAACTTTGCAGGAGTGGCAGGAGGAGCTTTGTGATAATCCAAAAACCGTGGCAAGGCTAAATAGTGTACGGCGCAATAGGAGTAGGTATTATTGCAAAAGCGATGTGCCCTCTTTGACGTGACCTGAGAAGAAGCCTGACTAAAGCCTGTTTTTTTTTATATATATGCAGACGTCTTCGTTCTTTCTCGCACTTTCTGGTTCTTTCCCTCCTCATTTTCTCTCCCCTCGTCTTCCTGACCCCCTGCACGAGCTGCTGATTAGCCAGAGGAGGGCTCAGGTGTGTCTGACAGGACTCCAGCTGTTAGGAGGGGAATAACAACTGCTACAGGAAATTAACTTAAACTGCTGCTGCTGCTGCAGCAGACGCTCGTGCCTCCTGCGGGATCGATCACATGCAACAGGACCGGCTCGATGTTATAACTAATGGAGCGTTGTGTGACATTACCTGGGATGGAACAATTTATGGTAATGAATGCAAGCAAAAAGCACATGAATGTATGTCAAAGTGTCTTCAATCCAACTAAAATGTTCTATTCTAAAAGTATCATTCTTTAAAAAAAGATTTGATTTGCTTCTTTTCGTCTCTCTGTGTGTTGATACAAACTGTGCTTTTAATCTCATACTTTTACTAGCATGTAAAGAAATAAGCATAATGCTGTAGTGCAATACAACATCTGCACAACTTCTTTAAAGATATGCAATATTTGTTTTGTATCTTATGGTCCGACGAAGCTGCATACAGGTGCATTGACATTTAATCAATCATTCTTCTCCTGTGTATAAATGATCAAATATTACTAAATCTTATGATTGCAGGAATTGTTCCCGAGGTAATGCTTCTGACCGTTGCTAACAAAGGCCAATTATCACCTTTACTTACAGTCTGTTGGAGACCGATCTCCCCCTCTCCTTTTCTTTTAATGCAGCTGCCTTTTATGAAATCAAATAACTAATCATAACTTACTCATGTCTTACTGTCTAAACGTTTTTGTAAAGCACTTTGAATTGCCTTGTTGTTTAAATGTACTGTAAAAAAAAAAAATCCTTGCCTTAATGCTCAGTTTGCATGGAGACACACATATACCACAAAGACCCAGACCCACATACACACACAGCCAGTAAAAGCAAGAAAGAAGACGATTCCCTGCTTAGTGTTAATAAGAGTTCATCTGCTTAATCCTCAGCAAACCTCCAGAGAGAGAGAGAGCACAGCAACTAAACTACCTTTCCTCTCTAATTAACGCCCTTGTCAGTGGGATCAGGTGCACATCTGTATGTTCTGCTTACCAGGATTAGGAGATCCTGACGAGCCAATCCTCGGGTGAGAATCTCTCTGTGTGGAGGAAATAAAGACAGGCAGTCATTTCTCAAGCTTTTGTATCCTGAGTGACAGAATACAAAATACCAAACCATTGCACTCTCTAATGGCGCATTTCCACTGCAGGGCCTCGCACGGCTTAGTACGGTATAGTTAGGCCTTGGTAGGCCAGGCTCACTTTATGCTGCGTTTCCATTACAGTTTAGTAGCTGGGGCAGTAACTATAGTAACGCAGTGTAGGCGGAGCCGTGACGTCATCTTCAATGCGAACACAAAACCAACATCAGCCGTTAGCTGTTAGCACTCAAAGCTCACAGCTCCTCATATCTGTTCAGAAACTAGACAAAAGTTAAACAAGTACACACCACAGACTGTCTGTGTCATGGCGAGTACAGTCGCTGGTTTATTTATGTCTGTATAGGCCGTTGTTGTGAGTGTGGACGGTCGGAGCATATACTGCGTTAGCTTAGCCGATCTCCATTCAGAAAACACGCATTTTAAAAAGGTTTTTCGCCTGCCGTCTGTCTGCAGACTTGTTAAAGCATTAATTCATGGTTTTTACTAACCGGTATCAGTATGTTATTACTTCGGCATCATTTTGAAACGTGTATTACAATTAAATCACGGTAACATATGTTCATTTTGTTGTAGTTGTAGCCCCCTTGCCAGCGATTCTCTCTGACCAATCAGCAGTCGAGAGAGTTTACGTCACTAGTTTAGCATACTCAGCCCGGTTGTTGGCCCGGTAAGAACCTCGATTTTGGAGGGCCAGAAAAAAGGTGAAAAAGTAGCCCTGAGTCGGAACTACCCCTAGTGGAAAAGCAAAAGAAAACGGGCCGGGTTTGGCACGGCACGCTTAAACCGTGCTACGTGCTGCAGTGGAAATACGCCATTAGTGTCTTTTCTACTCTACTGCTCATACGGCCTTAACAAGCAGAGCCCATCGCAGGCAGACCCATAAGAGTGGACAAAGGCGTGTAATCGCTGTCTTAAAGGCCTTGTGTACAGTCGCTACATGTGGAAACTTTTTTTGCCACATAAAGGGTTAATATGCATCACCCATGGATTGTATACGTAGAAAAAGCCGAACCAGATGAAGCATCGAAGGGTGGAGATAAGTTCAACTGAAAAGCTGAACAACAAATGATTAGGCGTAGCGAAAGTAACTTTGGAGACGTGAAAACACACTTTCTTAGGGGTAAGATTGTCCGAAAAATGTCAATCAAATGGTAGCTCCACCCTAATCCGTACAATGCTTTATTTTCTTTTTTACTCTAAATGGGATCATTATTGAGAGAGATGAACTCATGTTGTATTGAAGGAGACTTGAAGACTCATTAGGAAATTGCTAAGTCAGGTAATAAATTAAAGTGGACCTATCATGCTATATTTGAATAATATAGTGTAGGACCATACCTATATAAGGCATATTTATACTTTTTGTTTTTCAAAATACCAAACAGATCATGCATTTTAGCCATGCCTCATTTTGCTCAATTTGACATTTTTTAGATCTGTTTTAGCAAGGGCTGATTCTGTGAGAACAGCACCACCTACAGGCCTGGCATATGTACTACAGCGTCTCCAGCGCTTTCGAACGGCAATGGCCGTGGTTGTCTCCTCCTGATTGGTGGAGTTGGCCCAATAGCCGTAGCGCCACCTTCCTGACGTCAGGACAGTGTTCAAATCTGGATCAGTTTTTATCAGATCCGTTGCAGCCCCTTTTTTAGAGATTTGGGTATGGAGGAAAATAGAGAGGGTTGTGTTTTCTGACACTTGGTGAGTTCCCTGGAACACCGGGGACACATATTCATGTATAAAAGACGTACAAAAGTGCATTTTGCATGATAGGTCCCCTTTAAGTAAGTAGGGTCATTTTCTCATAGACTTCTATAGAATCAGACTTCTTTTTGCAACCAGTGATATCTCACCCTGCTCGATATGAGGGAATGCAGGTTTAAGACTGTATAGAAGTCTTTGAGAAAAATGATAAGAAAATAAAATAAGAGGTACTTTATTGATCCCAATTTGGGAAATGTTTGGTTGCAGCAGCATAAAAAAAACCAAAAGAAAACTAGACATTGCACATAAGTAGAAATGAAAGACTAGAAATAAACCATACTAGAATTTAAACATCTCAAACTAGAATTAAAGCAGCATTAGAACGTTGAAAATATACAGTAGGCCGTGAAGATAAACAAGGAAATGATCCTACTTCTGTACGATCATTTTTTGAAGACTTCGATACAATCTTTTTGTAACTATTGGATTCACACCCTGCTGTATGTACACTTAACTGCTGCCTGTTGTTCTGTGCTCCAGTGTAGTGTTTACCTTGTTCCTGCTGCTGGTGCACTCACCCAGCAGAGACTTGCAGCTCTTGTGAACGTTCACAGCACAATCTGAAACAAACAACAGGAGGAGGACAGGGACACAGAGTCAGTGTTGCATTATAAACAGAGTATACAGTACGCAGAGACAGCAGGGGGAGGCTTCTCCGATTGAATATGGACGCACAAAATGAAGCCGTAAACAAAGTGTGACGTTTCAAAAACCAATCCGACAGCTCCCTGAAGGCCGTGTTTAACCAAAGCAAATGTGCTGAAACAATGGCCTGGAGGCAAAGCTTTTTCCACTGCTGCTATCAACAAACACAAAGGCAAGTATTTATCTTCAGCCAAGTATGCTTATCAAGTCAAAGAATCACTACTGGCTGCTGAGACTGGTGCATCAGTGAGGCTCCGGTTTGTTTACTGAGATCTCCCTTTATCTCAGTAACAGGTTTCTCTTTCTGTCCATTGTTCTCCTGTGTTGAAAACAAAGCTACTGTTGTCAGGTTTAAAAAGGCATGACTGATTGCATCTCTGATTAACACACGATACAATTCAAAGATGTTTTGATGAACAGACTGCAGTCAATAAGTGCTTCTCTCCATGTTTTTCTCGATTGCTGGAAAGAGAAAACACTTTTTAAACATTGACTCAATTTCATCACGGGCCACATTAGCATTATGGTTGCACTCAAAGGGCCGGTTGTAACTTTAAGACTATATAAAAATACATATATAAATATTTAATATATATAAAATAATGTATTATATTACATTATTGCCTCTGCATTGGATTATTATCGGATAGGGTAATAACTTCATAATTAACTACGTCTGAAAGCAGAAGTCTAGGGCAAATAATTGCAAGTCTCTTCAGTGAGAATGTCACAAAATGATCTAAAAAGAAAAGCCAAATTCTGGAAAAAAAGTCAAAAGAAACAAAAAGTGACATTTTGGAGAGAAAAAGTGACATTTTGAAAAAGAAGTCAAATTCTGAGAAAAAGGCATATTTTCAAGAAAAAGTCAAATTCTGAGAAAAAATGTCAAATTTTAGATGCATTGTGGGACATGTAGTTTATGGGCAACGCTTCTGTAAATCGCCATGGAACCGTATAATAAACATATTATATTCTTTCAGAGCTGTTGTGGGCCACATAAAATGAAGTCACGGGCCGGATTTGGCCCACGGGCCTTGAGTTTGACACCCCTGCTTTAAAAGGTTTGACATAGGCCTTTCTTGCATGACTAAGCTGGCCATACAAATGAAGTAATCACGATGCAAAGTCTCATCTCAGGTAAAACCAGGCTGACAGGGGACAGGAAACAGGTGACCTTCAATGCAAAACACATACAGATGTGCATATATACATGTACACACTCAAATGAGAGCTGCTACTCCGTGTAGAGGTTGTAGAAACAGGGTTGGTTGGTTTGACCTAAAGCAGATATAAGTGAAAACACACTTCAGCGGACTGCACCAAGTGGTTTCAGGTTTCAAGGCTTTTATTGGTCATACATGCATAGCTACAGTGTAGTTATGACGATGAAAATCTTAGGTCACAGGCTCCTCCAACAGTGCAACACAATAAAACACAAAAATATAGTGCACGTAATAAGTAAATACAAAAGGAGAAATAGTAAAAAAAAAAGTGAAAAAGTGAAATAGTGCAAGTGATGGACCCAATAGTGGAAAATACAGAAAAGTCTGAATTCGAAACAGAAAAACAATGTTTGCGTGGGTGATATAGAGAAAACAATTAAATATAACCATCTGTTTGACTTTACACATCAGTAATGCTATGAAGGTTTATGGTTTGTCATTGGTGCTTACACAAAATATGTACACAATGTGATTTTTGATTGATTATCATCAGTAAAGTGGACACATATTGACACGGCATATAATAAAAGAGCGACTGAGAACAGTCTGGAGAGTTCAGACACGTCCATATATCTATTGCAATGCAGACTTTTAAACCAAGAATAAAGAGAACACTTAAAGGTCACCTATCATGCTATTTTTAGGCAATAGCATAGGTCTCAGATATATACAAATATATAAAAAACATGTCTATGAAGTGTTTTGCTCAAAATACCAAACAGATCACCCATTCTAGCCATGCCTCACATCCCTCTATTTCACTTCCTGTTTCAAAAGTGATGATTTGGGGTATAAAGCGTTAAAAAAAAGGAGGGGTCTGAGCTCATGCGGGACCCGGCAGCTACTGTCTAAACTAAATGCTGCGGTGATGAAACGTCATATCATGGATTATCAAGGATTATTTCTGAAACAGTATGGAGCTCAAAGGCTTTCTCTCTTGCCAGTTATACCACAAGGTGAGTTCCTTTTTATTTCCTGCTTCTTCACACACATGCTCTCCAGTACAGGTTAGCTCTGAGTGTTAGCGATGCTAATGTAAACACCGACCATATTACGTCCAAAACAGTCGGGCATTGTTTCTGATAGCAACTTTCTGATAGGGCCGTGGGTCCGCATTTCAGATATTACGTCATATCGGACGCAAATCTGGATCAGCTCCGTTGTAGCCCCGTTTTTAGAGATTTGGGTACGGAGGAAAAGAGAGGGTTTTATTTTCTGACGCTGCATGAGTTCCCTGACACACCGGGGACACATCTTTATGTATGAAAGACATCAAAAAGTGCATTTTGCATGATAGGTCCCCTTTAAGTCAAATTACGAAATATAGAATCCAAGACATAATCAAGTCTTGTTATCATGACATTCATGTATTATTGATATATTGACCATCTACTTTTACCAGGTATTTTCTGAATATTCTCTCCAAAAATGTAGAGATTTTAAATTTGAGATAAAAAAAGAAACATACTTAAGTTTTAACTTAAAGGTCGGGTAGGTAATTCACTTCAGAAACACTTTTTGTTATATTCCATGGAATGCTCTTAACGATCCTGCTCTGCTAAAGATGTCACTCCTTGTGTAAAATGCTTTTATTTACTTTAAACTAATTTTTATAATTATTTTATTACCTTATTTCAACTTGTAACAAAATCAACGTTCCCCTCCACTGCCTCTTTACATGTTACATGACGAGGCTGCATGGTGATCTGTCTGAATCTGACTGCATATTTTGTTGACAAAGGTAGCACTCTTTTGAACAACATGACCCACACTAGCAACTTCCACAAGCTGCTGTAAAGCCTACTGTAAACCCCTCTATTGCTTATTCCCCTTCTGTGTGCCGTACAATGGAGACAATGGCAGAAATCCCATCTTCCTGTCAAGTAACGGCATCGAGGGGTAGTCATTTTCATGTGCAGGTGAACAAGAAGGAATATAAAATAGATGCATAGGCAATGATTCCTTTACATTAGATCAGGGGTGTCCAAACTTTTTACACCGAAGGCCACATACAGAAAAATATACGAAGGGCTGGGCCACTCACTAGAGGTGAGGTATATTGCCTCATAAGTTCAGTTATAAGTTAGCAACATGTAGGTAAATTAGGCTTGATACATGAAAACAGCTTACATCACAGCTCTCTATAGGGTTTCATGTATCTTGTTGGCAGCTCATCCCTTAAAACAGAAGCCTCAGAGTGATTATAATAAGATGAAATATGAAGGGTATATTTCAAGCTTGTAATGTAAATAAGTTATTGGGCTTTTTTTTTTATCAAATAAGATTAGTTAGAAAATGTTTTCAACATGAATTGACTGAATTTATTTGAAAATTGGGCTTATTAATACATGAATACTACTGTGTAATATATGTGTACATAAATATTTAAGAAGTACAATATAAGACAAGCACATGTTTCATTTGTGGGCTATTTCATCATACTTTTTTAATTTGCTGAGGGCCGATTCAAAATGGTACACAGGCCGCATTTGGCCCCCAGGCCGTAGTTTGGACACACCCCTGCATTAGACGGTTAGTGTAATCTGTCTTGCCCTTTTACCTTTTAGATAAAGCCCTTCCTTTATTATTTCCCTTCATTTGTGATCTTTAACCTACCTACCCCCCTGAGTCTCCCTCCCTCTGGTAATAAATGAACAATTGCTGGCTGAGCTGAAGGAAAAGAAAACAGAAACTGGCTTCTGAATAATCTTTACCAGCAGTGCAGTGTGTCCCACTTTGAATTGGGTCTAGCAGCAATGAACGGCTACTTTTTACGAGTGCAAACCCATTGAATCCCGATGTAGACACAGGATAGCGCATATTGACCCCCATAAAACACAAAATAGACAGTGCACAAACACTTTTCAGAAGTTTTTGCAGCACATTTCCATCCGTTTTTTTTTACCTTGAGATGAGATGGAAGACACAGGCACAGAAGTCAGGAAGTCAACAGACTCATCATCACCAGTCAAAAGGTCAGATTCAGAGATTAGTTTCCACCTTGCTCCCACGAATAGGCGATATTCCAATCTCTCTGCCAGGCAGGCTCTTCAAGGCCAAGCTCAACAAGCCTTCAATGTCTAATAAAGTCTATCAAGCCAGTAGCACATCTTCAACAAAGCCCTAACACACTGACTGGGAAACAATCTGGGTAAAATGTTGCTAAAAACAGGAAACCATCAGAGACAAAAGATAATTGGAATTAAAAAATAAAACCCTCATCATTGCAACATTCCTTTAAGTCAGCACTGAAGAACACCAAAGTATAGCCATTTGTGATCAGGAATGTGTAGTAGAAGTGATTATACTATAAGAATTTCTGCTTAATGAGAAGTAGAAAAAGATAACCTAGGATAAGCAAGAACACTCTGTTTTCTGTTTACTGATACCAACGAGCTTATCAGGAGTGACTAAGACCACCTCAACGTTTGGCAATAGCACAATACCAATGAATTCAGTGGCACAGGAATGAGTGCTAAACCCAGAAATTAGTACGAATTTGAGCACTTCCAGGTTCCCTGTTCCAATGGTTTCTGAATGTTTTTGGTCAGATGCCTGAAATAAGGTCTGTTGTTTATACTAGTTTGCTAGATTTCCAGGTCTTAGACATAAAATGTGTCAGTAAATACGGGTCGTTAAAAGTGGTAGCTAGCAAGTGTCTAAGTAGGCGCGTTCACACCGGAGTGCTTTTCCCCGTACTTTTCCCGTTTAGTTCCGTTAGTACCCCTTATGTTTCGTTCACACCAAAAAGAGTACTTAGTGCCGGGAACTTTTACCCCCATTTGTAGTGCCTGCTAGAGAGGTGGTACCAAAAAAGTACTAATTTCTATTGGCTGGGCGAATTGCAAACCACGCCCCGTAAAACTCTGAAAAGTTTTGTGAAGCCCAACAGTAGCCACCTTTAACTTAGCGGTGGTGACTTGAAGACATGTGACCGTGCTGTAGTTCCTCTATAGCCCAACATTAGCCACCTTTAGCTTAGCAGTTGTGACGTGAAGTCATGTGACCGTGCTGTAGTTCCTCTATAGCCCAACATTAGCCACCTTTAACTTAGCGGTGGTGACGTGAAGTCATGTGACCGTGCTGTAGTTCCTTTATAGCCCAACATTAGCCACCTTTAGCTTAGCGGTGGTGACGTGAAGTCATGTGACCGTGCTGTAGTTCCTCTATAGCCCAACATTAGCCACCTTTAACTTAGCGGTGGTGAGGTAAAGTCATGTGACCGTGCTGTAGTTCCTCTATAGCCCAACATTAGCCACCTTTAGCTTAGCGGTGGTGACCTGAAGACATGTGACCGTGCTGTAGTTCCTTTATAGTAGCTTTCAACTTGCTAAACAAAACATTCAACAATAAACGTGCATTTGTCACATCTTATTTTCTGCAATATTCCAAAATCTGATGTAAAAATCCCATTGGCTTTTAATCATGGGAGCCCTTGCGATGCTAATATATGGGATGGCATACACAAATACGTCATCCCTGCACCACTCTACACACTGATGTTGCACCAGAAATAGCAACAGATCAACACAGCTGAGACATTTTGCTATCATTTTCTGTCATAGTGGTTTATTTCATCAGGTGGACGATGGTTGACCAGCGATGCCACTCTTGAGCAACGTGATAAGTTCCACTCACTCACTCATGACAGCAGCACTGTCTGTGGTTTGCAGCTGATCCTCGGGATTCTCAGCCCTTCATACAAAACCACAACCACACCCAACAGCTGCTGACTGGTACCTAACCCATCTCACACGAAAAACACTTGTGGTAACAGAACAGGTCACTACTGTAAAGCAAAAAATTAGCTAATATATCAATAGAAAGGTGCGCTGTGCTACAACTCTACCTCTGATAGAGAGAATGTGTTGCTTTTTGTTATCTTATGGGAAAAAGAGGACTGGTTTCAGCAGAACTCCTGATAGCGAAGGGTGGGTTCGTCCAAGGAAACATTAACTCATACACCAGGACACTTCAAAACAGTTTTTAGCTTATTGCCTTCAAACACTGCCAGGTTCTGAATGTGTGTGTAATAACGCAGCGTACAAGACTGGTGTGGATATTTAGGTATTGAAAGTTGTAGAGATGTTTGTCAATTTTATGTTGCAAAAACAGTAAAACCCTACTTTGCCAGTGTTCAAGGACACTAAGGATCTATCTGAAGCATGACAAGCTAACTTTGAATGCTAAAAAAACATTTCCTTAACAAGAAATCGACGGTTCTTCTTCTGTTAAACTTTCAGATTTAGTTTTTATATTTTATTTTCCGGCATATTACAATAACTGCTCCACAGCTTGTGAACCAGCCTATGCATTAACATAAATGAATGTAATATGAAATCCCTATAATGTAGTTTGTTATCTATACTTGATTTGTAGCATGCTAAAACATACAGAACAACAGAGAGCTGTGCTATAAAGTTTAGTCAAAGCAACAGCATTGACTAGTGTAAATTAAAGGCTTCAAATCATGTAGGCTAGTATCTATTAGTATCTGATTTGAGGTAGTTGTAATCTGTTCAGATGTTCAAGTATTACTCAGTTAAAGTGTTTGATGTGTGTACAGTATCCATGCTCTTCTTGTTAGCTAAACATATTCGTCTTTCAGTCAGATGATTGGAGAAGTGAAAGAGACTTTTTGGAGTACATGTGGGTTAGGCTAATATTTCCTGTGGTTTCCTTACACTATTTTCGGTAAAGAATAACCCACGTAAAACCATTTGCTTCAACCACCATATGTAGATAAAAACCTTGTTAACACTAATGAGGAAAATAGATCACAACGGCTGTTTTAAAGTGCATTACTTTTAACACCTGCTTCCTTAATATGCAATACTTTTAATTACCCAACACAAAAGGGACAGAAGCATCAACACAGGGGCGAACCCTGAAGCATCCAGCCAACACATGACATCATCTAGTCAAACAGGAGGAACTGGGAGCTGTTTACTCGGTGAAGTAAAAAAACATCTCCTACGGGCACATTTCTTACCAAATATAGTAAGATAACAACTACATTAAACACCAGTAGCATACAGATAATACGTACTGCGCAAATAAGTGACTAGTGTAATATCCAAATTGCAGTAAGCGCTATATTTGGCAGAGGTAAAAATATGTGAAAAATAATAGAGATAATTAAACTGACTATTTTAACATTGTTGCTACTTTTACTGAGTTAAAATATCCGAGTATAGGGTTACACAATTTTTGGATAAGAATAACTAATTGCGATTATTTTGAATGATATTTCAACTGGGATTTGATTCACAATATTGGAGGGACTGATCATATTAATTTTTTTTATTTAGCATTATCATTGAAAAATACCAAAAATGTTTATGGTGTGATTTTTTTTAGCAGACAAATTTCATTACTTAAGTCTGTAGAATATGATTTGTAGGATGTGAAATCACTGCAGCTCCACAATACAAAAATTGTATTTCAACAGATTATCAGCATTTAACAAATATTGAGCTTGCTGAGGTTTGAAAATAATTGTACAAGTCTATATTGCGATGTCAATACAATATCAAATAGTTGTGCAGCCCAATAAGAGTACTTCTTCCACCTCTGGCAAAGGTTTAAAGTGTGAACATCATAGATCCAGTCGGACTTTCAATGTAGTAAAAGGCAGACACCCAGAGAGCCAGGCGTGCTGGAGGCAGAGCAGTGATGCATGCAGAAGTGGTGTGCTAACAGGGAGAGATGGGTGAGACCAGAGTCACTGGAGTGGGCTGTTATGCACCGGCAGACCTGCCAAGCACAATTAGCACCATGTGACCCAGTCACAGAGAAAGCTTAGTCAGAACCTTTATATATACAGTCTATGGTCAGAACATAGAGGTAGAAGAGGAAGAAAAGCAAGCGTTTGACACTCAAGAACAACAACATTTAACACATCTAGGATTATGGAGTTTCATAACGCAGAGCCAAGTTAGCTGCCCAACTATAACGGGGTGGGAGCACCAGAATAAAAACAACAGACGGTTACACACAACTTAAACATATCAAGAAACAACTTTAAATGTGATAACATTCTACAAACCTTTCAATCTCTTTTTAAATTCAAGGTACCATCCTTTCACTAGCTGGCTTTGCGTAAAATAACAAGTTATCTCGGAAGCTAGCAATCACCTGTTGAGCTCAGGCCCCCAGGAAGTGCGCTGGTCGTTGAAGCCGATTTTTATGAATGGCCATAGTGGCCAAACAGTGGTACTACAGCCTCCGTGACGTCATAAATATTTTTTCCCATTGACTTAAATTGGGAAAGAGACGTCTGTAACTCAGCGTATACGTTTTTTTTCAGCTAAATAAACTACCTAGCACGAACACTTGCATAGTCCTTATTTGATTCAGTAGGTTATAAAAGTTGTTAAATGCGCTAAAAGGTGATTACAGAGTTGTTTCATCTCTTCATTCATTTTACTGAGCACAGAGCGGTATATCGGAGGCGGGGCTTAGAGGAAAACTCCAGTGCGCATGCTCTATGGGCCCACATACGGGTACTTTCTGGATCTACAGTCGCTTCATTTTGGGCTTTACTGAGCAACTCTCATAGGAATGAACGCTGTATCCAGCTCTTTACAGATCCATGGTTGAGCTCCATGCAAAGTCTGCAACCAGCATCAAAGACAAACTCCTCAAAGAACCGCATTAAGTGTAACTGGAGGGACGTTGTGGAAAATGAAGACACGAAAACACACCTCTTAATTCTGCTCTGTTGTTGTTTTACTTTAAGCTAATTAAAGCTAACTGCTTAGCTTGTTTTTTTCAAATAGAAGCGGTTGTAGGCGCTAGCAACAAGTGGCTAACAGTTAGCTAGCTTAAGAGTAACTGGGATTTAATATGAGCCATTTTGTGATAAATTCCCTATCAAGGAAACTGTAGAAGTAGTTCCCCTTGGTAACACACGGACTCAACTTTGACACACACACATAATTCAGAATAAAAAGCAAGGAGCTGTTGTTGGCTATATAATTAGCATTTAGCATCATAGCTAACGGCAAGGATGCCCTGGAAAAGTCCCATTGAGAAACAACGGGAGTGATCCACCTGATCCCGCTACACAGGCTGCCTCTTACCGGGTTTATCCGATCAGCTGCATCCGAAAACCACACGTATCCTGCCCGTGGGATAGACACATCACTTTGGCCATTGAGATCAACAGCAACAAGTATCCCACATTCTCGGTTTTGTCCAGTTTTTGTTGTCCTCCTCTCACTGGGAACAATCTCTGGCATACAAACGGCGCATTCCACAGGCTGCTTCTCCTCTGTGGCTGAATCCCCACAGGGCTGCTTACAATTAAAGGGACACTGCGTTGTTTTCTCACGCCTCTGTAGTGTGTACTGTGACTGTGCACAACAAGTGTCAAAATGTAGGATTTTGTAACTTAATTTTTGCAATTATTCAACTGTGTAACTGAATGATTTGCAATTAATCAAATGGGCCATTCTCATATCACTTTGGTGTTATTAGAGTGTACATTTTGAGCAATATTCATTATATGATGTGTATTTTCGTAAATTGTGTAATCTTTCAATTTTTTTGTATCTATAATATTTTTGTTATGCATGCTTCTTAGTCAACATTAAGCTGTCTTTGGATCTTTTCTGCTGTAACAAATGTAAATGTCCCCTCTGTGGGACGAATAAAGGTATTCTGATTAGTAATACCATTATTATTGATACACGTTTGTCAATAATGTAACATACATTATTTTACATCAGCTTTCTGTCCCCAGAGTCAGAACTAAACATGGTAAAGCAGCGTTCAGTTATTATGCTCCAAATATCTGGAACAAACTCCCAGAAACCTGCAGGTCCGCTACAACTCTTACTACTTTTAAATCCAGGCTGAAGACTTTTCTTTTTGCCGCTGCTTTTAATTGAACTATTCACATCTTAAACTGCACTGTAACTTTTATCCATGTATTTTTTCTTTTAATGTTTATTTTATTATCTTTTATTTTTAATGACTGATTTTAAATGCCATTTTCTTAATGTCTTCCATTTTTGTAAAGCACTTTGAATTGCCTTGTGTTGAAAGGTGCTATATAAATAAACTTGCCTTGCCTTGCCTTACATATTTTATTATCGTATCTATTTATATCTACATTTTATTTTATATTTTATTGTTACCATTTAACTGTCAAATTGGGCTTACATTTTTATTCAGAACGGCATTAAAAAAAGTAATTAAACGTTTTATTTTCGTCTTGTGGTTAGCTGTAGGAACCAAAGATGCGACAAAGATGTCAACAAGTATATTAAGGGGTAGAATAAAGTTATAAATATGAATTCCTTACAAAATATGTGATTGGTTCCTGTATGATTCTTGAATATGTTGTGATTAAATACAGTGCTGATGGTGTGTGTACCAATACACTATTGTAACATGCATATTTTTACATAAATATGGCACTTAACCATCAGCAACTGTGCCATTCGGCGTTCATATTTAATTAACACTGTATATATTGTAATACAAATGTTATATAATATAAAACAAAGAGTATTAATACTACATTTTTACTTTTAACTTCTTATGTCTATATAAACATTTAGATTATTTTTTATTTAATTGTATCCTTAATTTGAGTATTTATTTAATATTTTATTCTTTATAATATAATATAAAAATCATAAATATTCTTATTTTGTCTTATTTAACTTTATTCTAAAATGGAGCAACCTTTGCAAAATCCATCCGTCATTTCCCTAAGGGATAAATAAAGTATACTGACGCTCAATAACTCAACAGCCGTTCTTGATGAATGGGGAATGACCTCATAGGTAAAGTAAGAGAGACAGATGTGATATTGGTTTCTGCTTAATGTCTAAAGGAGCAGCGCAGCAGTCTGAATCACACTGGCTGTGTGGTACCCTCTGTTTTGAAGTATGCCAGAACAACTTTGTTTAATAAGCACCGTATTAAAAACAATCGTACATTATACCCCTCCTGCCAGACAGCAGGATTTATAAATGTCCTATGGCCTTTGTCTCCCACAGAATTGAAGGATAAGGGTATTAGGTAGCAGCCATGAAAAATAAGGAAGTGGAATCACAAAGCGACTTACTGCTCCTCTCCTTGCACTTCTGGAAACCGTCAAGTTTGAAGAAATGGAAATGGCACTAATGTTGAGAACAGTTCTGTTTTTTTTGTTGATGAAACTTCATTTGGTGTTATGAAATTCACCAGCAAGAGACCACATGGCTTACGAGAAACAGTCTCTGATTTACAATAAAGACGGGTGGCATAAGTCTGACTGTGTTATGAGGAAATTGGATAGTTAAAGGTGGGGTATGTCATTTATTTCAGAAACACTTGTTGTTATATTCCATGGAATGCTCTTAACATCCCGATAGCAATGAATATATTAAATGCTTTGACAATAAATACATGAAAAAAATTCATCTGTGGAAGCCGTAGTACTGTAAAAAGCACGACCAATCATCTGAGCCGGCCCGGCTAAAATAACTGGATGGCCTACCTGCCTGTCAGCCTTCCATCTCGTGCACAAACTTATCTCGTGCCCTCATTGGTCAAGTGCGCGTTCGTGTGTGTTGGAGGAGGGGCTCTGTAAGGGAGTCTGAAGGAAGTGGCAGATTTTTTCCGGTTGTGTATTTTCAAATTCTAGCGCACTCGAGCTGGTTTCTCCAAAATGACATACCCCACCTTTAATCAATTTAAACAATTATTTTAATAAAAAGGTTAACCTCCTGCTATTTCCAGCTATCTCAGTCTTTATATGGATCAGAGTTCAACCACTGTGCTTGGTCTTTACTCTGGTATTGCAGCCTTATCAGCTGACATGCAGGAGTGGCATAGGAAAAAAAGGAGCCGCTGGGTAATAAAATGTCGAATGGACACACAAAGCAGTGGCTGGTCCTGATAAAACAAGCCAACACACACAGAATCACAGAAAACATGAAGAATATTTCAGGCCAGAGCAACAAATGTCGTGCATGCTGTACATTCACATAAACAGCTGTCAGGCAGTGGTGCTAATAAATCAGATAACACATCCAAACAAGTGGGCGGTGCAAAAGTAAGAGCTGCAGTGTGAAAGAAACATGCACAAAAGAGGAACTGAAACTGAACAACGTCTTCTTTAAAGCAGTAACATGCTAAAAGAAAAGCCTGGATCAATGAGATAAATGGCATTTACTGTGATAATCACTTCCACAGAGGGAAATCTTGCTATCTTGTGTATTTTAAATGCTATAAAAGAGCAGTGTGCAAATCCTTAAAAGTCAGGCTTAGATTTCTATTAATTAATATACAAATAAAAGCCTTACTTTGTAATAAAATGTAGTAAATCAGTTGTTCAAAAGCCTTTGAAATGCCCGAACGTGTGAGGCAGGATTTTAAGAATCATTGCTAATTACGTGATTGGAAATAAATGTAGCTGTAGCAACCCCGTGTAATCTCCCACGTAACAAAAGACGTCAAGAAGTGTATTAAATGAGAGAATAAATTGTAATAGTAATACCTAAAGAGACTATTTAAGTATTTCCTGTATAATTCTTAAATATTTTATGATTTAATATGGTTTCTTGTTGTGTAATTATGAGGGGTATTTCTTTGCCTGTGCGCTTGAATGCTTCATCAGGTGTACCAAATGACAAAAAAGTAGAAAATAATCACCCTTAAAAAGAATATTTACATATAATTCTTGAATATTTTGTGATTTAATGAAGTTCTAGTTGTGTGATAGTGTGTGATTTGGGAGGTGTTTGTGCTTGAGTGCTCCAACCTGTGTGTGGGCGAGCATGCGTGCATTAGCGTGTGTATACATAGTGGAAAGTGTCTGTGTGTGAGCGCAGCACATGTGCCATCCTCTCTGCGTGTGCTGCAGGTTGTGGTGTTACTCACTCATGCACTGCAGGCCATGCTTCCTCTGCAGGGTCTTGCTGCACAGAGAGCAGGTGGCACAGCTGGAGAAAGACCCCGGCACCAGATGATGGCCGTGACACCTCCTGCTGCCATACACTGTGTCTTTCTCCTTCTCCTTCTCCTTCTGATGTTCCTTCTCTCGGTTCTTACCCTGCAGAGGAACAAGAGGAGAGGGTTTTACATGCAAATGTGTGTGTTCTCTTTCACTGTCTTATGGCTGGGGATGTATGAGATTGCATAAGCGTGTCAGAGGCAGGATATAGAACGGGGTTTGTGTAAGTAGATTAGAGACTTGTGTGTGTTGCAGGCACACCAGTGGACTGTTTACACTGCAGGATTTGGTCTTTTCATGCACATCAATTTTATCTTTTAAAACGGCATAATGCAATTTAAATGCATCACAAAAATAGCACTTCAAAAGTAATTGTAATCAAATGAGCGTCATATACATTTTTCTGTATTATTATGTATTGTCATTTTTTTAAATAATAACAAATTATCATTGTTATGATTGTTATTTTATTATACTTCTTTACAATTTGAAATACAAGTATTCACATGTTATGCCTACACTACACAAGATTTTAAGATACATTTTTGAACATCTGATTGTTTTTAAAAATTGGATAAAGATGTCACAACGTATCTGAAATTGTATAGTAGTCAACATTTACTCACTACAAAACTAAAATGCTGGACCACGTTAATGCACCTGTAGTAATATTTTAATGTTTTATACAATAAAATATATTATATATTTAACACAAAAACATTTTAATTGTATTCATAATGAGTACTTTTGCTAATCCAAGTAGTCTTTTTCTTAATTTGGACCTTACCTTGTACCAGATTTGATATAAAAAATGCATTTTTTAGCACATATTTCCTACCTTGTAAAAGTCTTTATAATGCTAATTAGGTGACATATTGCATTGCATGCCAGGCAGCGTGGTTTATTGCAGTATGTGTTCAAAGTGCATCATACCTTATCTTTATTGAAGGAGCCAGTCACTCTGTTCCTCAGAGAGCTGAGAGTCCTCTTCACCTTCGTGCCTTTCTCCACCTTCTCTGTACGATCCTCCTCTTCGTCATTCCTTAACAATGGAGCAGAGAAGGAAACATAAATAACAATTATCTTGTATTTTTTTTTTTTATTGATTTCTTTTTTTTTAAAGGTCCCCTGTCATGGCCATTTCTACTGATCATAATTCCATTGTTGAGGTCTACTAGAATAAATGTATATTGTGCAATTTTCCAAACTCACATTGGTTTCTCATACAGCATCTCTGTATAGTATGTGTATTCACTCTCTGTCCTAAACGGCTTGTTGGAGCTCCTCCCCCCCCCCTCCCTGTGAGCCCAGAGGCGGAACTCAGCCTGGGCACACACACACACCCGCAGCCTGGCTGGGAGTTTGTGTGTGTGCCCAGGCTGAGTTCCGCGGTGTCTCACTGTCTCGCCGACCCCACACCAGTGAGCCAGCTCACAGTGTCCCGCTCCTCGCAGCAGCGAGCCTCGCAACGTCCCGCCGAGTGTGTGTGTGAGGAAGTCCGCGGATTGGTCCAAACGTAACGGCTCCGCAGACGTAACGTAACGGCTCCGCAGATTGGTCCATTTGGAGCCGTTACGTTACGTTACGTCACTATACCCGAAATACGTCACTATACCCAAGAAGTAAACAATGGAAAAAGAGAAATGTCCAACGAGGCGTTCTGGGGCAGCATAGACAGGTCTTTTCTGTGTTAGAGTTTTACTCGCTACAGGGTGTACTTTGAGGGTTAGTGACCCTGCAGACCGTTTACATGCAGAAAAAGCTACATAACACACAAGGGGAAAGCATGACATGGGACCTTTAAAAGATGTAATCAAGATATGTCATGAATGTTTTTTCAGTGAAATCAACAAACAGGAAATTAGTACATTTTTTATTTATTTTGATTAGATTTATTTTGATTAGATTACTTATTACTTAGGGAGAGTGCACATTAAAAATATATTTAGATGTGCCATAAGGCTATTTTTCATCCATAGTCTATGCAGATGTTTCAGGAAATACAATATGATCATATTTGTAGAATATGAATAAAATTAAAATAATCAAAATCTCACAATACAGGACATTACTTGCAACAACAAAAAAAATCAAAAACATATATATATTGAAAAGCAACAAGACAGCAACAGGTCACAGCAGAAATGGGTGATTTTGATTAAAAGTAATAGTTGCAGTAATTAGAAATGTTATTTGACTTGTTTCATGAACAGAAACCACAGCATTGCAGAACCAATGTGTACTGAACTGAAACCTAAAGGACACATATCATTCAAATCTTTCTACTACAATATTAACTAAAATGTTAAAAAAACACATTATTTTCTTTAAAATGAGTTGTTATCTTTAGATACTGTATGTCCCCTTAAATCTGTTGACTATGTTACCATTCCCTGTCATAGAAAACCAATGAAACAGCTCTATACAAATACACAAGACACATAGCAACCAATTATGGAGCATGTTATGATGTGAAATATATTACCTAAATGTCCCCAGCTTTAGTGATAAGTGAACAGTGATGAGGACGGTACTTACGCATTGGAGAGGAACTCGTACCAGGTTACACTTCCTGTAACTTTCTGCTTCGCTCTGTGGAGGACAATGAAGGTTTCAGCGTGGGAAGAAATGACCAAAAACGGCCAAATATGAACCATAAATAACCAGTAGACACTTTCAAAGCAGCGTCTTACATGTTTTAGCAAATATGTGTTCCTTTAAACTGATGTGTTTCATTCAGGCAAACTTCATTTTGTGTTAGGTGAGGCAAACAACAACCTTGATCTTGTGAATCAAAATGTAAAAACTGTGGTGACAAACACACCCTTTGACTGGATGATCAAACTGGGTGAGGGCCAAAACAGGCACATGCAAACACACGTGCCAAACACATGCACACAAAGGCACACACACACACACACACACACACACACACACACACACACACACACACACACACACACACACACACACGCACGCACACACACACACACACACACACACACACACACACACACACACACACACACACACACACACACACACACACACACACACACACACACACGGTGCTCCCCCTGGATCTGCAGACCTCCCTCTCATGTTTACTCACCTGTAGTACAGCTTCAGCTCCTGCAGAACTTTCTGTACCATCAGCCTGAGACAAACAACACACTGAGGCTGAGTGTGGGGGAGGAGGAGGAGAGGAGGACAGAGGAGACAAGGGAAGGACAAAGCAGAGGAGATGAGGACAGCAGGAGGAGGGAAGAGATGAAATGGGAGTAGATGATGAACGGAGAAAATGTGACAACAGGAGGAGGGGAGATGACTAGGACATGAGAGGCGATGAGAGAGGACAAAGAAGGACAGAGGAGAGGAGAGGAGGAAAGACAAAAGGAGAAGAGGACACAGACAGGGAGGAAAGATGAGATGAGATGAGAGGAGAAGAGGAGAGGAGGTAAGGAGATGAAATAGGAGTATAAGAGGAAAGGAATAAAGGAGATAATAGTATAGGACAGAGAAGAGAAGCGGATACAGAAGAGACAAGGAGACGAGACGAGAGGAAACAAGAAGAGACGAGAGGAGAGAGGAAGACAGGTTAGGGTGTAAGGATGTAAGGATGTAAGGATGTAAGGATGTAAGGATGTAAGGACAAAGTAGAGGAGAGGAGGAGAGAGGAGACGAAGGACCGGAAAGGAGAGTATAGGACAAAGAGGAAGAGAACAGAGGAGAGGAATGGAGTTAAAGATTAAAAATGAGGAAAGGAGGAAAGACGAAAGGAGATGAGGAATGGATAGAGGAGAGGAAACAAGAGGAGAGTTGGCGAGGAAAGGAGGAGGAATCGAGGAGGAGAGTAGAGGGCGAGACTGATAGGAGCGAGGTGTCATACTATGATTTAGTGAAGAATCCTCCCTTGTCTGCTCCTTCACACACACACACACACACACACACACACACACACACACACACACACACACACACACACACACACACACACACACACACACACACACACACACACACACACACACACACACACACACACACACACACACACACACACACACACACACACACACACACTAAGGGGCCATCTAAGGAGCTGGAGGACTGTGGGAGGAGGAGGTTTCAGGCGTATGACATGGAGCAGAGATGTCAGGGGGGAGTTGGGAAGGCCCCCCCCCCCCTCCTCCTGTACCAGACTGCAGAGATTTATGACCAGGGAACAGAATGTGAACTATTGTAATGACCAGAGAGAGCTGCAGGTACAATTTACAGACAATTACATCTTCATTGATGTCTTATTTTGTTTTAAATATCTGTCAAAATGAGTGTCCTACTACTCATAGGTACTGGATCAGGCTTACCTAGGACTGTTACCTCTCTTCTCCTGCTTCTCTTCCTCTATCTCTATGCACTCATGTCCTCTCTACTTGTATGCTCCCATAAATGCATCTTACTAGCTCAGTATCTGGGTCATCGTTGTGTTTTCCTGTCTGGCGCTCGCTTTCTTATTTTTTGGCGACACCTGAAAGATGGCCGACATCCTCAATCGATACATCGATCCCAGCCCATGCAGTCAACATGTCGATGTGTCGTCGGGCGAGATACTTAACCCCAACGGTATGAATGTTAGTTAACTTGTGCAAATGGCACTGCTGTGTATGACTGAGGTGTGAACGGGTGAAAGATGACGCTTTGAGGGGTCGTAAAGACTGGATAAAGCGCTATAAGTACAGTCCATTTACCATCCTCCTGGATCCATCCTTTGTCCTATATGTTCTCACTATCAGTTGTGCCATCTGGTTTGTGTTTTTTGTGACAATAAGAAACTCTTTGATTCAGCCTACAATAATACCGTCACCATGTCCTGAACTGTGAATATGAATTGAATTCATTTATATAATTCAATATAACAGTCAATCCTCATATTAAATACAACGTTTAATAATTCATAATTTATTGTCAATATTACTGGCTTCTACTTACTTATGCCTACGCTACATTATAGCGTGCCTGCCTCTTTATTTAAGAATGCAGTCTACTCTTTCCTGGTACAATGTACATTCTCCAATGTGAGACGGGTAAAGGATTTCTGATTCTGAATACCAGATCAACTGCACATTAAAGGTCCCATGTCATGCTTTTCCGGTTATTACCCGTCCCCTTGTGTGTGATGAAGGTTTTTATGCATGTAAACGGTCTGCAGAGTCACAAACCCTCAAAGTACACCCTGTAGCGAGTAAAACTCTAACACAGAAAAGACCTGTCTATGCTGCCCCAGAACGCCTCGTTGGACATTTCTCTTTTTCTTCCTGGGTACAGTGACGTGCCCATACCCAAATGGAACCATTGTTCCAAATGGACCAATCCGCGGAGCCGTTACGTTGAGTCCGTGGATTTCCTCACACACACACACACACAATCTTTTCTCAGCTACAGCTCCGCCGATTTCTCCTCCCTGAGACAGCGGGACACGGCGAGGCTGTGAGTCGGTGTGTGAGCACACACACAAACTCCCAGCCAGGCTGCGTGTGTGTGTGTGTGTGTGTGTGTTCGGGCTGGTTTCGGGCTGTGTCTCGCTGTCTCGCAGACGGCCACTGGGCTCATAGAGAGGGGTGGGGGCAGGAGCTCCAACAAGCCGTGTAGGACAGAGAGTGAATACACATACTATACAGAGATGCTGTATGAGAAACCAATGTGAGTTTGGAACATTGCACAATATAAATCTATTTTAGTAGACCTCAACAATGGAATTATGTTCAGTAGAAATGGCCATGACATGGGACCTTTAAAGGGTCTTTGAACATATTGTCTTTGGTGAATACTTGTCCTTGTTGATGTGCGAAAGATTCCAGACTTGAACTGATAATAAAGTATTATTGAACGTTAAAGAAAATGTATAAGGTGTGTGTGTAACTCAAGCTACAGCAGTCATATATCGTGCAGACTTACATGTGGCTCTGGCCGTCAGTAGAGTGCAGGTTTTCTTCAGGGTCGAACTCCTCTGCTGCAGGAGATACAAAAGGTCAAGTATGATGAAACAGCTGCTGCCTGCAGAGTGTAAAACATGTATCCTAACACACACACAGACACACACACACACACACACACACACACACACACACACACACACACACACACACACACACACACACACACACACACACACACACACACACACACACACACACACACACACACACACACACACACACACACACACACACACACACACACACACACACACACACACCTCCTGCCGCCCTGGCTGCCTGTTTGGACGTCTGCACAACACGGGAGATGTGAGCGGCGCGGGAACACTCGTCCGTGGCCAAGATCTCTGAGCGGGAGTACAGATGTCTGCGGGGAACTCCACAGGCCTGAGGGCGCGGAGAATAAACACACATCTGCATCACGTGCACAACAGATCTGTTCTACCTCCACTCCCCAACACACAGATACTTATGATGATTACTTTTACTAACAGTGGCACGGTTAGAGCCAGAATTAACTCAGAACTGATGTTAATTAAAGACACTGGGGTACCACACATTTTAAAAGTATTTTACTTAAAGGTGGGGTAGGTAATTTTGGAGAAACCAGCTCGAGTGCGCTAGAATTTGAAAATACACAGCCGGAAAAAATCTGCCACTTCCTTACAGAGCCCCTCCTCCAACACACACGAACGCGCACATGACCAATGAGGGCACGAGATAAGTTTGTGCACAGATGGAAGGCTGACAGGCAGGTAGGCCATCCAGTTATTTTAGCCGGGCCGGCTAAAGTGATTGATCTTGCTTTTTACAGTATTACGGCTTCCACAGATGACATTTTTTGTCAAAGCACTTCAGATATTCATTGCTATCGGGATGTTAAGAGCATTCCATGGAATATAACAAAAAGTGTATCTCGAGCCGGTTTCTCAAACTTACCTACCCCACCTTTAAGCAATATATTAAGTTTTCGTATTTTTGAGTCATTTTGAGAGTTTTTTCAAGTTGAAATCTTCTGTTAAAATCTTCTAAAAGCCTTTAATAGTTGGCAATTCGTATTAAGGCACTTTTTATTATTTATTGTTTTATTTAACATCCCACAAAGGCTCAGCGTTATTTCGTTTCAAATATCCAAGTTGTCAATTATCAGCCTTTTCCTATAAAGGATACATCTAGAAATGATTTATTATTACATTTTTAATTTTGGTTCTTATCTTCAACAAATCCCATTTAAAAATACCAACTGCAATTAGGGATTTAACCAAAAACCTTCCTGATGTTTCTAATGTAAGTTTGAACTTTGTGTACTCAGTGTAAGAATATTGGAAAAGAGGCATAATTCAGCAAAACCTAATCTATAAGGCACAATATTGTCCACTATTATTCCTGCATGTATTATTAGAGCCATTTCCAATTGGCTATATTTCATATAACATGACAATTTATTACGTTTTCTGAAGCATTTTTAACTAACTAAATGGTAACTTTTGATACCTTTTCTAAGTACCGTAGGTTTAACTAACTAAATGGTAGCTTTGCTGTGTTTTATCCTGCGTTGTAAAGTTATTAATAGCTTGCAAAGTTTGCAAAAATACAAATTTTCGAACTATCTCAGTAAGTATGGCAAGTTTAAAGGATTTTAGGATGTATGCCTTCAGTGGAAACCATCGTGTATGAAGCTGGAGTTTTGGTCTTGAGTTTTGGTCTTGAGTTTTGGTGTTGATTTTTGGTGTTGATTTTTGGTCTTGAGTTTTGGTCTTGAGTTTTGGTCTTGAGTTTTGGTCTTGAGTTTTGGTCTGGATTTTTGGTCTTGAGTTTTGGTCTTGAGTTTTGGTCTTGAGTTTTGGTCTAGAGTTTTGGTCTTGAATTTTGGTCTGGATCTTTGGTCTTGAGTTTTGGTCTTGAGTTTTGGTCTTGAGTTTTGGTCTTGAGTTTTGGTCTGGATTTTTGGTCTTGAGTTTTGGTCTTGAGTTTTGGTCTTGAGTTTTGGTCTAGAGTTTTGGTCTTGAATTTTGGTCTGGATTTTTGGTCTTGAGTTTTGGTCTTGAGTTTTGGTCTTGAGTTTTGGTCTTGAGTTTTGGTCTGGATTTTTGGTCTTGAGTTTTGGTCTTGAGTTTTGGTCTGGAGTTTTGGTCTTGAGTTTTGGTCTTGAGTTTTGGTCTTGAGTTTTGGTCTTGAGTTTTGGTCTTGAGTTTTGGTCTGGAGTTTTGGTCTTGAGTTTTGGTCTTGAGTTTTGGTCTTGAGTTTTGGTCTTGAGTTTTGGTCTTGAGTTTTGGTCTGGAGTTTTGGTCTTGAGTTTTGGTCTTGAGTTTTGGTCTTAATTTTTGGTCTTGAGTTTTGGTCTGGAGTTTTGGTCTTGAGTTTTGGTCTTGAGTTTTGGTCTTGAGTTGTGGTCTTGAGTTGTGTTTTCTAGACAGTAATCTGTATAATATGTCACCGGTGTTTTTTATTACCATGCTGGTGACTCTGGCTCTGGGACAGGGGACACTCAGACTGCAGTCGTCCGTCTCCTCTCCAGGACCCGAGCCGTATGTTTGCTGCTGTTGGGACTGGAAGAAACCTTTCAGTCCTTCCTCCTCTTCCTCATCTTCCTCTCTCTCTCCATCACTGTCCGTGGCCATGGTGTCCAGACTCAGCCTGGCAGAACACACACACACACACACACACACACACACACACACACACACACACACACACACACACACACACACACATATATAAGCACACAATTATTCTGATCCTTTACTCATGTAAAAGCACTTATATCACTCTAATAGTCTTTAACAAGTAAAAGTCCTGCATTCCTGTTAAAATATGTATGTATCGTCAGGAAAATGTACTAAAATTATTCAAAGTAAAAGTAGTTATTTCATAAATTACCTTTGTTAGTGTGATACTAGTAGACATTGTGTTATTCGATTATTATTTTCTCAATTAATAAAAATGTTTCCCCGTAAATATAGTTAAAATAGTGAGAAATGAAATGACCTAGAGCTCAAGGTGACAACTTCATAAGGAAAAGCAGTTGAAAAAAATTGTTTTGCGTGAAAATAGTTGTAACTGTAGTCAAATACTTCAACTTGTAAACTAGCTAAAGCTGTATTATGCATTAGGGCAGAATAGGTACAATATAGTCCTCTGAAATTTAGTATACTGTAACAAACATTTGAGCAGGACTCTGTGACCTGAGTTTGTCGGTGGTATTTTAGTGCACCGTATATTCACCTGACAAAATAGCCTCTACTTCATTTTTGAAGAAGCTGTGGTAAGACACCATCTACACCACGAGCCACACTGAGCTCAGCTAGATGACAGCAACAGGGTTATTACAATAAGCTATGTGAAAATGTTTACTTTTCAGGTAAAACGTATGTCAGTGTATATAACGTGATATTTTACAGCAGCTTGCAACAACATTCATATTTTCAGTTTGCTTCAAGAAGTTAAATAACTTTTTGCCATTTTTCTAGTTAACTACTGAAACTACAAACTACAATTTCGGGCCTAAAAAGAACATAATTATTTTGATTATCTTTACACTACTAATGCCATTGTACTGTGATTAAACCCCTTTGAGCAGCCCAGACCCATTTGTCTTTCAATTTAAGCTGAATAATGTTTTTAGTGGGTATAGAAAAACGTTTTGTATAACTGTGAACACTGTAAAGTGATTGAGCTAAACTCAATTAAGTGTTTTTTTTTGCTAGGATGTCCCTTTTTGTATTAGATTTTGTTATTATTTATTATTTGTTGGTGTTTTTGTCACATTTTCAATGTTTACAACCTAGTTTTGAGTCCTTTTCCAAGCAGCTTTGTGTAACCATCTTCCCCAACAATGATCATAAATCAAGTGCAGCTTTTGTGCAATTATATTGATTTTTTATGAGATTGGTTCTTCTAATTCTTTCCATCCTTTCCAAACATCCACCTCACCTCCTCCCCAAGGTAATGGGGGACATGGGGACCCCCAAGCTGTGCCTCCGAGACGTGGACATGGACCGGACCAGAATAGGGAAGCTGTCCTCGTCCAGCTCTCCATCTAAATCCACACCGCCCTGCTCCTTCTCCTCCTGCGATCCCGTTATCCCTTTAGCCGTCTCCATCGACCCCAGCAGTCCGTTCAGATTAATGGTCAGGCTCAGTCCTACTGCAGGACCCGAGGACTCATCGCTGTCAATGATGCAGCCTGGGTGTAACTTCGGCCTCAACTGAGTGACCACAAAGTTCCGATGTGACTCCTCTGCAGGGTGGATGTAGAAGGGGGAAGATGGTGCATTGACTCGATGAGAATGTGTGCTCAGAGAAGTGTGTGTAGGCTGTTTGGTGTCTGTGTTTAGAGACACCTGCAGGCCGAGAGGTAGGGGGTTTCTCTCTGTGGATGCAGTAAAAGAAGCCGGTATCCCTCCCTCCAGGTCTTTAAAGTACTCTGAGTCTTTGAGAGAATAGCTGAGGTCCAGCAGGTCCTCCACACTGCTGCTCAACTCAGCACAGGGGCAGTCGTAGTCGCTCACTACTGAACACGCATCCTGTATAAGCAGAAAGGACGGAGCCAGGAAAGATTTAAAAACAGTGGAGACATGGAGAAAAATAATTGACATGTAGATGAGATACATATATTCATGCAACATTTAAAAAAGTGTGTCTTTAGAAATGCTATCAGCTTCTTAAGGGTGTGCTTAGAAAAAGCACTTTCATCAGAACAACAATAAGTTGCTCACAATGACATTTATATCATCGCAAATGTTAACCAAAATGAATCAAAATTCCAGCAAACTACACGTTTGACATGTGCTTCCTTTGATTCGCTTTGTGCTTCAATGCCATCAGATTAGTCAGTCAGTCCGTCATTATTAAAAAGCATCGTCCAAAGACTAGATTACACATTTAATATATTCCTCATATAAACAAAATTGTGCTAACACCTTGTCGTTTCTTCACGGTGAAAATAAAAAAGTTTTCTTTAGGTTTACACAAATAGATTTTTCACAAAAAACAAACAATATGTCTTAATAAAAAAGGATTTGGTTAGTCAGTAGATTATGGACAGGGTGCAAAAGTACCTTTTATTTTTGTTAACCCGACAAATGACTAATGAAAGTTCAAATCAAACTTTAGCAGACACTTAATTTATGAATGTTCTTTTGGCTGGTATGTGCCCGCATATCTACTACCCAGTTGCATCTTTAACCGGCATTTGGCTCCTACGTGGTGTTTTTTTTCGAGCCCTGGTTCTGAAGATCTATTAATCTCCAGCCAGAAAGATAGCATGACTCATAACGCAAAGAATATAAACAAATAATGAGCTTTACCTTGTCTTTTGTGGAGCTCCCAAAGAAGGCATCTTCAGCGATGGAGGGGGGGGGGCAGTGAGGAGGAGGACCCCGTCCCGAAGGGGGCCTGAGGCGGGACACTGAGAGAGGCACTTGGAGACCCACAGGGTGCAATGCATGGTTTACACTCTGACGCTGAAAGATAATCAATAATTGAGTTATACACACTCGCAAATTCAAGAACTTCAACAGTACCATAAAGAAAAAACACAATGAAAGAAAGACGTTGCTGAATTCAGCTGCAAAATACCAGTGTCATAAATTAACGGGATATTGTACACAATTATTGACACAATAATATTGACAAGCTAAACTTTACAAGGCTCTGAGGTGTATTTGAAAGCAATAAAAACAGAATAAAGGCATGTGCCAAAAAGATTGAATACTTTGAAAAAAGCCATTGTTCATAGTGAACATTTTTACTAATATTAATAATAATAAGTATCTAAAGACCTTAGTATTTCTATTTTACTTTAGTATCATAGCTTCTTCCACCTCTGCAGACAGACACAGTGGAGATATATTTTAATTTTATTAATAAATCACTCGGGGCAGCAGGGAGTATTTGTTCGTGTTTGAATCGCTCTCGTTTTTAAGTGTAAACTCAGACACTGGGACTCTGCTTGATGCTGTCCTGTGTTGCTGCTGTAGCCTTTTATGGTTGGCCTCTTATATCTGCTAATACATCACACGGGGGATGCAACATCAGTGTGTGTGTGCGTGTGCGTGTGTGTGTGTGTGTGTGTGTGTGTGTGTGTGTGTGTGTGTGTGTGTGTGTGTGTGTGTGTGCGTGTGCGTGTGCGTGTGCGTGTGTCCATAACTGTTTTGGCACTGTCATAGTCAGCTGTTTTCCCCACAGTGGCTCCACATAACAAAGTGTGGTCTGGAAATTAATGTCTGCACTACCGACTAATAAATCACCAAATTACATTAACACTTAACCTTACATTTATTATAATTGTACACTTAAAATGAACTCAATATTAGACTTAATGTACTTTATATAATGTTTTATTTCTCTATTTAATATTGTTCCTCTTTTCTTCACATTTTATTATCACAAGTGTACCCTCTCTCTACACATTACTTAAAATTAAAGATCTATAGAAGATGTCATATTTTGCAAGAATTGTAAATCTTTGAAAGACAGTTTTGATTTAGTGTTATACTCGTAATTGACATGACATTGCTGGACAAATGCCCCAAAACAAATTAACTATGATACTCAATCTCCAAAACAAACAATATCTGCAATAAATACTTACAAATCTTCGTTTTAAAGGTGAACATTGGAGGGCGTAGCTACGAGCTAACCGCTACCATTAGCTTAGCTTGTAGCTATCTCTGATCATTTAAGATCCAGATGACGACTTAAATTCTTTATCCGGTTAAAATAAAAAGTTATTACAAAATAAAGACAAAATGTGACAGCTTCTGGAAGACAACTCTGACGCTTTTATCCAAACATAACAAGGTCCAAGTCTCTCAAGTAGCAGGGAGCTAAAGCTAGCTGCAGCAGCATTAGCATATGGCCATATTCCAATAATATGTAGATAGCAAAGTGGATTTTATATCATATTTTCAGTTTTTTAACATGCCCTTATTAATATTTTATATATTTTTTTAAATATCTGCTAATACATCACACAGGGATTTGTGATGTATCCCTGTGTGACATTTAAAGTGATTTAAATGTATTAAATCACTTTATGTAATGTCAAAAAGGATCAAACGCCATTATAGGACAACAAACGCACAGTTGCTGTATCTTGATTGAAATCACACATTTTACTATATAGTTGGACATTTTTGGGATAATGTCAGTAGGCCAGACAACTCAAGAAAATATATAACATAGTCCTTTTTAGATTAATTTGGAAATGTAACATATTATACAACACAGTCTCACGGCATTTCGTGTTATATGTCCCAAGTTAAGACTGACAAGACCAAATGAATCGTTATCTCAATTAAAATAACGCATTTCTCATGTGAGTGCCCAATTCAACAACATACATGACAAATGTCTACTGACTTTATGATTTCAATGTTGAAATGTTACATCTTATACTTTTAAATCTATATAAATAGGCTTCTTCGAATCTATATAGTCAGTAAGTTTACACACAATTCTCTATGATAAAAGAAAATGACAGATGTATGTGCCACGGTATGTTTGTGTTAGCTGTGTAAAAATAGGAAGGCCTTTGAGCAAATGTCAAAAGAAGGAAATGAGGGCACATGTTCACCACAAAGCGTACATATGATACACACACATCTACATGACAATCACAAGAGGAACCTGAGCATCATATGATAGGTCAGTTGATTAGTACAATGACAGGCCCATGACAAAGTAGGCCTACACACATTTAAAGAAGGTGTTTTCAACAGAGACAGAAGTTCAATAAACACCTTTTTATGTAGTGTTAAGGTCTTTCCGATAAAACACAAACACACACACTGAGCTCATATATTCTCAGCTAAAAAATAAGCACATGACAAGATAAAAATCACACTTGTAAGTCATGTAAGAAAAATATATTGTTCAAATAAAAGTGTTTGGATTAAGGTCACGGTGACGGTGCAAGTGTGTGTGTGTGTGTGTGTGTGTGTGTGTGTGTGTGTGTGTGTGTGTGTGTGTGTGTGTGTGTGTGTGTGTGTGTGTGTGTGTGTGTGTGTGTGTGTGTGTGTGTGTGTGTGTGTGAGAACAGAGCACAGAGGCTGTTAGATCTGAGGTCGTAGAACACATCAAAACAACTGTCATCTCACAGATCCTCTTTGATCAGAAATTCGTCCGACTACAGTTTCAAAGCACCGAGCTTGGCTGAAGCAAAATGGAAACATCCTACACGGCTCCTTCACGTCTAAGAAATATGATAATCCACTGAAGATAACAGCATGGCAACTGACAGCATGACATAATTCAAGCTCTGCATATTATAGAGAAAGAACAACAATATAAGTTTTGTTTGCAAAAAAGCTACATTTTTCAGTTGTTTTTCAGACTTTCTTAATGTACTTAAAAAAACACTGGATTTAAGTTTTAGATGTTACAGTGGTACAAAATGATCATTCTGCAATGCACAATAAAACATGTTTTTTAGAGTACACAAATTTTGTGCATTTTCACATCTTTTACACAGGAATGGAATATAATTGCATTTTGAAAGCCAATATTGTACTATATTTATCTGACAGCTTAGTTATTTACAGATTCAGACAACTTGCTTATACAGAATATAAATGAACTAATAAATAAACAAATTGACATCAAATTGAGGTTGAGATGTCCAGCAGCAGTATACAAAGAAATTACAATTATCACCACCTTTACCAGCAGTGATAGACACATTTAAGCATCAATAACCTAGTCATTTAAAATATATATGATTCTGAATTGAGCCAAAACAAGTACTTTTCTTCAAGATACTTGTATGTAAGTTGATGCCAAACTTTGGTACTTTTGCTTAGGTAAGATTTTGAAATTCTTACTTTTACTAGCTGAGTATTTTTACGGTTCAGTAGTGCAAGATAACTTCTTCTGCCACTGCTTAAAGAATGCACCAGGCTTTGAAATGACTAACTGTACTTTCACAGCAGCCATTGTTTACCACAAGCCCCAAATCAGATAAAAACTGTTAGACAACAGCAGATAAAAAGATCACATCCAGACCACTTCCTCCACTACCTGTTTTTTCCACTCAATATTTCCTCTCCAAAACACGAGGAGTAATCTGAATATAAAGCACTACCTCTCTTGAAGGACCATCTCTTCATCCAGAGTTTGGAGAAGGAGGGCCAGGAGTGGTTGAGAGGAGAGTCCGCCATACGAGCAGCGCAGTGGGGAGGCCAGCAGGAACTGGAGCTCCTCACATGGAGCACCCAGCGAGAGGAGAGGAGGGGAGGGAGGAGGAGGGAGGGAGGAGGAGAGAGGGAGAGTCCAAGGGAAGCAGTAAGGAGCGTCTGGTTGGGGATTACCTCCCGAGAGACGGAACAAAGAGCAGCACAGCAAAATAATAAAGACGTGACAGAGGGAAGAGAAAAGGAGGCGTGATGGTGTTTCGTTTCCCGAGTCCTTAGTAAAGCCCCAATTCAATCCCCAAGTCAAGACGGACAAGTTCCACATCAAGTCCAAAGTACAGTAAGACAAGTTCAAGGTCAAATCCAAAGTCAATTTCCAAGTCAAGCCTAATACGTTCCAAGTCAAGACTGGCCAGTCCCTAGTCAATTCCCAAATCTAGACTAATTCACTTAAAGCAATTCCCAAGTCAATAATGTCCCAAAACCTAAATCCCGAGTCTCAAGTCAAGTCCATTATCCACACGGGCAAGTCAAAAGTCTGAGAATTATACGTTTCCCATCCTTAGCGGGTCAGAATGTGTATCTGTTGGTAATTTACGTCACACAAACAAAGTGGGGAATTAAGTTGTGGCATGCTGGAAGTGAGCAGCGTTAATGGTAGATGCAATTGTATTATTTATATGCCATACTTTTTAAATAATATAAACTAGTATTTTAGGTCAAAATGCTCAAGTGAAGACACAAGTCATCGGTGTTAAAGTCCAAGTCTCGTTGCAAGTCTTGTGTGGTCTTATCAAGTCGAGTCTCAAGTCATCGAATGTGACACTTGAGTCCACACATCGGACGACAAGAGACCAAAGAGGAGATCAGTGAGAAATGTTTACGGTGTGAGTACAGATGTCGTTAAGTGTATTTAAATTGTAATGAAATGCCTTAATGTTCACTGTTTTTCACCAGCTTTAGGATGTCATTGTTTCAGGGAAATAGGGCCGAAATAAATAAAGAGGAAGGAAGTATACGCAATAAAAGTAAAGAACAATGACACATGTAGGCTGATTTCTGATTCTGAGTCATAGTGGCAAGCAGCACCACATCCATGAGAGCAAGAAAAACAAGTGAGGTTTTTAAAAATATATATGTAACTAACTATAGAGGATAATACAGAAGAGAGAGGGGAGTATCTCAGCTTCTAGAGCCTGACAATTGTTGCAATCGTGCTTCTTAATGTGTGCAAGTGTAACTACGCATGACTGTCAAACTCAGCTCACTGCACATCAAGAGGAAAAGTCTTCTTACTTTCCCACAGACAGAGGAGGAGGCTGCACACAGAAATGCTCTCACACAGAACTCAGAAACAACTCACATTTCAAACAATCTAGGACAGAAACGGGCCCTTTGTGTGCAGAGAACTCAAAAAAAGGAACTTAAATTCTACTTACATGTGTTGATGGTGGCAGGTGGCAGTGTGTGAGTCCTGTAAACGTGCAGAGAGGAGGAAAGGTGGTTGAAAGTGTATGAAGCTCTCTGAGTGTGTGAACGTCGGCCTCACACTGACTGCACAGAGCCGCAGGAGCTAACCTCGCTTCCTCTTTCTGCAAATGACGCGCTGCAGTTTCACACACCGCTGCTGCTGCTTTCAAATGTGTCAATAGTAGTATGGCAGAAAGTTGCATCAAAGCATTATCGTGTCATACTGACTCGAGTATTTCTTTTTTATGCTAAGCTAAACTTCAAATCCACTACATTTTGGAGGAAAATATTGTGTTTCTGACTGCTCTACATATATTTAAAACTCATAGTTACTAGCTACTTTTTACATATACTTTTTACTGTTATCCTAACCCATTGCCAAACTATATTTGATAATATTTGATTACATTTAGATATAGTTAAGTATAAGTATTTACTTTATTTAAGGATCCAGTTAAATGTGCACCGACATGTATTTTTTGTGATACAAATAGTCATTGTGCATCATGTGTACTTTCACTTTTAGACTTTAGGTAGATTTGACTGAATATTTCTGCTTAAGTAACATTTTAGATTCAGAACTTTCAGTTGTAATGGAATATTTTAAAACTGACATACATCTTCTTTTACTTAAAGGTGGGGTAGGTAATTCACTTCAGAAACACTTTTTGTTATATTCCATGGAATGCTCTTAACATCCCGATAGCAATGAATACATGAAATGCTTTGACAATAAATACATAAACAAATGTCATCTGTGGAAGCCGTAGTACTGTAAAAAGCACGACCAATCATCTGAGCCGGCCCGGCTAAAATAACTGGATGGCCTACCTGCCTGTCAGCCTTCCATCTGTGCACAAACTTATCTCGTGCCCTCATTGGTCATGTGTGCGTTCGTGTGTGTTGGAGGAGGGGCTCTGTAAGGAAGTCTGAAGGAAGGGGCAGATTTTTTTCGGCTGCGTACTTTCAAATTCTAGCGCACTCGAGCTGGTTTCTCCATTCTTACCTACCCTACCTTTAAGTAAAGGATATGAACCCTTCTTTCACCTCTGCACATGTTACCAGTTCCAAATTAACCATATTTCTTTGCCTTACAGACTTAACATATATAGTAAACTTTATAGATGCATGCTTCAATGCCACCCTGCAGTATCTCATGATGACCTCCTTTAGTCTGGTGTGTGTTCTTGATGTGTGTTCTTGATGTGTGTTCTTGATGTGTGTTCTCCATGTGTGTTCATGTGTTGTGTATCTTGATGTTTTGCAGCTGCGTGTTGCTGCAGAGCTCTGATAGACGGTGTGAGGAGGAAGTAGTCTGCAGTGGTTTCATCACTTTCATCATGCTCCACCGCCATCTTTACTGTGAGATCTGACTGTAGGGTGTGAATGAACACAGATTACAGTAGGAAACGTGCATCAGTGGTGCAAAAGAATGAAGTACATTTAAAGGTACTTTAACTGCACTTAAAGGTAAGTTTGAGAAACCGGCTCGAGATCGCTAGAATTTGAAAATACACAACCGGAGAAAATCTGCCACTTCCTTACAGAGCCCCTCCTCCAACACACACGAACGCGCACATGACCAATGAGGGCACGAGATAAGTTTGTGCACAGATGGAAGGCTGACAGGCAGGTAGGCCATCCAGTTATTTTAGCCGGGCCGGCTCAGATGATTGGTCGTGCTTTTTACAGTACTACGGCTTCCACAGATGACATTTTTTAATGAATTTTTTGTCAAAGCACTTAAGATATTCATTGCTATCGGGATGTTAAGAGCATTCCATGGAATATAACAAAAAGTGTATCTCGAGCAGGTTTCTCAAACTTACCTACCCTACCTTTAAGTAGAATTTGAAAGTACGTTACTTGAGTATTTTTATTTTATGCTACCATACACTTCACCGCCACAACATTTTAGAAACTAATATTGTTGTCCACTACTTTCATCTGACAATTTAACAGATTGAGAATACGTGTTAATATGAAATATACAGTACATTAGTTATTAAATTAAATATTGACATATATTTTTAGGTTAACAAAGTCAGCAACAAAAATTTACTAAAATAAGTGACATTTTATCATGTCATGCTAATCCAGTTATTTAATATAGGATTTTAAAACGGGCCTATAGCATTAACGAGCACTTTTGGTAATTTGTTACTTTAGGCATATTTTGATGCCAATACTTTTTACAATTTTTAATGCAGGATATTTATTTATTTACACTTTAGTAATAATAATAATAATAATAATAATAATAATAATAATAATAATAATAATAAATTATATTTATATAGCGCCTTTCAATGGACCCAAGGTCGCTGTACATGGTGGACAATCAAAGGGCAAACAAAAAATAGAGGAAGCCGGGGGACCAAGAAAGGGCTAGGGCCCGAAGGCCAGGGTGAACAGGTGTGTTTTTAATGATGATTTGAAGATGTCCAGGGAGGCAGCATTACGGATCTTGGCAGGAAGTGCATTCCAGAGGGTGGGGGCCGCAACACTGAACGCCCTGTCACCAACAGTTCGAGAGAGAGCGATAGCGGGGGATGGAGAGCAGGCCCGTGTCTGAGGACCGCAGACTCAGAGAAGGGGTGTAGGGATGGAGGAGGTCCGATAAGTACTGGGGGGCGAGGGTATGGAGGGACTTGTACGTGAGGAGGAGTGTTTTGTACTGAATCCGGGACTTGACCGGCAGCCAGTGGAGGTGGATGAGGGTGGGGGTGATATGTTGCCATGGCTTGGTGCGGGTGAGAAGCCTGGCGGCAGAGTTCTGGACATATTGGAGCCTGGCCAGGGTTTTGCTGGGAACCCCGGACAGGACTCCATTGCAGTAGTCCAGACGGGATGTGATGAAGGCGTGTACAAGTGTTTCTGCCACAGAGTCAGAGAGTGAAGGCCGGAGTCTGGCAATGTTTTTGAGATGGTAGAAGGCGGATTTGGTAACAGATTTGATGTGCGCCTGGAAAGAGAGGGTGGTGTCCAGGATGACTCCCAGGTTGCGGACTTCAGTTGACGGGGAGATGGAGCAGCCGTCAATGGAGAGAAGCAGGTCTCCAACCTTCTGTAGTGTAGTGCTATTTTTACTAACGGCCTGTCCACACGGCGGCGTGCGTTGTCGCTTGCCGGCGGGGGGGGCTGAAACTCGACCAACAACCAATCACATGAATCTCCCGCCCCGGACACACAAGCACGCGGTTTGATTGGCTAGAGCTTGTACTGGCATATGATTCGATTGGCTGATGCTTCCGCCGAAGCTTCAAAAGTTGAACATTGCTCAACTTTCGTCGCGAGCAAATCTACGCTTCGCTCCCACAATGCAGTTCGGCGAAACGTGACGTCACCCCATTCAAAGTGAATGGACAGAAGCGTTGAAGCTTCAACGCACGCCGCCGTGTGGACGGGCCGTAATAGTAGTAATTACAAATACTGTATCACAAGTTTTACTTATGTAATGTAGGCAAATATATTATCAGCAACCTGTACTTGAAGATTTGGGTGTAAATAACTAATTGATTTATTTTTATCTCATATAATTTGCATTATTACATAATCATTAAAATGAACATCATCGTAATAGTGTATGTGGAGATGTTAACAACATTGTTTTTACATACATAACATATGGAATTCACAATATGAGTATCTGTAATGTAGCGCAGTTAGAGAATTAAGTGGCTTAAAATGGAAATAAAAACACTCAATTTGTTCTTTTTTTACATACAAAATAAACAAAAATAATGCTTTTTAATGTAGGCATGTTTCTTTGTTTTGTTTTACTTAAACTGCCTGTAAAGAAATTAGTTTGTTTATTTAAGCACATGTATGGACAAACCAAGTCAATAAATGAATAGTAAAAAATAAACAAATTAGATTTTTCAAGCTACTTTGCAAGAGTCAAAAAGCGTGAAAAAACACATATTCTCCAATAATTTTATTCATAATTTTAATATAAACAGTTAATTGTTGAATAATTTACACACAGCAAGATTTTTATTTTCATATCATTGCAACATTTTCTGTACATGTCACTACTTGGCTCTCCTTTGAAAACATAGAAAAAATAAATTGTCAAGCGTTCATTTAGTCATGGCACATTTTTGATCCTGTACAATATGTATTTCTGTGTGTGTGTGTGTGTGTTCATTATGTCAATATATGTGATACATAAAGATAATGGCACATTTGGATCCAGTGTGAGGGATGAAGCGATCTCTGTGGGTTGTTGTTGTTTTTTTGGACTGTACATACACACATATACACCTGCTGTCTGCACCGATGTCTCAACATAATGTTTACACAACATATCCCAAAAAAAATTAATACATCAGCATATTCATCGGCAATAAATGACATTAATAAAAGAGGTATCCTGCAGGACTACACACAGCATTCTGGGGACCACCTATGTGCACTGAGGAAGAGGAGGAGGAGAAGGAGGAAGAGGAGACTAAGAAAGCCGTGATAAAGACTTCAACACAGACACAACTCCATAGATTTACAGCACAGGGAGAAACAGAGATAAATATTTAGGGGTTGGTGTGTAAACTGGAGCAGACCACTGAGGACTCTAAAGAAGAGGCCGCTTCTTCCTCACTGTGTCGTCTAACAAACACCTGCAACGCCATTTTTAAACATGGCGTCCCTCTCCCTAATCAAAAACACAAATATGAACATCATCATCATCACACTACTGACACACAGTACGAATCATTCAGAGCTGAAGGTGTCTTTATATTGAGCCTCCTTTAAAATAAATAGTTTGATATTTTGGGAAATAGGATTTTGTTATCTGGTTTTTGAGATTAATGTACTTCTATGAATGATCCCTGTTTAATAAGATATATTGATAAGGGTTCCCACACCTTCTTAAAACATCAAAAGTAAGGACTATACAGTCCCAAATCCCTCAAATGTAAGGACCCATAACAGCATGGTTTAAGACATGGATAATGGTTCATTAATGTTTTCACTGATCATTTTTTATAATAAGAAGTAGCAGAATGTATTATCATTTAAAAAGAGGGAGGCTTAAATTATGGCAAAAAAAATTCCTTAAGCAATTAGATTACTAAAAAAATAAAGTATGGAGATTATTTTCTTTGTTTCAGAGACTTATTTACGAGTTGAAGAAGTTATCCAAATAACTTAAATGTCTATCCTTTAACAAAACATGTAAATTAAAGCACTTTATTGACACATGTCTATCTTCATAAACTTAAAAGGCCTGGATTTTCTCTAGAAACTGTCTGTAACATATAAATGCTAAAGCTAGCTAGTTTAGCTAAGCACAAGGACAAACAGATCTGCCTGAAAAACCAGTTTAACGCTAAATGTTTTGAACAAATCAATACGTTTCAAAACATTAATTTTAAGTAGTTTGCTTGACAGGGAATTTCTTAGTTGAGGACTTAAACTTATTACATAATAATTAAAGTAGATTAAGGTAAGATTGGTTGGTAAAGACAAAGCTAGGCTAGCTGTTTCCCTCCATTTCTATTTCTTGTGCTAAGCTAAAGCTAACTGGGCAAGCTATTTCCCTCTGTTCTTACTCTATTTGTTAAGCTAATGCTAATTGGGCTAACTGTTTCAATCTGTTTCTTTTCCTTGTGCTAAGCTTACGCTAACCGGATGCTTCCAACTTCTTCGTATAACTCTTGTAAAGATACAAACAAGCCTTTTTCCCAAAATGTCAAACTATTCCTGTTACACCTCCAGCTTTACAGTCTAAAATGTATGGCTGTTAAACCATCAGTAAAGTTATTTTTCTAATATATATATATATATTTTTTTAGCTTATTCAGGATTTCATCACTCGTGTTTCCTCTTCTTCAAAAAGGATGTGCAGTGGTCTTTTCCAGTTTTCACTTACATACATACATTAAAAAAAACACATTTGCAAACTAAACACACGTCTCTTGTCAGAAACAATTTCATACAACGCGACTGTGATTGGTGACGTTTTGGTGACACAAGAAAGGCGTTACGGGTGACATGCTGTTGTGAACTGGAGGATGGGGGGGAGGGGGGGTGAAATGCATGGCGACATTCAGGACATGCATGGGGTTTTAATAGCGGGGACGTTTAGGCCACATACTGTTTGTTTCACAGGGTAAGCCCTCAGACTGGAGTTGTGCTGCTCCGGTTGAAATACAGACAGACTCGACTCTGTGCAGTGGGTTGTGTCATGAAAAAGAAAAGCTATCCTCTTAAATTTAGAAAAAAGTTATATACACATTGATAACAATGTTAATTCATAATGTACAAGAGTAGTAAAAGTTTACAGTCAGAAAAAAGTAATTGTATTTGCCCTCCATACTTTGGCAAACAAAAATTGAATCAACATCTCTAAAATGTAATACTTTTTTCTTTTAACAACAAAACAACACATACAATGCTTTGTTCTCACCCTGCGCTGCGTCGCTAGCACGCTCCATCCGAAAGGTCATCAGAGTTCAACAAAACAAACCTAAACTTCCCTAAAAATCAAGTGCTTTCGCTTATCCGGGGGGGGGGGGGTCTGCTGCTATTTACAGTTAAGAGCTTATTAATCGGTTCATTTTCTTTCAAATGGAAATTGTAATTTGTTGCTAATCGTGTGTTTTTGCATGTGTTTTGGGGACGCTGCTGACTGATGTTGATGAGAAGCGAAAGCATCAAATAACCCGCTGGTATAATTCATGTTTACATGCACAAAGCTTAGCAGAATAGAGACACAAGGTTAATACAAATTCAAATTACAGTATTTCTTACTCTACTAAAGAACACAGGAAAAATTCAATTGTGTTGGGTGGTGGGGAAATCCTCTTTAGTGATTGGTGGAGCTTCTGAGAGGAGGCGGGGTCAGGTGGGGCAGTTTGAGCAAGGCACTGTGGGTCGGGGCCCTGTTTGCTGTCCCCCCCCCCCCCGACCTGCAACGCCCCCTCCCACCACCAGAGGGCGATACACTCCACATCACACAGATAGGAGAGGAGGATTCCTGATTATCATCAAAAGAGGGGGAGTATTTCAGATTTAGAAAATGTTGGATGTTTGTTGACTTCTCCATGTTTGCGAGGAGGTCAGAGTCCTTCTTTATCCTCTGAACCGCAAAGCATCAGGCCGCCTCCCTGAGACGAAGAGTTACAATCTAGATCTGTTAAAAAGTTTGTATGGCACACAGGATTGTCCCAGTCCAGGGTTAGGGAAGAAAGGGGGAAGTCGGGGGGAGGGTCCTCCTATTTTTTAAAATCTTTTTTGAACCAGACGTCCTGATCAGCCAAAAACAGACCCAATCCACGGCATTGACAGAAAATAAAGGTCATCTCTTGATATTCACAGTAGAAAAAATATACAAACAAAAAACGAGGAGACGCGGGGTGATTAACAGAAGAAGAAGAAGAAGAGAAGCACTTCCTGTCAGCTTTAGTCTGGATGTGATTTTTTTTTAAAGCACATAAAAGGAGGCTCCACGGCTGCATAAAGGTGATCGCAGATATGCATGTAGAGCTTTTAAACTCATGCTAACATCAACCGGTAGAGCCGCTACTACATGCAGTCCAGAGTGTGCGTATGGAAAACACACACGATAAAACTACACTTGTTCTTCCTGTACCCAAAGAAAGCTTCATTTGAGTCAATTTATCAAATGTAGAAAAGGATAACTGTCCATTAAGATAATTTACCGCCTGATCTTCCACATTTAAGGGTGTGGAACAAACAGGGAAGTGTATCCTTAAACTCTAAAATCAAGATGTTTAGAAGCCTCCCCCAGGACACAAGAGGAAGAGGAAACATGAGGGGTTTAAAAACACCAAAGGAATTGATCAGCAGTGTTGGTAATGTACGATAAAATGATATCATTGGACACAGAGAGACTGACGGGGATGATTTAGGCTCTTTAGACTGATTCCTCCATATGCACTGAGGTAGACTCTGGCCAAACACAAAGACGACGACAATCACTAACTATTTAACTAGCACTGCTCTCCAATCGGCTACTCCACCTGTACAATAACAAACTAGGCTTTTCATTTTTTTTTTTACATCGCTTCCACTCTCAAAAAACACCTTAAAAATGCTCCACTAAAAAGCTAACTGTGTTCTTCTTATACAATGACAATAATAAAATAAATATCTGGTATTTCAAAGATATGGGCATCATCTTAATTAAAAATTGCATATGCGTTGTGAAGACACAAGATAAGCAACGTAGGTCGAAGGTGGAGCTGTGTCTAAAGTCCAAACTGCTTCTCGCTGTAGTGTATACAAACATGTACTTTTGGGAGTACTTTTAAGATATTAGTACACAGTTGTGGAGTTGCGACACAGCTAAAGCTCCACTGTTTTTCTCTCAAAACTGACGGGCTTCAGATTATTTTTTTCTGCTTTTATTTTCCAAACTATGTCACAGATTATTTACAAAGTACAAAAGCCCACGATTGTAACTCCTCAGAATAATAAGCTAACATCCTAACCTCAGGCCGATCCACAGTGTCACCGCTAACGCACGAGCTCACACCTTACCCGGCAACAAGCGGAAAACACCGAATTAAAATGTTAATAAAAAAAGCCCCGAAGACTTCTACTTTCTTCCAGCTAAGAACAAATTCCTACAAATGTAGATGCAGCTTTGATTCTCCATGCCTCTCGAAATGCAGAGAGAGCACAGAGTGTGTGTGTGTGTGTGTGAGTGTGTGTGTGTGTGTGTGTTACTAGCCGATAGAACTAGCCTGGACGTGGCTCTGGGTTTTGAGAAGGCACTGGTAAAAACATGGAGGCAGCTTCTCTGCTTTCTCTGATTCTGACTTTGGCTGAACTGTAAGAGCTGAGTGGGATCGGCTTAGAATGGCAAGCACATTTTCTGTGTGTCAGGAAGTATCACCTCACCCGTCATGTGGTTAGAGAGCGTGAAAAGAGCCTTTAAAAGAGTGAATTATGATGTAAAGAGTGTAGTGTACGATCAACAGGAATGTTTTAGATTCCCGGCAGGAGGAACAAACTTGAGATACTCCAATAATAACAATTAAGTGTCTTTTGTGTGTTTTCTGGACTTCAGTTCCAACTAAATCCTGGAATGTCAGACCTGAGTGAAGCAGCTGCTGCACACCAGGTCTTGACTGCATGTGATAGCAGAGCGAATGAGAGGATTAACACTCGCTCACACACTCTTTATCCTTCAGAAACAAAGATAGCCCCTCGCTCCGACACCTGCGTCGGAAATCTAGTTGGAATTTTCCGCTTTCGGCAACGAAAAAAACGTGGAATTTCCCAACAACTGGCTGATTCTGAGCAGTGAGTTCAGCGACTTTCAGGAAGACTGAGGAGTGTGGGAAGTTAAGCTGTGAATTCATGAAATCTTCCAATTAACACTGAGGTCCTGACATGGAACGGTGATGCTACTTTTCCCGATTGTATAAGAAATGTGTTTGCACCTGCATTTCGCTAAGAGATGATTTTAAGGGAGGGTAGGGCTGCACAATTACTCAAAATTGCAATATGGACTGGTGTTATATCCAAATGGCAAAAAACGTAGTATTTAGTAAGGGCTAAATTAAAGAAAATATCTGGATAAAGTATTATGATGATGCAGAGAACTCCTGGTATTTAACAGATTTGATTAAAATCTTTTTAAGGTACAGTCAGGGCAAAGTTATATGATGAGACCGTGCCGCGCCACACTAATTGCGCCACATAAGCGCACCGCATTTTTGGCTCAGTTGAGGCCCCCTCCGCAAGGTGAGGCCCCACGCAGTCTGCATGATCGGCCTGTAGGGAGGGACGGCCCTGGGTACAGTTCCTCTTAATAGAAATATTTTATTTAGTTATTCTTTGCAAATTGTGCAGTCCTAAAGGGGACACATGCTCGTTTTCAGTAAAGACGTTTCCACGCCCCTAAAACGCACAACTTTATGTCTTAATATAGTTAAATTGGGTGAGTAATATAGAAATGATCTCCCTTACAGTTGTCATGAATAGGGGAATTAGCTCTAGAGACTGAAACCGCTTTTTTGTACCAAACTGTGAACGTGTTATTACTGCTGTAAAGTTGGGCATGTTTTCATGGAGATTTTAGACTCACTTTTTGAGCCTCTAGTGGCTGCATGATGAACTGCAGGTTTCTTAGGCTTCACTGCTCTACAGAGGAGGTTGCATCCATCAAAAAACTGTGTCGGTGTTGTCTTATCTTACAGATTGTGGGTTGGTAAGCAATCCATATTTCCATTAGTTTGAGCGTAAGCACAGACAAAAGTGAGTTTTTCATGATATAAACCCTTTAATTTTGCACCCTGCCCTGATCCAAGCAGCACGACCGTCCCAACACCAGGAAGAAAATCAGGCAAAGGATCTCTACGCTCTCTAACCTCAGCGACTCAACAACCAGCACCAAAATGTTATAAAATAATAATCCTGTAAAGACCTCAGCTCCAGCGGGACGTGAGCAGACAAACACATCAGGTGCACTTCCACCTACAAGACCTCATTCCCCTTTTTAAAGCTTTTTTTTGGTTATTTACGTCCGTTTTTTCCCGTTGTTGCCTCCAAATATTGACAGCTCTCAGCGGGAGCAGGGTTTATAAAAGATGATGCAGTGAGTTGACAATATTTCGGGGCTTATATCCTTTCCCATCCACACGGAGAAACACGGTTGGGCCTAAGACGCACTGATGGTAGATTAGTGTGATTTCAGGGGCTATAAAAATAAGAAAAAATGTAAAAACCCAGAAAGAAAACCTGGCAAAACAAATACTAGCAAAGCTTCTTGATGAAAAATATTACAAATATGAACTATTTACAAAAGAAAACATCAATAGGTCATATATTATATATGAAATATTGGTATGTCAACACCAATATTCCATATATATATATATTATATATATTTCTATATTTCTATATCCACTCAAATATATCAAAGCAGCGGCTATTGGTCAGTCTGAGGAACTCTTTTGTCCAATTCTTAACTGTTTAAATATCCTTCAGCCATATAGTGAGGACACAGAAATAAAAACTGAGGAAGAGAAGAGGAAAAATAAATTAATTCACCAAAACACCCGATGAATCTGTGTGACGTTAGGAATTCTGCAGAACCAAAAGAAAAGAAAAACATTCCTCTAGGAATAATAATAATAAAGTTTGTTCTAGGATCAAGTCTTTGAAAAGTCCTCCCACCGTGATTAAGTCATTGTTCAAACAGGAAAATGAGTTGATAGACACTTTGTTTGTAGGCCACGTACAAAAAGGCCACTATCTGAGTTTCACTTGAAGAGATAGAAAAAGCACAGAGATGTGGAAATGCTGATTGGTGGAGGAGGAGGAGGAGGAGGCGGGACGAGTGTAAGCAGCCTTCTTGGTTGTCTAAGGTTTGTCGTGTTCACAGTTTTAGTTTTCTATCTGTTTCCGTCACGAGGAGTCCTGGAAACGTGGCAATAGTGAAAAACAATATATAGAAAGTCTGATGTGTTGTTAGAGGAAGTTTGTAAAAAAAAAAAGCATCCGTTCGCCTGCCTGTGTGGGAGGCGAGGGAGAAAATAAAAAGTCCTGAGATCTGTTTTTTAGTTGAAGGGCTTCTCCAAGAAGTAGAAAATGATACAGAAACGATGGACAGCACTGAAGAAACTGAACCGTTGACTTTCATTAAATGTATTACATCAATGAATTCCACATTACTGTATTAGGTTAGTGGAAAGCAATAGTATTAATGAACCTAATATTGAAACTTAAAGGTCACCTATTATGCAAAATCCACTTGTTCCATGTCTCTTCTACATCAACATGTGTCCCCTCTTCTTCATGTCTCTTCTACATCACCATGTGTCCCCTCTGTGTAAAGAGAGTCTGAAAGTTTCAGGAACAAAGATTCTCTCACTTTTTGTCCTGATCCATTTCTATAAAAACCTGTCTGAAAATGAGCTGATCAGATTTTGGCCACTTTATGATGTCATAACGTTTTTTTTTGGCTTGTGTAACCATTACCACCAACCAAGGTAACCCCCCCCCCCACCTTATCACCTGAATCTCCTCCTAGAGCACCATTGTGTTATTTGTAACCAAATCTCTCTCAGAGGGGCGTGGGGAGGGGCTCCTTATTTTCATCTGAAGTAACAGACAGAGAATCAGCACTTTTGAAACAGGGCTGAAACAGAGGGGATTATGGGTAATGCTGCAATGATCTGTTTGGTGTTTCAGCCAATCAGAGACAGGCTCTGTATATATCTGAGACCTGTGATATATTGATGAAAAACAGTATAATAGGGGACCTTTAATATTATTGCTTTCATAATACAGTGGTGTGAAATCTGTTGACATAATACGTTTAATTTAACTCAACGGTTCAGTTTGTTTTGTTTCCAGTGTGAAAGAGAAAGGGAGGTTAAACAGTTTTTTATGGAAACAGGAAATGTTAGGAAGGGCTGGATCTGGGCAGCGATAAGATTCGTCCGTTTTTCTTGCCCCCGTTCATGTGTGTGTAGGGGACGTGCTCCTCATAGTTCCCCCTGAGGGCCACCGAGGGCCCCGAGTCCCTGCTCAAGTCCTCTCTCTGGGAGTAGGAGCAGGGGTCCAGGGGGATGCTCTCCATGTTGTCCAGGTCCAGGTCGTAATCCTCGGCCTCCGGGACTTTGTTCTCCTCGCTGTAGAAGAAGGAGAGATCGTGGAAGGACGGGTGCAGCTCCTCCCGCAGCATCTCGATGATGTCCTGGAACAGAGGGCGCATCTTCGGGTTGTACTGCCAGCACATCTGCATCAAGCTGTGCCT
>NW_022987792.1:3054936-3142436 GCF_902827165.1 Trematomus bernacchii | reverse complement strand
TAAGTGTTGTGTAGCGTCGTACCACGTGGTGGCAGCTGAAGGCCTTCATGACGGACGCCTCGTTCAGGAACTCGATCCTCTCCCTCAGGCTGGCCGACTCGTTGACCGTCTTCACAGCGACGCGTGTGTCGGGGTCTCCTTTGATGATGTCCTTAGCGAGACCCTCGTACACCATCCCGAAGGAGCCCTGCCCCAGCTCCCGCATCACCAAGATCTTATCCCGGGGAACCTCCCACTCATCGGGGACATACACTGCACAGAACAAGACAAAAGCACCATTACATGACCCATTTGTATTTGTATTTCTGTTGTAAGGCAAGGCAAGGTTATGTATTTACTGTAGCACCTGTAGCAATTCAAAGTGCTTTACAAAAATGAAACACATTAAGAAAATGGCATTTAAAAACAGTCATTAAAAAGCAAAGATAATCAAATAAACATAACAAGAAAAAATACATGAATAAAAGTTACAGTGCAGTTTAAGATGTGAATAGTTCAATTAAAAGCAGCGGCAAAAAGAAAAGTCTTCAGCCTGGATTTAAAAGTAGTCAGAGTTGCAGCGGACCGGCAGGTTTCTGGGAGTTTGTTCCAGATATTTGGAGCATAATAACTGAACGCTGCTTCTCCATGTTTAGTTATATATAACTATATTTAACTATATATAGTTGTACCTATACGCTCACTTTGTTTTATGGGGTTTTATATTGTTGCACTGATTCAGTTGTCTTGTCAACATGCTGCTGAGTAAAAAAAAACAATCCCCAATTTGGGATAAATACATCAAATCTTAGTTAATCTAAAATAATAATAACTTATCTTTTGAAATACATAAAAAGATTTCATTGCTTGTCTCACCGTCGGTGGTGCTGATGTACTCGGGGTTTGACGAGGCGATCAGAGGTCCGGTCGGTCCTTCGGTTTGTCTGAAACACAACCACAGAAACCATCTTGAGACTCTGACAACTGTAATAACATGTGAACTTTCTCCAGAATGTGCTTCTTTATGTGTCCCGTCATATACTCCTGATAGATCCTTGGCTCAAAGTACTCAAAGTTAAACCCTATTCTTCAAAATATAACTGAAGTTTTTGAAAGGATATGAGCAGCATTCCCTCTTTAATCTGATATAGAGTAATCAGCTCAGGTTATATGTGGATCATCTTGATAGTCAAATATATATTTTTAAACTGTTTATTTAGAAGAGGCAAAAGATACACATAGAGAATGATGACACGACAGCTCACACACAATAATAATTAAAAAAAAGTATTTACATTTCTTTGTATAAAACTATTTAAAAAAAGAAATATGACGTTTTAAAATGTACATTTATTGTGATATTAATTATATTGAAGTAAATCTTTTTTAAATTAAATTGTTTGTGCTGATGTAAGATCCTACCTCTTCTTGAAGATCACTAAGACTCCCCCTCCCACAAACAGCAGCAGGATGAAGCAGATCACCGGACCCATCACGATCCAGATCAGACCTTGATCCGCTGTGAAAACAAACAGGTATAAAAGTCAGGTCTCAATTTAAGAGTAATAATCTGTCATTCTAAAGTAGGTCTTGGTTTGTTCAGCCGGGGGTCTTACGGTTGGGCATGAAGAAGTAGGTGGTCTTAGTGAAGGACCCGTTCCCTGCCAGCGAGGTGGCGCGGACCCTCACGCTGTAGTTCCCCGGCTGAACCAGAGACAGCTTCGTCCCGCCGGACTTCATGTAGGCCGGCCGAGAAACACAGCCTGTGTGGTCCTGAGGAGACAAAACACACACACCTGAGCAGGAGAAAACACACACACCTGAGCAGGAGAAAACACACACACCTGAGCAGGAGAAAACACACACACCTGAGCAGGAGAAAACACACACACCTGAGCAGGAGAAAACACACACACCTGAGCACGACAAAACACACACACCTGAGCAGGAGAAAACACACACACCTGAGCAGGAGAAAACACACACACCTGAGCACGACAAAACACACACACTGCATAAGAATTTGTTTAACATGTAATCAATAGTCAATTGAAAGTTAATATACAACATGTGTTAATCTTGCCTCTTTGCAATAAACCATATATTATATTTGAACGTCTGTCATTTGATTAATGTCTCTTTAAATAAATCTGTGTTTTTTTTCTCGGTGCAGATGTCCCCTGCTGCTGCATCCCAGTCTTCCCTGCCTGCCTCTGTCGCTATGGTAACAGAGCCGGCTCCTGGGGTCAGGCGGTGCATCGAGGAATAGCAATGAGAAACCAGATCTCACATTTGCAGGGTAAACAACAACAACAACACCACACACACTTACAGAATCACACACACGAGCACTGCTCACACGGGAGGAACGACCTGACTGCAGAGAAACTAGCTAACGCTGTGAGATTTTGGACAAATATGTAATTTATTCCGCTTTTTTACTTTTACTCCAGTTCTTTTCCCCGTACATTGTCAATAAAAACCTTTGAAGATTTGGCAGCGTTCACCAAAAAACAAAGTTCTTTTTTTTAGTGGTCGAAAATACAGCAATGTTCGGATCAATTACTTGTTTCATCTTTAATTAAAGGTGAATTTATTCTTGTATTAAAATCACTCAATAAGCATAATATGTTACGTAGTTTATCATTACATCCTGGCTGTCTTTTCACACTAAAATAGTCTTCAGGTCCTCTAGAGTGGACATACTGTACATTTCAAAAAAGTCTAAATTGCAAGATGGTTTTTCGAACCCTAAATAGATAGGAAATCACAAAAAAAGGAAATTCGAAGACCATATTTGATTCGGTTCCCAGGAGGATGTATAAGACAGAATTCGAAGATGTTTTTTCTGCCTGTCTCTCCTGGGTCTCTTCTTACCTGCATCCATGTTTCTAATGCACCTGTCTGCTCTCTGTGCTTCTCCTTCCTACAAATCATGTCTGTTTCCTGTGCCCTTCCCTTCAGGAAACCTCCCCCCCCCCCCAAATGGACTTGTTCCTGCCTCCTCCTCCCTAAAGGTGTGGAGATACTGACCTCCGATTCTCCGACCTTCCTGTAGAAAACCTCGTACAGGATGATGAGGCCGTTTGGGGAGCGGGGCGGTTCCCATTTGATCATCACGTAGGGGGGCTCGGTGTTCACGATCTCATGGGTCACCTCGCCCGGGATCTCGTCTGCTTTCACTGCAGGAGCCACACATGGAGACAAGCATTAAAAACACGTGCAGTGGAAAGAACTGCATGTACTTAACGTTATTAGTTAGAATCTTTTCTTCCTGACTGTCTCTAGAAAGTGGTTTCTTTGGGTGCTCATGTGCTTTGAATGCATATTTGTGTTTATTGTTGACCCACTATATCCTTTCTTACAGCTACATGTGTCAGGAAATCTCAATGACTATGTTTACTTGGACCAAAATGTTACATTTGCTGCCATTATTCTTAAGCCGTTTCCTTACATGAAGCCATGCGTACTCCAACGATTCCACAAAAATTTCTTATCTACTTAAAAACAGTAATTCATGGCATATGATTCATGTGTGAAATAATTGCATTTTTATCTATTCCTCGTTCTCAGACATATTAAAAACCCAGAAAATAAGGTTTTAAAAAATACAAATAAATAAGTAGATAAGGAAAGATGTTTTTTATTTATTCACTGCATCGAGGCAAGCCTGCGAAATGTCATGTGTATCCGAGTATAATGACAACAGAGATATTCTGCTTCTACATTTTGGTGTCATGTATCTACTGTACCCAGTGAACTTTCCACCGAGTGTGTATGTGTGTGAGGTGTGTGTGAGATGTGTGTGAGATGTGTGTGTCCTCACCCTCGGGCATGGTGCGGGCGCTGACGTAGGTGGCCATGCTGCAGCGCTTTATCTCGGTCGGGTGATTGCAGGCCATGATCTCGATCTTATAGCTGGTGAAGTGGTGCAGGTTGGAGATCACCGTGGACTCCTTGGAGAACACCTTCAGCTCCACCTGAGCAGGAACATCAGACAGGTGTGAGTACTCCAGCAGTGAAGGTGATATGAGTTCATTTTAATTAAGCAAAAATATGGACAATATTTCACGGAGAAAAATATCTTCTTTTGACATTTGAGGTTAGAATGAACAGGAACTGCTCTATGTGACATTGTTTCAGACAAAAGCTAAAATATGTGATGTTTTTGGTGACAATATGTGTACACAAGAGGATAATATATTTGATTGTATTAAAAAACTATGAATAAAGCAAAAAGTTGAATTTATAGATTTCTATTTTAGTTTTCACTGACTTTGAGAAACTTCAGTTTTAATTTCCGTATATTACATGATTGATGTTTCAATTTTATTTAAGCTATTTTCTTTTAAATAACTTAAATGTTATTCGTCCCAGTGACTCACATTCATTAGAAGCATTTTTCAATACACAGGTAGCATCTCCTCATATGAGATGTAGTGATATTTCCTTTTTCTAATAATATATCTACATATAAGAATACTTGATTTTTCTTCAATAAATGTCCACTCAAATGTGACCTGGAGATTTAAAATTGAATACGTAAATGTAACACAACACAGGACACAGTTCTTAAATGGAATTTTAGTCATATTTCTATATTCTAGTGATATTATTATCGAGAAATCTGGATTTTGAGTTAAAGATATCCATTGCAATGTGATCTGATGCCTTCAAATTGGTAACTTCGTGTATCAATACAATACAAGTCCAAAACTGGAAATCTAGGCTTGGGGAACAGTAAATTGTTGACATAAGGTTAATGTATTTGTGTTGTTTGTAAAATGTAAAGTGTTTGAGACCTTGGACCCCTCCTCGTCTTCGTCTTCGTCTTCAGGGCTGGCTGTGGTGGAGCCGAACTGCAGACCTGGAACTGTGGTCAGGAAGAAATTAGGAAGCGTGGCGTTGGCGACGCCCACTGAGCGTCTGCGGCGGGAAGATCTGGAGGAACACAGAAACACGTAGAGCGAAATGTTAGCGAAACTGTGACCGAAAACCAAAGAAAAGGCATTTTTTGAGCCTCTTTTAACACAAATTGCTCTCAGAAAAGTCAGGAGAGAATATAAAAAGGGAGAAGCATTTGATTTGAATGAGACCCTGGCAGTGTGACCTCTGCTCACACTAACCTTTACAGAGTGTAGATACTCGGACTGCATGACATTAACCAGAAATACCTCACACTACTGGAAGAGATACCACCCCCCACCACAGGATGGTGCTAATTAGCAGGTTAAATACTCTCATGAGTTTAAACCCACCACAAAAACAAACACATAGTTGTACAGACAGTTAGAGTGATCAACTATCTTTGTGTAAATGTAAACTGTGTGTATACTGTGCTATCTGAAAATTGCTGATGGATACGGGTAGATTTCGTTCAGGTTATGCTCAAAGTTGGTCAAAAACTCTGTCAGAATGCATTTTCAAACCACAAATAAAATCTGTATTCTTAAATACTGGATGGAAAGATGTTAATGTTGAACCGAAGCTCGCTCAGTTAGGAGGAAAACACTTCCTGCATCCCTCTGCGTGACGGAAACAGAAACACGAGGAGGTCTCTGTGTACTTCTCAGTGTGGAGCTGACCTGGCCCATTCAACAGCGTGGGTTCAGAACCAGCGGAGGTGTGTGTGGTGTGTGTGTGTGTGTGTGTGTGTGTGTGTGTGTGTGTGTGTGTGTGTGTGTGTGTGTGTGTGTGTGTGTGTGTGTGTGTGTGTGTGTGTGTGTGTGTGTGTGTGTGTGTGTGAGAGAGAGTCCAAATGGCAGTGTGCATGACTGCACCTCTGACTGGCATGAATGATAATGGGCACAGTAAATACTCCCCAAGGGAAGCGGAGGGAGAGACTGTTTGTCTGTGTGTGTCTGTGTGTGTGTGTGTGTGTGTTTATGTGAGGGGAAAGGGTAGGGGCACCGCGGCCCAGAGTACAGCACCTCCCCCCTGAGCCCCGAAAACAAGGTTGTAGGTAATCATACGCTCTGATTTAGACAATTTTTAAACAAATGAACTGCTAAAAAATGAACTAAAAGGGACAGATGCGCTTATTTCCTCTACCTTGGATGTGTAATTATGTATTTCTGATTCTGCAGAGTGTTCTGTATTTTCTGCAGTTTGGATCCAGATGTGTTTAACATTAATCCCCCCGCCGTGTACCTGCTGTCGAACACTTCGTTGTGCAGGTAGTTTTCGAAGGTCTTGCGGTACTCGATCTCCTCCTGCTCCTTCTTCAGCTGGTTGTCAGTCTTGGGGCAGGCGCAGCACCGCCCCCCCGAGCTGGGTTCGTCCGTGTGGTTCCACTTCTGCTCGTCCTCGCTGTCCAGGTGGGTGGGGGTACGGGACGGCAGCTTCATCCCTGTGCAGACATAAAAACACAGATGAGGGGATAAGAAATGTGGACAATCATCAAAAACTTGTTTATGAAAGATATCCCAATCTGAGCTCTTGAAACACTGCTTAAATACTTCTTCTGATTCATGCCTGAGATCTTTATTTGAAAATGTACAACAGCCTCTTTGGTTAAAGGTGAGAAAAATACATTTTTCAGATGGATGGATTGATGATTTTAGGGTAAAAGGCACGAATGTCTAAAAAAACGTAATGTGGAATCTGTTCAAATCGTCAATTCTGATGCAGAAATGTGCAAAGGACTGGGGATGTTGAGCTCTCTAAACCAAAGTTTGAGCACAATAGAAAGAATATGTAGTACTATATTAAATCAGGTACTATAAAGACACATTACAAGCTGACCAATCAGTAACTAGGTAACTAGATTTGAGTAACTTACAGGATACTAGTTAGCAACAGCTGACTATTTTAAGGGTCCAAGAAACTAATCTACCCGAAGAAAACACGCACTTTAAAACACAACATTACACTCCAAATGTATATTTATTATTTATGTATTTAGGAGCAGATTTGAGGCTCTGAGATTTTGGACTCTGACCTTGCAGGCAGTAGTCGAACTTGTACAGGTCTCGGTCCTCGCTCTGCTTGCGGCAGATGACCCGGTAGTGGGTGATGTTCCCGTTGGGGCTGGTGGGGGGCTTCCACTTCAGGATGATCTGAGAGGAGGAGTTGGAGGAGGAGATGGGGTCCAGAGGAACAGAGGGCTCTGAGGGGGGGGGGGGAAGAGGAACAGTCAGGACGACATTGTTGGTATATGACTTTAGGCCACATTTACACAATACTACTTATTGTCTATTTTGATCAAAATGTGTGTGTGTGTGTGTGTGTGTGTGTGTGTGTGTGTGTGTGTGTGTGTGTGTGTGTGTGTGTGTGTGTGTGTGTGTGTGTGTGTGTGTGTGTGTGTGTGTGTGTGTGTGTGTGTGTGTGTGTGTGTGTGTGTGTGTGTGTGTGTGGTGTCTGTATGGTAGTTTAACTCACTGGTGGCGTTGGTGCGGACGTAGATGATCTTGCTCTTGGCTCCCTGCACCTCGTGCTCGTCGGAGGCGGACAGCTGGGTCTTCACCATGATGGCGTACTGGGTCCAGGGCTTCAGCGGGCGGATCAGGTGACCCGGGTCGTCCGCCTTCTTCCCGTCCGTGGAGCGGGCCGGAGGGTCCACGTCTGCAATCGCCCAGCTGTTGGAGCCGCACGCATCCTGCCCGTCGAACTCCGTCACGTTCCTGTACGGCCTGCAGGCGGGGGGAAGAAAGTGATCAGAGAAACATCAAAACACAGCGACACATCTACAGTGAGGAGATTGTAAAGAGGACATTTTGGTTAATATATCCCTATCCTTTGTACATTTTAAACACACATATCTAAGTTTGTCGTGGCGTTTTAATCCGTTTCTACATTTAATATCCACTTTATGACGCGCCTCTCTTTGCTTCCAAACAAACTTTGCGGAGATCGTTGTAGCGTTGAATCACATCAGATGTATTCTTTGATCAAGGCGGCATACAAACATGAAGACAAACTTCCTCGCTTCAAAGTAACTAAAAGTTCTCCGTATCAAAATAGAACTAAAAGAACACGGTCAAAAGACGATACCGCTTCCCATCGAATCACAAAACTCAGCTGTGTCCCATTGTCCTGCCATATATAGGCATACAGATATGAACGTCATACCTGACAGCGCACATTGGACAGCAAATAAGTGTTTTCACATATTTTAAACTGTAGTGTGACTCACAAAAATAAATAGTTAAACTTTTTATTTTGTATTTTATTATATATGTTGCATTGTTGGAGGAGCTCAGGTCAGAAGAATTTCATTGCCATTTCTACACTGCTTTGTGCATATGACAATAAAACCTTTGAATACGATTGATCTATTCATGTCCTTTGAATGCACCTGATCCTAAACGTTACATATCTTAAAACCCATGTTGTTTTGTACATAAACACTTCAACTTAATAAACTTGTTTTGTGCCAGAGTAAGGAAACATCCCAGGGTGAGTGTGAGATACTTACGCCTCCTTGTAGAGAACCATGAATCCCAGCAGGTCTCTGAAGTCTAACGGCCAGAAGGGCTCCCACTTCAGCATGATCATGTTGGAGGTGGTCTTCATCACGGTGAACTTCAGCAGCTTGGTCTCACCTGAGAGGAAACACACCACCATCAGAACATGCATTTGGTAAAAGAAATCAGAATCAGACTCAGAAACAGGTTTATTTCCAGGTAGGTTAACACATACGAGGAATTGTACTTGGTGTTGTGGTGCATACATACAAATAAAATTAAAATTAAAAGAGAAAAATGAACATCAAACACTTTGTACTGGTTCTGATTTTCAGGTTAATAATAATTTTGTTAATGCTGAAAGTCTACTCTTTTGATTTGGATTGGACCGCTGTAACGCTGTAAATGTCCCCACTATGTGACGAATACAGGTTTTCTGATTCTGAATTTAAAATACATTTTTTCAACAATTGTGGAAGAAATATATTTGATGGAAAAACGGACTTATAAATTGAGATTGCAAGAAACACGACTCAACAGAAAGTGGGACAAATGTACTCTATACAAGACTCAAAACAAAGACATTAGACTGGAACAATAGCTACATGTATCTTCAAGAATATAATAACATGCAGACATATCCCTAGTCTTTCATTTCATTTTTTATTTTGTATTGCCTTGCTGGCCTTTTGTTACATGATTGTAATGTTGTTGTAACCAGCATGTTATTGCCATGTATAATGTGACAATAAAGATTTAAAGTGGACCTATCATGCTATATTTGAATAATATAGTGTAGGACCATACCTATATAAGGCATATTTATACTTTATACCAAACAGATCATGCATTTTAGCCATGCCTCATTTTGCTCAATTTGACATTTTTTAGCTGTTTGTGTAAGGGCAGATAAGGGCAGAACAGCACCATCTACAGGCCTGGCATATGTACTACAGCGTCTCCAGCGCTTTCAAACGGAAATGGCCGTGGCTGTCTCCTCCTGATTGGTGGTGTTGGCCCAATAGCCGTAGCGCCACCGTCCTGACGTCAGGACAGTGTTCAAATCTGGATCAGTTTTTATCAGATCCGTTGCCGCCCCTTTTTTAGAGATTTGGGTATGGAGGAAAATAGAGAGGGTTGTGTTTTCTGACACTTGGTGAGTTCCCTGGAACACCGGGGACACATATTCATGTATAAAAGACGTACAAAAGTGCATTTTGCATGATAGGTCCCCTTTAAATTACAAAACATATATATACATTTAATCAATAAGGTGTTAAATATCTGCTGGTCTTACAGGAGGCCTGGTCCCCGTTGTTCCTCACAGCGATGTCGCTCTTCTGGTTCCTCTCCTTGGTTCCCGTCACCTCCTCCATCTTCCTGATCTCCGACATGCAGAGTTTGGAGTTGTAGTGGAAGAAGGTGCGGCCGCGCCGGATGGTCAGGTTGTGTTTGGACCAATCCCAGAGCTCCCTGAGGTTCTGGTTATCCAGAGCGTAGAAGGCAAACACACTGAGAGGGAGAGAGGGAGAGAAGACACCATGTTTGTTTAGGAGAGGAGGACAGAGGAGAACTTAATCCGGGATATAGATTCTCTTTTTGGGATTAATGTATTTTTATACATGGTCCTTGTTCAATTAAATTAAAAAGGAGAGGAGATAATAGTAACAGGAACGAAATAGACAAAGGAAAGGAAGGGATAGGAGAGCAGATCACAGGAGACAAGGGTAGAGGAAAGAAAAGGAGAGTAAGAAGAAAATGGTTGAGGAGAGGAGAACAGAGGAGAGGAAACAAGGTGGCAGGACACAAGGGGAGAGGAAGAGGAAAAGACAGGGGTAAGGAGGAGAAGAGACGAAGGGACAGGAGACAAGGTAAGGGTAGAGAAGTTGAAAGGAAGAAAGACAGAGAAGAGGAGACAAGGGAACAGGGAACAAAGGGAGAAGAGAAAGGAGGAGAGTAGAAAAGATCATAGAAAGAAGAGAAAAGGGAGAAGACGACCAAAAGAGGAATTGAGGACAGAGGAGACATATTAGAGGAGGCCAGAGTTGAGGAGAGAGGAGAGGGAAGGAGACTCACTCTCCCTCCAGATGCTCTCCCCTGATGATGCGTAATTTTCGGAGGAAGGAGAGGGAGACGAGGGCGTAGGCTCTGCGGACCGTCAGGAAGCCCGTGATCACCTCCAGCTGACCCAGACTCGCCTCCAGCTCCGCAGCGATGTTATCTGCAGGGAGATACAACACAAATAACATTTACACCTTGCTTTGTTGGTATTGTGTTGATGTTTCGGACCTGAGGGGGGGGGGGGGGGGGGGGGGGGGTGACCTTGAGACTTATTTATTATTTTACGTTTGAGAGGAGGTTTATCATAAAGTCGCAGTTGTTGATTTAAGAAGTAAATTAACTACCTAGTAAAAATACTTGAATTCAAGATTCAAGGCTTTATTGTCACGTGCACATTAGCTACAGTGTAGATATGGCAATGAACATCTTAAGTCACAGGCTCCTCCAACAGTGCAACATGAATATATAAAGGACATTAAACAAATACAACAGATACAATAGTGCAAGAGAATGTTTTGAGATGTGCAAGTTAATACAAATAAAATTGAAATAGTGCAAGAAGAGTCTATATACAAGTAAATGGATTGTCCCTACTTGAAGAATAAGGGTGTCAAGAGTTGTAAAATAGTTATTTTTTATTCTCAATTCATGCGCATGATCTATGGTCCAATGGATGCATAAGATCTGCTTCCAACTCTGAATCCACTCTTCATACATCCATGGTTAAGTCAGGATTAATGCAGACTTCCTGTTAGAGTGTAAAATAACTTCCTCTCCCTACTAGTTGGTTTGGAGCGGTAGATAATATGAAGGACCCTCAGATAGGAGGTGGGTAAAGGAGAGGGTGTTGGGGCTGGATTGGAATTGATCCATAGTGGAGGAGCAGAGGCTCAGCAGGTGGAGGCTCGATGCAGCAGCACTCACTTCCTCCTCTGATCTTGATGATCATGTTGCCGTGGAGAACGGTGCATCCTCTCAGAGCCTGGGCGGACATCACCGAGTCGATGGTCTTATTCCCTACACACAGTTTGGGACAGAGGCCGGCACACGGGGAACAGGTCAGCCTGCAGAGAGAGAAGAGATAGAAAGACAAGTGTTAAAGGTCACCTATTATGTAAAATCCACTTGTTCATGTCTCTTCTACATCAACATGTGTCCCCTCTTCTTCATGTCTCTTCTACATCAACATGTGTCCCCTCTTCTTCATGTCTCTTCTACATCAACATGTGTCCCCTCTTCTTCATGTCTCTTCTACATCAACGCGTGTCCCCTCTTCTTCCTGTCTCTTCTACATCACCATGTGTCCCCTCTTCTTCATGTCTCTTCTACATCAACATGTGTCCCTCTTCTTCATGTCTCTTCCACATCAACGTGTGTCCCCTCTTGTTCATGTCTCTTCTACATCAACATGTGTCCCCTCTTCTTCATGTCTCTTCTACATCAACATGTGTCCCCTCTTCTTCATGTCTCTTCTACATCAACATGTGTCCCCTCTTCTTCATGTCTCTTCTACATCAACGCGTGTCCCCTCTTCTTCATGTCTCTTCTACATCACCATGTGTCCCCTCTTCTTCATGTCTCTTCTACATCAACATGTGTCCCCTCTTCTTCATGTCTCTTCCACATCAACGTGTGTCCCCTCTTGTTCATGTCTCTTCTACATCAACATGTGTCCCCTCTTCTTCATGTCTCTTCTACATCAACATGTGTCCCCTCTTCTTCATGTCTCTTCTACATCAACATGTGTCCCCTCTTCTTCATGTCTCTTCTACATCAACATGTGTCCCCTCTTCTTCATGTCTCTTCTACATCAACATGTGTCCCCTCTTCTTCATGTCTCTTCTACATCAACATGTGTCCCCTCTGTGTAAAGAGATTCTGAAAGTTTCAGGAACAAAGACCCCCTCTCTTTTTATCCTGATCCATTTATATAAAAACCTGTCTGAAAATGAGCTGATCAGATTTTGGCCACTTTGTGATGTCATAACGATGTGTTGGCTTGTGTAACCATTAGCCAATCACCAACCAAGGTACCCCCCCCCCCCCCATTTTCTCTGGTTTTTAACAGAGATACATGTCTTTTATTCACTGAACTCAATTCTGAATTCAACAGGCATGCATTTTGGCTTTAAATCTGAGATTTCTGTTCACTCTTGTTTTTCAAATGCACCTATTTTCTCTCTACTCATCCCTCTCCTATACACCTGTTTCTTAAAAAATATGAACAAAGTGTTTTACTGCTCCTTCTTATTTTTACCTTATGTTCTCTGCCTATAATAAAAGACTAATATAATAAATATACTTGTGGAAAATGTACAACCAAATATAAAATAACAAAGACTTTCTAGTAAGATTTATGAATTGTGTACCTACAAAACTAACTAAATATAATAAAAACAGAATGCATGTTTCTCAAACTGATGACTTAAATGAGAGCCTTTCAATAAAGAGCTGATGTATTTGGAGGTGAATCTTTATAAATCTCCTAATTAATTAGATAATTCCCACAAAGAATCTATAGGCTTTGAGGAGAGGAATTAGATAACGCAATCTCTCATCCACATCTGAGCCTCCTTCATATTTATTAGCACTGGGGGATAGACGAGAGAGCTTTCTCATCCTTTGCATCAATGACTTCTATTGCATGTATCTCTCACACACACACACACACACACACACACACACACACACACACACACACACACACACACACACACACACACACACACACACACACACACACACACACACACACACACACACACACACAACACACACACACACACACACACACACACACACACACACACACACACACACACACACACACACCACACACACACACACACACACACACCACACACACACACACACACACACACACACACACACACAACAAAAACAACACAAACACCAGCTGCACTTCCTAACAAGCATCCTCTGTTTCTCTCTCAGCTCTATGAGTGGCTTCCTCTCACTGCAAACATGTTCTTGTGCACATAAACACACTTGCACACACACACACATCAAGCATTGAGGCCTTGATAGCGCTGCCTTTCAGGAAGCCCATTCACAAAAGGCAGACCTGTGTGCACGCCGCCGGAGAAAAGAGACCCGACGCTTCATTCACAAACGAAAACTTTTTCTTTTTTTGAAGCGCTCTCCAAAGAACATAATACCGCTCTTTAGCTCCACTTCCAGCCCTGACATCATAAACACAAAGGTCTGCAGAAGAAGTAAACTAAAACACGGGTTTGTGGTTGGTCGGCTATAAAACATGAACGTATTGCTCCAAACAAAAAAAGGAAATATGTCAAAGACACAGAGGGATTCAGAAAAATTGATTTTGAATCGATCCAAATTAGTTTTAAAACTCCAACAAGGAGAGAGTGGTGCAGGAATGAGTCCTAAAACCCAGAAATTAGTTAGCCCTTTCCTAATCCAGATCCCTCGTGTTTAGCTCAATGTTTTGGGTTTTTAACCTGAAATAAGGTCTGTGGTTAACACAAGCTGAAGAGATTTTCACGTCTTGTTCTATGACATTAAATAAGTCGGTAAATACCCCACTGGTGGATTTAAAAACTGCTAACAAGTGTCTAAATGAGACGACTTAACGCCTAACATTAGCTGCCTTTAGCTTAGCGGTGGTGACGTGAAGTCATGTGACCGTGCTGTAGTTCCTTTATAGCCCAACATTAGCCACCTGTAGCTTAGCGGTGGTGACGTGAAGTCATGTGACCGTGCTGTAGTTCCTTTATAGCCCAACATTAGCCGCCTTTAGCTTAGCGGTGGTGACGTGAAGTCATGTGACCGTGCTGTAGTTCCTTTATAGCCCAACATTAGCCGCCTTTAGCTTAGCGGTGGTGACCTGAAGTCATGTGACCGCGCTGTAGTTCCTTTATAGCCCAACATTAGCCGCCTTTAGCTTAGCGGTGGTTACGTGAAGTCATGTGACCGTGCTGTAGTTCCTTTATAGCCCAACATTAGCTGCCTTTAGCTTAGCGGTGGTGACCTGAAGTCATGTGACCACGCTGTAGTTCCTTTATAGCCCAACATTAGCCGCCTTTAGCTTAGCGGTGGTTACGTGAAGTCATGTGACCGTGCTGTAGTTCCTTTATAGCCCAACATTAGCTGCCTTTAGCTTAGCGGTGGTGACGTGAAGTCATGTGACCTTGCTGTAGTTCCTTTATAGCCCAACATTAGCCGCCTTTAGCTTAGCGGTGGTGACCTGAAGTCATGTGACCACGCTGTAGTTCCTTTATAGCCCAACATTAGCCGCCTTTAGCTTAGCGGTGGTTACGTGAAGTCATGTGACCGTGCTGTAGTTCCTTTATAGCCCAACATTAGCTGCCTTTAGCTTAGCGGTGGTTACGTGAAGTCATGTGACCGCGCTGTAGTTTCTTTATAGCCCAACATTAGCTGCCTTAGCTTAGCGGTGGTGACGTGAAGTCATGTGACCTTGCTGTAGTTCCTTTATAGCCCAACATTAGCCGCCTTTAGCTTAGCGGTGGGGACGTGAAGTCGTGTGACCGTGCTGTAGTTCCTTTATAGCCTAACTTTAGCTTTTTACTTAAAAAATCGTGAAGTGGTGTTAATATGTAGGCCTAGAGATTATCCTGCTGAACAAAACCTGTCAGTATCATAAACGTTTGTTTGTCACAGATCTACAAAAACTACAAAAACTCGTCATCACCGCACCACTGTGTTAGCCCTAACCTTTCTAAAGCAGCACAGGGAACAGTTAAAGGATGTTGTTGCTGCAGGGACCATGCAACCTCTGCATGCACTCCTATCTGTAAACTCACCCTGACTTAATTATATGTTTAAGCAACTCTTGCTATAATCCCCCCTCCTTTTCAGGAAGCACACACACAGACGTACACACAGATCATGCCCCCCTAAAGGCCAGGCTAAGCTATAGATCCATGGTGACATAAATCACTGAGACACTGATTCCTTGAGTGGCTTTTCTACCCATCCTGAGGGGAAAAATGCTCCATATTGCAAATGGATTCTCTGTTTTATCATGCTGTAATATTTGATCAATCAGAGAACAAATACTTGTTTCCCCTCTATGACTTCAGGGCAGTGGTTGAATGTACTTCACTAAGTAATATATTGAATGCAGGAGTTTTACTTGCATCAGTGTTTTTCTTACAATTTGGTATTGATACCTTTTCTTGGGTAAAATATCAAGTACTTTTTCCACCACTGCTTCTGTGTGAGTGGAAACACACTGTAATGAAAACAACAGTCAGAAGAAAAAAGGATATTTTGTCTCTCCCTCTCTTTCTCTCCCACATGGAAAATCATATATTGAGCTTCTGAAAAGTAATGCTCTAGTTGCAGTGCAGAAAGGGAGAATGTTTTTGGGCCGTTGTAGTGAAAAACACAGACACACAGGCAGACAGGCTCTTAAAGGGCCAGCGCTCATCTGTCCGGCTGAACTCCGTGACTCCGGCTCTGAGAGAAACATCTGCAGGAGCCTGCCGTTGTTTCTGGGCAGATCCACAGCCAGTTTATTTATTTCATTATTTTGTTCCACTCTATGAATATAAAACAATTCACAAAACATGTAGAATTTAAGCAGTTTATATACAGCTCATGACAGAAAGGAGCTAAGAGAAGAAAGTCTTATTGTACCACTTAGTGAAAAATAGATAGTCTGTCAATCACAGCTGCTTACAAACCAATAATTAAAGTAACATGAATACAAAATCAACGAACAAATCTAAAATAAAGACCTTTTTTTAACAAAGCATGGAGACATGTCACAGTAGACGCACAAAGTACAAAAATAAACCTGATAATGAGCATGATAGGGCCCCTTTAACATTGACTTAACTTAAATTAAGCTTTTAGTTGTAAATAATAACCATTTGCAGACTATTTAAATGCACACAAACCTATATAACACACTACAGGGAAAGGAAAAAGCAGAACAGGTTCACTTGAAGCATATCCCACTGCTCGATGGACATAAATGAGAAGGCAGATCGTTCAAAGAAAATCCGCCTCAGTGGGATGTTTAAGTCTAAATTTAGAGCGGATGTTGAGGTTGTGTACATATATGTACAATGTGTGTCGTCTGCCTGACTGTCTGCGTGTGTGTGTATGGGTAAGCCACTGCGATGACGCCTGTTTCTCGCTATAACCAAATCATGGCAGCTAAACAGACGCTCACCGAGGCCCTGCGTCAGAATACCAATGAAGAAGAAGACCTGTTTATCACATCATAACACACACACACACACACACACACACACACACACACACACACACACACACACACACACACACACAACACACACACACACACACACACACACACACACACACACACACCACACACACACACACACACACACACACACACACACACACACACACACACACACACACACACACACACACACACACACACACACACACACACACACACACACACACACACACACACACACACACACACACACACACACACACACACACACACACACACACTTCTGCCGGATGCCTCGGGGTGTGTGACTGAGACTTAAAGCAATGTTCTTTTCTGTCTAAGCACCTGATAATCCCTGCAGGCAGAAAGTTAGTCTCTTACACAAACACACAGAAAGAGATACATTAGTGGAGAAAGTCCTGCTGGGTTTAAACGTGTGTTATTTACCTGCATCAACCCGTGTATAAATAAATAAAACACCTTCTCTCTTCTCCCAGACTGCACCTGGAAAAAGTCCCCCGACCAAACGCTTCACTGGGAGCGAGCTAATGTAGTCACAAACACGCTCGACACACACACACACACACACACACACACACACACCACACCACACACACACACACACACACACACACACTACACACACACACACACACACACACACACACACACACACACACACACACACACACACACACACACACACACACACACACACACACACACACACACACACACACACACACACACACACACACACACACACACACACACACACACACACACACACACACACACACACAACGTGGTTTCTCACTCAGCAAAGGACTTCTGTCACAGCCTAAACACACAATACTGATACTGCTTTGCATGTGATTCTCCATTGGGACGGGGAAAATGTATTTATGTGAAAATCAAGATGCCGGTTCACCACCTTCTGAAAGAAATGTTTACAGTAAATAGTCACAGAAAAATTAATTCTGTGACAGTAATCCTAAATACAAAGTCATACAGTTTATTTGATGTATAATTAATTCAAGCAAGCTTCTGAAAAATAAAAAGGCAGCTAGTCAAAGCCATATCAATTTCTTATAAGGACTGGCAGGAGTTTGTTTTTTTCTTTTATCTTGAACTACTTGAAATCACAGAGATTTAAGAAATACTTAAAACGTTTTAGTAAGAAGTCTTAATTTGGGCAAATTTTGCATGGGAAATATTAACTTTTGTCTGAGGTTTGCCTTTGTGCGTAGAGACACGAGACACTTTACTCTGCTTTTGTGGCATATTTCGACACGTGCAATTTTTAAAGTAGATCCTGAAATTAGCACCCTTTTTTTTTTTTTTTAATCGAAAGTCCACTTTAAATTAGGAATTGTTTTCAATAGAACAGATATGTATTCAAACCGAGTTTGCATTGTTTAAAATTTGAATTAAAGTATTTGTTTTGTACTTCTTACTTCCTAAAGACATCACGAATAACTTTCTCAAATAAATTAAACACAAAATAATATTGTAAATCTTCTAATTTGTAAAAATGTTCAACAAATGTTTGTTGAGCATTTGACACAACTGTGACTTGTATGATGGATTTACTCTGCTTTTATTGTACAATTTGACATGCATTTATTAAAGTAGATCCTATGTAGTGAATTGAGAATACATTTTTTAAATAAGGAATTGTTTTAAATAGAATAACAACACATTCACCGCCCTCTTTGGCACATGAAGACGTTTTTGAGCCGACAGCTCCTGTGACAGCGGTTTGATCAGAAGTGTGTATCCACAAACACTGAGGAGTGTTGCATCACATTTCTGCTGAAAAGTGTTTCATCCTCATTGCACACACACCTGTGTGTGTTGAAAGCATGCAAACAGGAGCGGTTACAAAACACACTTGGCTTCAAAAGAAATATGTGTCATAGTTATTTAGCAACAGCTCCTGACGCTCGGGGAGGACGGCCCTCGTTTCCTACGAGTCAGAACCGTAAATAAGGTCATGACCTTCCTGTTGCACACACACACACACACACACACACACACACACACACCACACACACACACACACACACACACACACACACACACCACACACCACACACACTACACACACACACACACACACACACACACACACACACACACACACACACACACACACACACCACACACACACACACACACACACACACACACACACACACACACACACACACACACACACACACACACACACACACACACACACACACCACACACACACACACACACACACACACACACACACACACACACACACACACACACACACACACACACACACACACACACACACACACCTGATTATTTGTACACTGTAGAAGTGCTAGTTTTACCTAAGTAAAGTATTTGAGTACTCCTTCCACCTCCGGTTAAGTGTAACACCTAACCCCCACAAAAATGGACATTATTATGTGATCGTACAGCTGACGTTTCAAATAAATGAAAATATACATTTCTCACAATCCCAGGGTTGAGAATGAACTGCAGTTGGTTTTCATGCATGAAAAGCAGGTCATGGATTGCCAACCTTCACAAAACATGTAAATATATGTTAAATGTTATTTATTTAAGATTACAAGGTCATATGTTTTTACAGCTACTAGTTTAACCTGTGAGTTTCTGTTATTTATTTCATTTTTTCATGGCCTTTTCTCAATACTTAAGTGCAGAGATTAACAGGAAATGAACGAGTTATTAATGGATCAGCTCAACATGGTGTTTACGTTCGACAAAGAGGAACACAAAGCAGCAGGTGATGTTTTCCCCCAGCAGACTTTCCATTGTGGAAAAATACTCTTTGCCGTTTTGTTTGATCATCTCCCGTGTGCAAATGTTATTGAGTGTGTCGAGTGACCACAATGCACCTGTTCCTCTTGCAGTCACACAGCGAGCATTTGTTGGGGGTGACAGTTACATCACTGATCAGGTAATAATGGCAGCGTCAATAACACAGCACTGTTTATAGTGGCCCTACAGGTGTGTGTGTGTGTGTGTGTGTGTGTGTGTGTGTGTGTGTGTGTGTGTGTGTGTGTGTGTGTGTGTGTGTGTGTGTGTGTGTGTGTGTGTGTGTGGTGTGTGTGTGTGTGTGTGTGTGTGTGTGTGTGTGTGTGTGTGTGTGTGTGTGTGTGTGTGTGTGTGAGACGTACGTAGTGGAGTTGATGGTGGTGTATCCCGAGGGACACTCGGGGATGCAGGCTCCGTTGTGGATGACATACTCGTGGCAGCCCTGCTCTCGGTCCTGGTTCAACTTCTTACTCTGAGTACACTGGTTGTGGAGCTCCTGGATTTAAAACAAGGAAAACACAAATAAAACACACGTTGACACCAACATAGGATGTTTACTCCGTCTAAAACGATTACTTTAAGTCACTTTAAGTCAATAAAACCAATATAGGTGTGTTTTGGTTTAATACATATAATGATTTATGGGAACCCTTCAGTCATTTAGAATTATTTGTATATTTCCAATATGTTTTTTATTTACATTTACCTAGACTAACAAATAATACTTATTTTCTGAATTCACTGTCCAATTACTCCATGAAGGTACCCTTTTATATCTTTCACACATCTGTCTTTTTAAAATGGCCCTTTTCCCCTATATTTAAACATTGAATTTCCCCTGAATGGACACCCGTTGTCCCTCAATAAAAACAGTCCAATACCAGTGTTTTATTTTAGTAAAACCACATGTCTTTTACCCAAATTGTAGATGTTTAGATATTTAAACGGGAAGCGATCAACAGCTTTTATTTTAGAACAGAGTGGACCCTGCGCTCATGCAAACATCAGTGCAGCCAGCAGGGCTGAACACAGGAATACAAAAGTGATGGGAATAGCTTATTTCAGCAAGTTTTCTCAGGCCACCCTAATGCCATACCAAAACTCACCTTTTCAGACTAGCTTTGAATGTGTAATTAATGCTGTGTCCTTGTGATAAATGTTGTTTTATTCCTCGGATTTACTTACAGTTGTGGTCAAAAGCGCCTAATTGAGGTGAAAATGGCCAAGGGACGTGTTACAAATGTGTATCATTGCTATATGTATATTTTTGACCCAGCAGATTTGATCACATTTTCAGAAGACCCATTACAAATTCATAAAAGAACCAAACTTTATGATTTTTGTTTTGTGACAAAGTAGTATGTGCTCCAATCACTCTATCACAGAAAAATAAGAGTTGTAGAAATTATTGAAAGGTCAAGACCAGGGTTCATACACTTTTTCACCAATGATTTTCAATGACTTTTCCATGACTTCTCCATGACCTTTACCTAATTTTCCATGACCAAAACAAATCTCTCACCAGCAAAATACCTCGTCAGTTAAATGCCATTTTACGTTTCATTACTATACGATACAGTATTTATTATCATTATAGTATTACTATTTCGGCGATTAGATAAAATATAAATTATATTTGATGCAACTTTAGTTACATTTCCATGACTTTTCCAAAACTTTGGGAAAAATATTGTTTTCCATAACTTGGAATTATCATTTTGAATTTCCATGACTTTTCCAGGTTTTTAATGACCGTAAAAACCCTGCAAGACTGTCATGAAATACATGTTCTTTACAAGTGTATGTAAACTTTTGAACACAACTGTCTTTGAGCACCTGATAAAGTGCTTGATAAATACAATACATTATTATTAATATTGTTATTCTGACCCACCTGGCAGAAGGAGAAGCTGATGCAGCGCCAGCCCCGGAACACGTAGAACCCGGCGGGACACTTGTCCACGCAGGTGTTCCCGTGCTGCAGGTTCCGGCAGGACACGCAGGAGCTGGAGTTCCCCGGCTCCGAGCAGCCCCCCAGGCACTGGTCGTGGCAGCACTGACCCTGCAGGCTGCACGCACTGTGCTTACAGTTGTCCAGGCACACTGAGGAGGAAGAGGAGGAAGAGGTTAACATCAGGACTGAGCCATTTGGAGGATAACTCATTGCGATCATTAAAATATAGTAGAAAATAGTGCAGAATTCTACATGGAACAAGTGTCATTCTACTGCTTTAAAGTCAAAACTGCTCCAATAAATCAAAATATGCTCAAAGATTGTAGGTCGACCGTTTCAGACACTATGAATCAGCAGACCATGACAAAATATTAACATTGTTTATTCTAAAAAAACAGCAACAGGACAACCACTGAAAGATTTCAGACTTGATCCGATGAATGTAATTATTGTATCATCTTGATATTAGAGGCAATCCTTTTAGAAACATACTTTTTTGGGGGAAACCAGTGCCTTAATTTAAGTGGTAGTTTTGAAAAGGGGAGACAGAGGGGATGAAACGCAGCAAATGGTCCTATATAGGATTTGAACAACCAGTACATGCGCCGCTAATACCAACTGATCTATATGACAGCTCTCATGTTTTCTTTTCTAACTAGAACTAGAACGGAAAAATAACCTGCAGAGGCCGAGCAGATTTCATTTAATTTAATATCATTTTACCTTAAATGTAGCAACTGGGACTAAATCTAATTCCACCCATGGGATCTGATATATATATATATGTATGTATACATGTGTCTGTTGATTGTGTATATATAGGTATATACATATTTGTATTTATATTTGTATTTTGTATTCGACTTTGATAATCACCGGCCACAACTTGCATGCTACCTTGCATGAAGGAACCTGTAGTTGTGTTTATGACATTAAACCTTTGGATTCTGAAATGGAAAAACATTTAACAAGACAATCCCTCACTGCACACCGAATGTCCACCATGTACTCCTGATGTCCAGCAGCAGCAGTTTGCACCACCTTAATTGCTAATAGGCTGAGCATTACATGTTATTGGCTCATGTCAAGTTTAATTTGACCTATCGGGAAAACAGCATTTGGTGAAAGAGCCTAGGTGTCAATTGTGATTGGATTAGCTTTCCCGGTTGACCCGTCCCTGGTAATGATCTAATAAACTCTCTGTTATTGCCCCGGCTGAAGCCAGTGAGACGCATTACACTCAGATGATTCCAGGCTGACCTTTTTACAGATTACAGACACTGACTGGAGGATACAAAATCCACATAAGCAGTGTTTGAGTTAAGCTTTTTCCTCACCTCTCACTGTAACAGGTCACTAGATATCTCTATCGAAATACCAGACTACTTTTAGGGATTGTTTACTAAAAAATAAGTGACTTTTTTTAAACAACATTTCCGTGGTTTCTTTGACAGGTGCTTATTTATTTCCCTAAAAGTGATGTGTAAGATTACTGAGGATTCTGATTTAGTGTAAAATCCTCTGGTATTTTAGACGTGTCAGTGATATTTTTAGTGTTTAGTATCTTGGCCCCTATTCTAAATCTTCGGATGGTTTACCTGGTGTGCCATTTCACATATCTCCATTATATCCTAAGATTTTACATGTATTTTTAAACTGTGTGAATACAAGTAATTGAACTGAACAAGTGTACAAATCAACCAAATGTTCAAAATCAACCATTGAGATGTATCAGATTAGGTAAGTCACTAAAACATGAAACAAAAAACTAGGAAAATCAATTGTTTCAACCTTTCCTTTTGGATACACTGGAAAAACAGCCAACTATCTGCCCTCACACTGGGCTTCCTGTCTGTGACCCTGAGTGTTAATCTCTCACCGTGTTTCTCTCTCTACTGTCAGCTTTCATTTCATGTGCTAACTGAGTGCAGGGCAACAAGCAGAACTAGGTCAAATAACAACATCCATAATCATATTTTTCACCACTTTAAGTCCCTTATAGGTGAGAAGTTACACCATCAAGGACAGGAGGATTCTGGGTTCAAAAGACCAAACTCAACAGACTTTTTAAAGACTCTGCCGTGTTCTTAGAGCAGAAGGAAAGTTAGATTTAAGACTAATACAAATAATTAATAATACAAGTCAAATTTTATTAGATGTTAACTCAACATTTAAGAAATAGATTTGTTTTTAATACAAAGTCAGGAGAAAAAAAGCCCAAATTCCCACTTCCCAAGTCTTGACATTTTTAAGATTAGTTAAATCCCATTTAAGGTATTATTTTAGACTAATAACTTAAATGCTTTGTTAGACTTTTTAAGGACCCTGTCTAACCTCTAACCACTAATGCTAATGCTAACCCTGTGTTAGCTCCAAAGTGCACTGGGGGCACAGTATGCCAGCCTCCATGGGATGCCACCTTTATAAGGACATCACATGAGCAGTGCCAAGGATACTGTCTGTAAGAGAGGGCTGCCCACGCTGCTGCCTGAGTGAAAGCAGAGTGGACAGCTAGGGTAATAGCAGGGGGGAGCGAAGGGTTGAGGGGGGGGGGGGGGGGGGGGGGGGGGGGGGGGGGGGGGGGGGGGGGGGGGGGGGGGGGGTGGGGGGGGCGATAATGAGGTTAAAGGAAAGAACAATGACGGAAGGTGTTGGGAAAATACTGAATGTCCTCTTCCAATATGAGAGTAACATGATAACAAAGGTATCCCAACTGTAGCTGTGAACATGTCAGGATGTATGATTACCTAGAAGGGCATCAGGACTGTTTTAGGCATATGATAGCTATGTGATTAACATGATGATTCAGCCTCTATGGAGATAGACATATGACAAGCATGATCATTTCTGACGTGGAGCTAATCTGAAGTAAACATTGAATACTGCTTTCTATTCCTCCATCTTGTGACTGTGTAACTCCCTCTCTTGGATATCAGCATGTGAAGGACACTGTTCAGGAACTAGTTGATGCTCTGTATGTGATGACTACTTCCATTCTTGAGAGGATCATAAATACATGGATCCTGAGATTGAAGCTCAAGCCGGTGACGAGTGATATTTTCTTAACAGAAGGAAAGGGGGAATGACTAATGTAGAAAAAATAAACAGTCTCCGACCTTCTGGGGTAGTTCACCCAGGGGTCGCAGTGCTGCGTTTTCTTTACTAGTGAAGTGCACACTCTGAGCCACACAGAGAGAAATGCACAGCCCTCCCCCTCCCGTCTGTCTGATACACGCTGAGAGCATCACCGAGCAGAGAGGGAGGGCTCAGAGGATCCAGATCCAGAGCAGGATCCATGCCGGAGAGCCGCTGCAGCCCCAGATCCACCCTCAGCTTCAGCCAATGTGTTTGCTGACTGGGGGAGGCAGCCATTCAATGGCCTCCTCCATGTCGGGGAAGAGAGACGCCCAGCGTTAACCCTGGCCTCGCTGGGGCAGACAGGGGGCAGACGCAGAGACCGGGGGGGAAAACTCTGCTGCTGCTGCTGATCGCTGAATCAGAGCAGTTTAACACTGGAGCCGAGCCACTACACAGACAAATCCATCCAACACTGGGTCCTGAAAACTGTTGTTTACATCCAACTGTTATTCATCTATGCACTATAGTATTTTAGGACGCGTATGTGCCTTTTCCTTTTCGGTTTCTATGTGATCCCAGCACATGAAAAACTGTTGTTTACATCCCACTGTTGAATCAATACAAAGGTGGAAAAGGTCAATGTAGTAGATTAGTATTTTGTCTATATTTCTTTAATAATTGGATCTATTTTGACCCTTTTCCTTTCCGTTCCTGTCTGTTCCCAGCACATGAAAAACTGTTGTTTACATCCCACTGCTGTATTCATAGAAAAGGGCAGTAAGTCAATGCACTTGCTTAGTAATTAGTTTTTAATTCTTTATTAATTGGATATATTTTTACCCCTTTCCTCTCTGGTTTCTATTTGATCCCAGCACATAAATTCAGTAGTTTACAGCCTACCGCTGGAATTGAATAAATCAGTACACTACCTTTTAGATACTTTATATATTATTATACCCTTTCCTCTCCTGCCTATCTGAATTAAATCAAAACACTACTTCGGTATATATTCATAATTTTCCTGTACTGTTTTTCTCAGAACTAAATCTTTACACAACCTTGGCTTTTCATCTTTATTTTCTTTTATTAATACTAATATATTTAGCCTTTCGCTCTCCTCCTTTCCCCTTTTTCCCAGCTGTTTACATCTCTGTGTTAACGTGCAATAAACCAATGCACTACCTTGTATTTTCTTCAATAATCCACAGTAAGTTGTGAGTCTTTCCTCTCCTGTTTCTATCTGCACAGCAGGGAGTACAGTAGTAGCACATCAGCATCACTGCAGCATTATTCCCCATTCTGCTCACGCTAGCACGATGCTACACAAGCTAGCTGCTATGCCAAACATGCTCCAGTCAGCTCACTCATTCATTCATCGCCTCCTCCTCTTCCTCTCTCTCTCTCTCTCCTCACCCTGCACCACTATCTCTCTCTCTATCTGCCTGCCTGCCTTTCTAGGCCACTCCACCCCTCCCACTTTCATTCATACAACGCTTTGTTTTGTTTTCGTGCTGGCTGGCTGTGATGGGGGGGATGGAGGGACGAAGGAGGCATGGATGGAGGGATGATTCCACTCTTGCTTCAAAAACAAGAGGAGAAGGAGGACGTGGAAACATCCTGGATAGCTTATCTCTCATTAAGCTAAACACACACACACACACGCAAACCTCACTGTGTCATTCAATAATTTGCTTCCTTACTCACACACACACACACACACACACACACACACACACACACACACAGGGTTTGAAACGCAGAGCCGCCTGATCAAAGGTGTGTTGTGTTTACCTTTCATTTGGCTGTGGCAGTAAAGGCTGCTGGGTCCCCGGGGGAGGGAACATGGGAGAAGCCGGGCAGCCAATAGCGTGCAGCCACACACGGCAACACTTCCTGCTCTTAACACATAAAAACCTCCCCTTTAATTGGCAGTGTTGTCTACAAGGCGAAGAGCTGGGAACAATAACAAACACGTTTTTACCCCAGAGCCATTTACTCAGGAGAGCACACACACGCGCACGCACGCACACACACACACACGGACACAGCTGCTGGATTCACGTTTACTATATTTGGCCACGGTGGGAGTCCTAAGCTTCAAAAGTCTTGCTATAAATGCTTCAAGTGATCTGATGTAAGACATTCGCCCTGAGAGAGTCAAGGAGGGACGGGGGGGACGGGGAGTGTAAACAAAAACACACTGATTGCTGGGATGAAGAGCGATACTGCCATGTGAAGCATCAACATACATGCAGCACACACACACGAAAACAAACGCGCTTAGGCAAAGGTCTGTTTGTGTTCGGGGTTAGGTCGAAAAGGTGAATACAGAGGAAGGAGGGGGGAGAAAGATAGGAGGAAAACATAATGAGCTTAAAGGTCACCTATCATGCTATTTTTAGGCAATAGCATAGGTCTCAGATATATACAAATATATAAAAAACATGTCTATGAAGTGTTTTGCTCAAAAAACAAATCACCCATTCTAGCCATGCCTCATATCCCTCTGTTTCACTTCCTGTTACTAAAGTGCTGATTTTATGTATAAAGCGTTAATTTTAATAAAATAGAGGGGCGGAGCTTATGCGGGAAATTCTACCGGCAGATACTGCGGTGATGAAACGCCATATCATGGATTATCAAGGATTATTTCTGAAACAGTATGGAGCTCAAAGGCTTTCTCTCTTGCCGGTTATACCACAAGGTGAGTTCCTTTTTATTTCCTGCTTCTTCACACACATGCTCTCCAGTACAGGTTAGCTCTGAGTGTTAGCGATGCTAATGTAAACACCGACCATATTACGTCCAAAACAGTCGGGCATTGTTTCTGATAGCAACGTATCTGATAGTGCTGTGGGTCCACATTTCAGATATTACGTCATATCGGACGCAAATCTGGATCAGCTCCGTTGTAGCCCCGTTTTTAGAGATTTGGGTACGGAGGAAAAGAGAGAGGGTTTTATTTTCTGACGCTGCGTGAGTTCCCTGACACACCGGGGACACATCTTTATGTATAAAAGACATAAAAAGTGCATTTTGCATGATAGGTCCCCTTTAAATGTGCTGGAGAGGCGAGGGGGGAGGAAATGAATATTCATATTATTAATTTGAGAAGTAATTGTACTTAAAAAGAGCTTGGATGCATTTTTGAATTCAAAATGACCCTTTTTCTCAACAGGTTTACATACGTCTTAATTTGAAGGAGCATAATAGTCCTTTATAAAATATGGTTAACTTTTCATATAATTAACTATTTATATATATTTGTTTGGATGTCATTTACTTTTTTTTACTAAATTGGGTTACTGCCGGTTGGAATTGGCTAAAAGCGAACAGGGCTTGTCTCTCACTCACACACACACACTCACACACTCACACACTCACACACACACAGTTCAAGCAGCGGTCTCTTTTTAGTGGTTGGCTCCAAGCTAGCAAACCTCCCTCGTCCACAAACTCAATGACCTTCCCCTTAAAAGAAAACCAATAACTGTTTTTCATTGTTGGGGAATTTATTTATCTAACGCTATGATGATTTACCAAGATTTCTACCAGAAAATAGTTGTTTCTCTCTGTTTCTTTTTCACACACCCCTTCCACATTTCTGCCTTCGTGTCTCAACATGTCGACTGCTCACTTACATAAACTGGAGCATTCTGTCAATCCCATATATTGAGGAAATGTTATTGCCATAGCTCTTAAATGTACTGTTAAAGCAACATCTGATACCATCTTTAGTGCTGCCAAAAGTCGTTAAAATGACAGCACTTCAGCACTTTGACACTAAAAACATTGATCAGATCACTCAGAGGTTTTCTTGCTCTGCTCAATAACAATTCCACAGTAAAGCTGAGGGAGAAGAAACACTTATTTTCCAACTTTACAATTTCTTTGTAGTTTTCTTTATTATTGTACTATTATTCTAACATTTTATATAATTATTTTTTATTGGATTTATTGAATTTATTCAGAACTGTTATTTTATTAAAGGGCCCATGTCATGTTTTTCCGGTTATTCCCCGTCCCCTTGTGTGTTATGAAGGTTTTTATGCATGTAAACGGTCTGCAGAGTCACAAACCCTCAAAGTACACCCTGTAGCGAGTAAAACTCTAACACAGAAAAGACCTGTCTATGCTGCCCCAGAACGCCTCGTTGGACATTTCTCATTTTCCATTTCTCATTTTCCATTGTTTTCTTCCTGGGTACAGTGACGTGCCCATACCCAATTGGACCCATTGGTCCAAATGGACCAATCCGTGGAGCCGTTACGTTACGTCCGCGGAGCCGTTACGTTAAGTTAAGTCCGTGGATTGGTCCTTCCTCACACACACACACTCAATCTTTTCTCAGCTGCAGCTCCGCCGATTTCCCCTCCCTGAGACGGCGGGACGCGGCGAGGCTGTGAGTTGGTGTGTGAGCACACACACAAACTCCCAGCCAGGCTGCGGGTGTGTGTGTGTTCGGGCTGGGTTTCGCTGTGCCTCGCTGTCTCGCAGACGGCCACTGGGCTCATAGGGAGGGGGTGGGGGCAGGAGCTCCAACAAGCCGTGTAGGACAGAGAGTGAATACACATACTATACAGAGATGCTGTATGAGAAACCAATGTGAGTTTGGAAAATTGCACAATATAAATCTATTCTAGTAGACCTCAACAATGGAATTATGATCAGTAGAAATGACCATGACATGGGACCTTTAAGATATTTAGAATTTGAACTTTACTAATACTTCGTAGGAACCGTTTTGTCATTTATTATATTCAATTTTCTATCAGTTTTCCATGATCTTGGCCTGTTTTGTCCTACTTTCAGTGTGTCTGTCATCCTCAACAGAAGCGTCATTAGCCTAAAAAATGTAGGGTTCAGTCAAATATTTCAATACAAGAGCAAAAAACACACCTGTTTCATGAAAAAAGGTGAGCTTCTACAGCAACAGTCTCAATGTGGGGTCAACAGTGCAGCATGAACACACACACACACACACACACACACACACACACACACACACACACACACACACACACACACACACACACACACACACACACACACACACACACACACACACACACACACACACACACACACACACCACACCACCCACACACACACACACACACACACACACACAACACACCACACACACACACACACACCACACACACACACACACACACACACACACACACACGTTGAATGGGTGAATGTGGATTAACGAGCGTGCTTTTGTCTGCTTTGTCTGCTCATTGATTTTCTCGTCTTCCTGTTTGCCGGCCAGCGCTGCATGCGTGCCCGTCCTGTTACCATGGAGACGGGTCCAGACATAGACTGTCTGCAGTAATTAGCTGCACGCTCCCAACAGGGGCGTCTCCTTAAAATCCCCTCCTGTTATCACTCGTGTGTTTTCACCGTAAACTCAAAACACTCTCTAGCCATCTTTCTCTCCTCTTGACCCTTCTCTGCCATTTCCCCCCCCCCCCCCCCCCCCCCCCTCAGGTGACAAATCTGCTCCTCCAGAGAGCCACAGCCACTCGATCTCATTACAGACGCTGGGGATGAAGCTACGATCAATACGTCCTCGCCGCCACTCCCTTATTCTCCCCTCCTGCAACAGATCTAACTCCCATCCTCATCCCCCCCATCCCCCCCTTTCCTCCCCCCTGTGCCACATCTTCAATTTTGTCACACTGCCACCAGCCGCAGTATTTGCTTCTGGCTGCACTTTTTCCTGACATGTAGACACAAACATGAAATACACACACACAAACAACGACAAGATGGGACCACACACACACGCACATACAGTCTCACACTCTCATACACACACACTGCAGTGCAGGGACACACACACACACACACACACACACACACACACACACACACACACACACACACACACCACACACACACACACACACACACACACACACACACACACACACACACACACACACACACACACACACACACACACACACACACACACACACACACACACACACACACACACACACACACACACACACACACACACACACACACACACACACACACACACACACACACACACACACACACACACACACACACACACACACACACACACCGGCAGGTCTTGCTGACGGGGCGGTTTGGTGACAGAGGGAAGGTGACGGAGAGAGTCGGCACGTGAACATCCATCCAGAGAGGAGACACCTGCATCACCGGCCTCGTGATTTTCCTTCACATCACCGATAATCACTCATATTCACACACACATGCAGACCCACAACACACACACACACACCAACACACAGGTTGTGGTCACTGCATCTGGTCGTCTCTAAAGACTGTGAACATGTAGCTTGTGATTATTATTGTTGAGCGTGTGCAGGCCTTAAGAGACACATGCGTCAAACAATGAGGACTAGATTGGGAGACAGTCAGTGTCAAACTTTTCAGAAGGACTCCAGGAGGACACAAGTGGTGTTTGATGGGTTAGAGACCCTCTGCTAAGCCCCACCCCCCAATTGGTCACTGTTGCTCAAAGTGCAAATGTTGGCTAATGCACTCCTCTGCTAGCATCAGCTCCCAAGGTTTTTACATAGGAACTTGTTACAAACATTACAAATCATAAGCAGTATGAGTATACATCCAGTATACTTAAAGTAGCTGGTGTAGCATAGAAGTGCTAACGTTCTCTGCTAATGTTAACTCATCAGGCTTTTACACGTTGGCTAATGTGACAACTTACTCTACAAACTTCAAAGGTTTCTACGAAGAAACACAGTGTTTAAATCACTGTTACAACTATACAAGTTTACATCCAGTATACCTACTGAAGCAAAGGAACGTTTTTACATAGAAACTTAAAATGTATTTAATGTTACAACCATTACAAAGCATGAGTACATCTAGTTTACTTTCAGTAGCTGTGGTAAAATAGAAGTGCTAACGTACAAAGAGATTCTGCTACTGTTAGCTAGTTAGGGTTTCTGCTTAGAAATATAACATACATCTCCTTCACACCCCTCCATGTAGCAATCACTTTATTTACTGTGCCACTGTTCAAACATGACTAGCTAATAATCAAGAAAACCAGCCTGAATATTGAGATGATCCTAAACAACTTCACAGAGGAAATTAAAGCCATAATGAATATATTCAATAACTTTAATAACACTAGATATTTTTTTCTAGCTCTCATCACAAGTCATGCTGCAGACAGTGATTTGCCATCTTTAACTGGCCACTCCAAAGGGCAGTTTTATGGATTGTAGTTCAGATAAATACCCCTTCATGTGGGTAATTTAATCAGTGGTGCTGAGTGGCAGCCCAGTCATGACTAAGGTGTTTTTAAGCCTTCCCTTTTCTGCCTCAATGGCCCATTATCTCCTTATATTAGCCTCAGAAAAGGAGAAGCAGAGAATGGTAAAGGGAGATCTCAGATTGTCTCTCTCTCTCTCTCTCTCTCTCTGTCTGTCTGTCTTTGGTTCTCACAGAGAACAAGTTTATCAAAGGTCTGATTGTCAGATTCCTTCTCTTTCTCCTCTCCTCTTTCCTTACTCTATCTTTCCTCCTACCTCTACCCCTCCTCTCTCTTCTTGTGTTTCAGGGGCTTTGAGTTCAGCTCGCCCCTATGACCGGGACAAGAACTTGGCGTTGGAATATGACACGCATTTTTTAAAGCCATAGTGGCGCTAAAGATTGTTATATCTTGGATTAATGTGTGAAAAGACTAGGCTTCCTTGAGTCCATAATTGATCAAGAAAAACATAATAAAACATACCTGTCTCAAGCTGTTGAATGTGAACCATGCTGATTTTCTTTGTTTTATATCATGACTACCTGATATATCTGTCTACTGAGCCTCTAAAGCAGGGGTGTCAAACTCAAATACACAGTGGGCCAAAATAAAAAAATGGGTACTAGTCGAGGGCCGGACTGGTTCAATGTTTATTGCAAAACTTATTGAAATGAACTTATTGCACATATTAAACCTGGAACTAACAAAGCTTAAATGATTGCCTATAAAAACAACATTAAACATTAAATAATCAGTTGCATTAATTTCTTATGGCTCTATCTGCAGCTTTTCCAGAGTCATTTCTTATGATTACATTTTTCCACAGGCCAACAACAGCTTCAAGAAAACTATTTCCCTCAAAGAACAAACCAAACATGCCCTGTTGTCGTGAGAGAAAAAGTGCAGAAGGAAACATCCATGTAAACTCAGTGTGCTGCTCTGTGATGCTAGCTCAAGCCAGATACTTGGCATCTCATCTTGGGTGCAAGGTCATCAATGTTTGGGGTCAGGCTCTGAGCTGAGGAGACCCTCAGGATGGAGTGAAAGTGTGCGTGCAATATACCGGCGGGCCAGATCTAATAGTAATTAGAAATTATCCTGCGGGCCGAAATTAAATCCACCACGGGCCTGATTTGGCCCCCGGGCCTTGAGTTTGACACATGTGCTCTAAAGTGACAGATTTATAGATAGAACATTTAACCTAATATGATCAGCAGATTATTATATGAAAACAAATACAATTGCAGCTCTTCTAAGATAACAATTGCACTGTAAACACAAACTCTCTTAGTATAGAAACCAAAAGCAAGGAGATAAACCCATGCAAACAAAGACACAAGTAAACTAGACTGTCTTGAACAAACACAACACACACACACTGCATGCTGTGTGTGTGCAGGCTGGCCAGCTGCACTGAGCATTAGGCACAGTGTGGGGGGGATAGGGCGGGATGGCTGCAGTGCAGATGCTAGCTGCCCTATTTCATATTCACAGCGTAGCACTAAGCAGAGCTGCAGAACACACACAAACACACACACATACAGTACATTCATGCACACAGAGAAGAGCAACTGAGGAGATGAGAAAATAACGTTGTTGAAGTTTCTGGACAGATGACAATACTTGGAAAATTATGAGGAGACATGAGACTGCACAAACGAAAAAGAAACAACAGGTGCCAAAACAATGCACTCAAATTAAATCACACAGACACACACGTTACCTTTGTTCGGAGTCACTGAGTTAAGAACACAAGTTTTTTTTTTTCTAAAATATGGCCAGATGTCATTTTAAGTGCCCTCGCTGGTCTATGAGCACCCCCACCCCGCCCGTCTCCTCCCTCCATTCTTATCCCACAAGGCCTCGGGAAGGCTATTTATTTCCAAGGAGGAGAGCTCTTCATCATTAGGAGGAACATGCTTGTCACAAGGGGTCTCTCACACACACACACACACACACACACACACACACACATACACACACACACACACACACACGCTCATATTATCTGCAGAACACACCAGAAATACAGTACACAGGTCAAAGGTTACAGGCGCATGAAGTATCTTTCTTTTGTTCGGAGACCAGCGTGCCGCCCTTCCTGCACCACGACCCCTGACCCCAAAACTCTACAATAACATACAGTCACAAGACCTTATTCAGTCTGCCTTCATATATTATAATTATGTACCGAAAAATGCACTGAATAACCCATAACCTTTAATCACTGAACTCAACAGTATATATGTTATCCTTCTGCACAAAACCCTGCTCAGCAAAGATGGCAAATACTATCAATGTGTTACTTAAAGAGGCCCTATTTAGCTTTTAGGGGTTTTCCCTTTCCTGTAGTGTGTTATATGGGTTTTAGTGCATGTAAATGGTCTGCAAAGCCAAGTTTGATTTTGTTCTTAACTGCAAAACATGTCTTCAGGGTTAACATGAGAATGAGACACTGCCAAATGTTTGCAAGACTATTAATAAAATGGCATCTGCATAAATTGTTGCATTGGGCCTGTGGTCAAACGTACGTTATAAAATCTTAAAACATGGTGGTCATAATAACTTTGTGAGTTATGGAACTGTGGTTATCTGTTCACAGTCATCCCTCACAACCTCATCAACCTTTCTGAAGCCTCAGTTTGACCTCGGTGAGACTCATCTTTCCATCAGAGGGGTGAGCGGTGGCCAAGGAAAACACCAGAAACAGGGTCTCCCGGGCCGGTGTGCAGGGACTGATTATGGAGAGTGTTAGTCATACGCAGAACAGTGTAAAGTCAGACTCGGGCCAAAATGCGTCAAAGGGGAAAAATGGGAGATCTCTTTGCTTCTGTGTACTCTGCTTTTTGGGTCATCCATCTGTCTGATCACAACCACTGCTCCTTTTGTCCAGACTGGAAGTGATGTTGTTAAGTTTGGGGGAAAAAGTGAAGACTGGAATATATATTGGGTTCTACTGGTTTAGAGGAGAACAGGTCTAAAGCTGGATGGATCGAAGAGAACCATGTAGATCTGCAAAATGTTGAAATATAACCTAGTATATAATGCAGTTAAAATACAGTATTATTAAAAGGAATACCTATCAAAGAGGCCGTTCGAAAATAAGCTTTTTAGGCTGCATAGCAACAACAATATGGTGAGGAAAACTCAGGAGCTGCAGACGGACACGGGCGTTTCCAGGTTGATTCCATTTTAAATCCAAAACCATTCGACAGGCGCTGACATGATTCAATCAATCATCCCGACAGCTCACATCCTCAACAGGAAGCTTTTCTGGCAGCAGTGTGTCTGTGTGTGATCGGGCACTAAAAAAATGAAGTGCTACTATTATGTTTTACTGCAACATAAAGGGAATGAGACTTACCCCAAAACATGAAAATGAAAGCTAAAACGTGCAGAAATAGTATGCATAAAATACAGTTTTCATTATGTGTCTTGACAGGAGTGATACGTCTGCTGGTGATGGCTCGCTGTCTCTCTGCCACTCCATCAAACGCGCCCCCGTTGTAATGCTAATGCAGCGTGCGCCGCTCTAAAACCTCCCCTAATTAAAATCTTAGTTCCAATAACTGCCAGACTACAGAGATTTTCCGTAAGCACACATTATTAACTGCTGAGGCTGAGAATGAAGGGAGATGATGTGTGTGTGTGTGTGCGTGCGTGCGTGTGTGTGTGTGTCAATGACAAGCGTTATATATGGGCTGCCTGGACGTAGACCGTCACAACAAACAACAGCAATCTAGCGAATTTACGCCGCGTCTACCGTAAGCTGGACATAAACAGATGGCCCCCCCCCCCCCCCCCCCCCTTCACACACACTGCACCCTGACATGCCTGCAGTGAAGATGGGAGGGTGAAATGGACGCTATAGGGCCAATGCAGCATGGTAAATGATGCACATCTGTACACAAGCTACCTCTCTTACTATCTGCTCAGCTTTCCTCTTTTCTGAAAAATACTGCACATATTTTATTTAATATTTGTGATTCTGATTCTAAAACAGAGCAGGAAAAGCAACCGAATGCATGGATCCAGAAGCACAAGTGGATGGAAGTAGGGGGCCACGAGGAAGGGGCTTAAAGCCTTGAAGTGAGGGGACAGAAAGGCACGTGGCCCCCAACAATCGACAAAGTAACACAACAAAACAGTCCAGGGTGAAAGAGGTCTCGTTTCGGTCCTCCTATCCCTCACTCGGTCTGATCAGTAGGCTTTGACAGACACCCCTCCCCCCCCCCCCCCCCCCCCCAAGGCTTGTTTTCTCTCCAGGAATTTGCGGGGCGTCTCCTCAAAAACAAGATTAAACCGCGGACACGTCGGTTACCGAAGGAGCCGTTCAGTTCATATCTCTAATAACCTTACATCACAGAGATAATATCACTTAAGGTGGATCTGTTTTAGTTCACACCCACCCAGAATGGTTTCATTAATCTTGATCTTTATTTGTATTTTAAGAAGAATGTACTAAAGATAATATTCTCATGTCTTCCAGTGTGTTGAGTGGCAATACATATTCTCAAAGTTTGATTTTCTCATTAACACCTGCATGTCCACGTGAGCAGATTTCCTTAATCGGTTACCAAAACAACAAAGCTTTGCCACAAAAAACAACCAGATATGGTCATTCTTTTATAAAACATACTATAAAACCACATACTATATCCATATATTGACTAGTAGGGCTTAAAGGTCCCATGTCATGGCCATTTCTACTGATTTCCATTGTTGAGGTCTACTAGAATAGATTTACATTGTGCAATGTTCCAAACTCACATTGGTTTCTCATACAGCATCTCTGTAAAGTATGTGTATTCACTCTCTGTCCTAAACGGCTTGTTGGAGCTCCTGCCCCCCCCTCCCCCCCTCCCTGTGAGCCCAGTGTGCTCTGATTGGTCTGGACGTTGCGAGGCTCGTTGCTGCTGCGAGGAGCGGACAGGTTTCCGGGTCTGCGATACAGCGAGAACAAGCGAAACTCATCCTGAGCACACACTAACACTCACAGCCGAAGTAAAAACAATAAGTGTGGCTTGATATTGAGTAAGAAAAAGGTTTATAACGCTGTGAGAATGGGTCTGCGGAGAGCATTTCTCCGCCATCCCAACTCGTCTATTACCAGCATTCAGGGAGCTCTATGCAAGTCAATGGGGACTCCCTGTTAGTTAGCCAAGGGATCCTGGTGTGTGAGGTGCTCTGCGGATTGGTCCATTTGGGCCACATTGTTCACACGTCACAGAACCCAGGAAGCAAACTATGGAAAAATAGAAATGTCCAACGAGGCGTTCTGGGGCAGCATAGACAGGTCTTTTCTGTGTTAGAGTTTTACTCGCTACAGGGTGTACTTTGAGGGTTTGTGACTTGGTCCCTTTAAAACTAAATGCCAATCAGTGCCAATCTCCGTTTCTCACTTCTCTGTCTTTCACTGCATGTTTCTGTCTGCAAAGCCGCCAAGTGTGAGACTGTGAGTAATAAAGAGGAGCCGCTTATGTACTGCAAGGACTCAGAGAAGAAAGGAAAGAGCACTTTTGCACATGCATTACATTTGATTTCATCTAGGATTTCACATAAGAAGCAAAAAGCAACTAAGGCTGTATAGTAAAAGTAGAAACCAAGAAACAGGTGCATCCAGCTCGACAACAACCAGAGGAGAATGTGTTAGAAAAACTGAAGATAACATTAAATGGACTGATAATGAAGAAATAGTTATAAAATAACACTTCAAGGACACAGTGCCGCTATGATTTGGTACTTTACTTGTATATAGATACATTCAAAACAAGCCGTAGACCGTAAACTCTTCAGCGCCGCTCAAAACAGCACATGTTGTACTTGAGTATTTCTAAGAATTCAGATGTATCAGATACCGTGAAATCTGTTGCTTTGACACATAATAACACGGTGCGGCATGCTTTACTGAACAGTGACGTAAGCAAAGAGCCGTGCTCAAGGCCTCCAGAGCCTTTGATCGACTCAATCCTCTATTCTGATGTGGACGAATGAAACATGGAGAATCATATATCTGGAATAAACTCACAGAAAACCACCAACTCTCGCTTCTTTTCAAATCAAGGCTGCTGCTTTAAAAAAATCAAATAACTAATCATATCATACACTGCTCTGTAACTTTTATTAATCTGTTTACAGCAGTCTTTTTCTATTTAAAAGTGTTCATTTGTGCTTTTTAATGAATGTTTTTCAATTCTTTTAAATTGTATTTTATAAATTATTCCTTGTCATACTTCTAATGATTTTTAAAGAGTCCTCTCCTGCTCATTTTCAGGTTCATATCAGTATTAAGTGTCTCTACTAGGGCTGAACGATTAATTGATTTTAAATCGAAATCGCGATTTTAAATGATGCGATTATCAAATCGCAAAGCCTGCAATTTCTTTCTCTTGTTTTTCTTGTGTGTCAGTCATCCACACCAATCAGAAGTGCTGTGCTCCACATGTACCAGCCATTGTTAACCAATCAGAAGTGGCCCATGATAGAAGGTGATAGACAGATTGATCCAATCATCTGCCAAGTATTTTTGAAATACTTTTCCAAATGGCTTCCAGTGGAGCGTTCCTAGATGGTTTGGTGAAACATCTGAGTCAGGTTAGTAATGCTCCATCACATGTTTCTATTACAGGGTGAGTCTTAAACTGAAGCTTGACTTTAAAGCAACCCAACGGACGTTTCATGTAAGTTTAGTTCTTTCACTCGTAGCTCTGGCTGCGGGGTGCTAGAGACGGGAGCACGTTGATACGACCTTCCTAGCCGGAGATATGGCCGCATTTTATAATAAACCTCCGTTGGGTCGCTTAAAAACAAATATCGCAAATCGAATCTCAATATCTGTCAGAAAAATCGCAATTAGATTATTTCCCCAAATCGTGCAGCCCTAGTCTCTACTAAGTTCCCCACTTCAAATTCCATTCGTATACGATACTATAATACTTTATTTCTTCCATTACAGCAGCTCAATTAGAAATATTGACTAATATTTAAGAGAGGAAGAAGATATTTAACTTAACATTACAATCCTAAAACATAACATTTTAAAGACTCTTTAATGTACATATCATTTTGGATTATCCCTTGTTTTATGTTACCATTTTAGAGCCTTTCGGTTCTGGTGAAATTCTCACCGGACATGATTAGGGTTTGATAAGCAAAAATAAAAAGAACATGGCATACACAATCCTTAACTGTCTTTATCTCAATTCCCAATAATATTGATAAGATATATGATTATTGTTTACATGAATAGGATATTATTTAGGTAAAGGGTTAGGGATAGGCTAAGGGGCGGGACATCTCTAAGCGGTTGACCAATCACAACAGAGCCGGCCAGCTAACCAATAAGAGCGGACTGGGCTCTGGTTTCAGACAAAACTGAACCAGAATATTAGCATAATAATTGTATTTTATAAATCATTCCATGTCATACTTCTAATGATTTTTAAAGAGTCCTCTCCTGCTCATTTTCAGGTTCATATCAGTATGTAGTGTCTCTACTTTAAAGAGTCCTCTCCTGCTGATGTTCAGGTGTATATCAGTATGTAGTGTCTCTACTTTAAAGAGTCCTCTCCTGCTGATGTTCAGGTGTATATCAGTATGTAGTGTCTCTACTTTAAAGAGTCCTCTCCAGCTGATGTTCAGGTGTATATCAGTATGTAGTGTCTCTACTTTAAAGAGTCCTCTCCTGCTGATGTTCAGGTGTATATCAGTATGTAGTGTCTCTACTTTAAAGAGTCCTCTCCAGCTGATGTTCAGGTGTATATCAGTATGTAGTGTCTCTACTTTAAAGAGTCCTCTCCTGCTGATGTTCAGGTGTATATCAGTATGTAGTGTCTCTACTTTAAAGAGTCCTCTCCTGCTGATGTTCAGGTGTATATCAGTATGTAGTGTCTCTACTTTAAAGAGTCCTCTCTGCTGATGTTCAGGTGTATATCAGTATGTAGTGTCTCTACTTTAAAGAGTCCTCTCCTGCTGATGTTCAGGTTCATATCAGTATGTAGTGTCTCTACTTTAAAGAGTCCTCTCCTGCTGATGTTCAGGTGTATATCAGTATGTAGTGTCTCTACTTTAAAGAGTCCTCTCCTGCTGATGTTCAGGTGTATATCAGTATGTAGTGTCTCTACTTTAAAGAGTCCTCTCCTGCTGATGTTCAGGTGTATATCAGTATGTAGTGTCTCTACTTTAAAGAGTCCTCTCCTGCTGATGTTTCAGGTGTATATCAGTATGTAGTGTCTCTACTTTAAAGAGTCCTCTCCTGCTGATGTTCAGGTGTATATCAGTATGTAGTGTCTCTACTTTAAAGAGTCCTCTCCTGCTGATGTTCAGGTGTATATCAGTATGTAGTGTCTCTACTTTAAAGAGTCCTCTCCTGCTGATGTTCAGGTGTATATCAGTATGTAGTGTCTCTACTTTAAGAGTCCTCTCCTGCTGATGTTCAGGTGTATATCAGTATGTAGTGTCTCTCCTGTGACATGTCTCCATGCTTTAATTATCAAAAAGCTCTTTATTTTTCTCATACTGCCTGTGCTGCAGCACCTCTTTTCACCCTCTGTCTGAAACCAGAGCCCAGTGTGCTCTGATTGGTTAGCTGGCCGGCTCTGTTGTGATAGGTCAACCGCTTGGAGATGTCCCGCCCCTTAGCCTATCACGTACAATGTGTTAGAGCGCTGTTCTGGAAGTAAACAAAGGAAGCGTTTGTGGACCATTTACATGCACTAAAACCTATAAAACACACTACAGGAAGGGACAACGCCAAAAAGCACCCAAAAGAACCTTGATGTTGAAATATGATGTATAAATGAACGTGCCTTGCCTTACAGTCCAGCTTTAATAACAAATTTGAAAGAAAATATAAAACCATTCGAGCTTGGAAGTGCCCATCCTTAAATTTGATACCCATTTATACCCGTTAACCTTTGAAAGCGGGTAGTAATGATGTTATTTTACCCTGAAAACATTCACAAGCTTATATGGATGCATCTCGAGCATAATTTGGACCTTTGAGACCAAACTCAAAGAGAAGCTAAATCCTCAGCCTGGCGTCCCTTCAGGGGCCTGACGGAAAAACCGAAAAACCAGTTGAGGGATTTAGACAGCGGAGGAAAACCACAAAGCAGTACCCGTTTGTGTCGTGTGTGTGTGTACGCACATACATAATACATGTTCACCAGGGTATAGGACAAAGAGTAAGGAACACAACACATGCATTAGTCAGGGGAATGAAGAGGCCCTGCTTATCCTTGGGGGCGCAGGTGTTGTCACCAGAGGCCCCCAGTAGCATCAGCCTGGTGAGTGGGTGGGTGGCACACAAAGAGAAAAGGCTTTCACTGAAACCCAGCAGAGGTAAACAGGAGAGAGACTGGCCTGAAGAGAAGGCTTTGTCTCTGCTAACACAACAGGACAAATAACAAAAACAGCTTTCAATCGACTCAAATTCAACACTGCTATTTCATTATCTTGATTTCATGGAAAAAGCACTGGCTGCAAAAGAGACAAATCAGATATCCCTCGCCTCTTATACTTTCATATAACAACAGCAAAAGTGAAAGCTGTGTTTACAGTGAAAAGCTCGATATAGAATATGTGATCATGTTCATCACAAAATGTGTTCATATCTGAATCTCTATAGGAACAACAAATGTTATATGGACTGCAAGGCCACCGACATCTGTTCCCCCTGGTATAAGCAGAGAGCACATGAACGTATAATATCAGATGCATAAGAGCTTTTGACGCGGGTCAGGTGAACACAAAGATGATTTACACACAAACAACAAACACATAAAAGACAGAGCAAGAATGTATGTGTGCACGCTGCCAAGCAAACAGAATGTAAGCAGCTCAGAGATGAAGGAGAAGGACGGATGTGTGTGTGTGTGTGTGTGTGTGTGTGTGTGTGTGTGTGTGTGTGTTTGTGTGTGTGTGTGTGTGTGTGTGTGTGTGTGTGTGTGTGTGTGTGTGGGGGGGAAACTGTATTCACATGTGATGAGTAGAGAGCTGTTTGTGGAACATTAGCATTTAACAGCTGGGTTCCTTCATATTTAATGCACATGTTTAGTGAGGACGTGAAATACATGACTTTTATTATTTTTTATGTTCTCGCTAAAAACACTCAATAACAAACTGCTCCATGAGTTTTCTGAGTGCAGTAAACCGAGTTTCTGTGGTCAGCGTCTAAATATGATCCTTGCCTTGACACCACAACGCCACGGTGCAACAGATGTGATGCTCTGCCACAGAACATTGGAGGTAAACAGCTGTGTGTGTGTGTGTGTGTGTGTGTGTGTGTGTGTGTGTGTGTGTGTGTGTGTGTGTGTGTGTGTGTGTGTGTGTGTGTGTGTGTGTCTCTGTAATAGGATTTTAAAGGGCAGAATGAGCGCTAAATGAAATCAGTGGGTCAGGGGCAGAGCGGTTAGCAGCAGACAGTAAACAGGTATCAGTGATTGATGCTATCAGCAGCTAGCTAAGTGTTCACTGGAGGACATGTTGACAGTGTGTGTGTGTGTGTGTGTGTGTGTGTGTGTGTGTGTGTGTGTGTGTGTGTGTGTGTGTGTGTGTGTGTGTGTGTGTGTGTGTGTGTGTGTGTGTGTGTGTGTGTGTGTGTTTGTGTGTGTGTGTGTTGCAGCATGTTTTTTTTCCGGCCGACACAGATAATCGATAATCCCCTGCTTCTCATGACCAATAAAATAACCGATAATTGTACTAATTTTATATATTGATTAAAAGTGTATACCCTGTAGTTTATGCCCACTGAGATATAAAAGGCTAAGTGGTCGTCAGCAAAGATGGATTATTATTGCTCTGATCTTACTAAATCAATCAATATTATTAACAAAAACAAAGCCTTGGCTCTTCAATATTCATTTATTGTTTTTGTAATAATGTAAATAAAAAAACCTTTGCAGATAGATATGGTGGGGTTCCTTCCCTTGTTTCTTCTCTCTATTTGTTGTGCATACTGCCATGTACTGCATCAGACTGGGTAGGCGTTGGCAATTTAGCTTCTTGTTATTAGCCTAAGATTATGATTACATTATTGGATTAATACATACTAGTACACATTTTGCATTGTTGGTTGGTCTGCCCTGTTATATATTCTTCATCACTGGTGTTGAACATGAATAAAAGGGTAATGCCTTTAGCTGAGTCTGCTTAACCCTTATGTTGTGTTCGGGTCTCCCGTGACCCGTTTCAAGTTCAAATGATATAATAACTACGCTCTAGTTTTTTGTATGGGAACGAGGCTTCATGATATCCTCCACAACAGATATATAAACACTACAAAACTGATTTTGACAATTTTTGCCAAGTCTGAAGGTCTCTAAAAAAGAAAGTGTATCATTTGGTGTTCGGGTCTGGGAAGAATTGTTGTGGGTCACTCCGGGTCAAATTTGGCCCAATCAAGATTCACCTTTGACTTTAGACACCCCTCCCCCTTCATGCACTGTAACAATAATTTTTCGCAACATGCACGTGGTCTCCCATCCCTCTGCCCCCCTCCCCCCACGGGAACTCGACCTTTCTCAAAGAATATGTACACTAACACTTGAACCTGAACACACATATGCTCGTGTGCAATATGTGGTGTAATGTGTTTTGGGGCCATAACATTAAATTACAACAGGATTGTACGGTTATGAATGCATTATAAGTTAGTTATGATGTAGTTAAAACAATATTGGATGATAGTCATTGTTTTGTGTGTTTTGGACTGAGATAAAACATGGGTCAAAATGTACCCGCGAACACCATGAACGGTAACAGCTTTTGAACACAACACAAGGGTTAAATTAAATGAATCCCTTATACTCTAACTAGAGATGCAAATGTTATACCGATTGGTTGTCACATTAATTATCAGCACAACCCTTAAAGTAATTAACAAAATGGGTGACCTTGAGAGGCATAAATAATGCAGCATCTGTTATTAATATATTCTGTATTGATTGAACTCTTAACAGCGATTAATTTATTATGGATTACTCATCCCCAGCTGGTTAGGGTTAGTTTATGAGGTCTTGTTTAAAAGTCAGGCAAAAACACATAAATCAACACTCAAGAGAAGATCAAAATATAAAACGTGAAGAAATACTGAGCGTCAATTAATGAATTCACAGCTTTACTTGAACTTATGCAACAAAACGTCTAATAAACTTGACCAATAAGCTTCTGGGGGAGGAAGAGTGCGGTATTTTTCTGCAGTCTAGAAAAACACTATTGGCACATTTATCTCTGTCATCGGCTCACATGAGAGCAAGAGACTGGAGCATCTGTCTCAATCTACACACACACACACACACACACACGCGCGCACACACGATGGTCTGCAGGAGCGCCAGACATCCCTCCTACAGACATACGTCGCCTCACACAGGACCGGCAGCCCAGTTTATCATCCAAGCTGTTCTCTGCATCCATCCCTCCATCACTGCTGTTAGAGGGTCACACACACACACACACACACACACACACACACACACACACACACACACACACACACACACACACACACACACACACACACACACACACACACACACACACACACACACACACACACACACACACACACACACACACACACACACACACACACCACACACACACACACACACACACACACACACACACACACACACACACACACACACACACACACACACACACACACACACACACACACACACACACTAAATTCCCTCAGGAGTGTTTGCCTCCTTAGAGGGGAAGAAGGTGTGTTTATTGGTTAATGTGGAGAGCTGCGTTTGGACTGATGTTGTTGTCGTGTGTTTGTTAGCCTCCGCAGCTCCTCCCTCGGATTGATATGAATTACAGCGGGTCACATGCCTGCCGTTCACACACACCACAAATACTGCGGCGCCTGTTGATGTCATTAACCTAAATGTGCGTGGAGCAGGTCAGACGCTGGTACAGTACGGTACACTGAGGAGAGCTAAAAGAGGAAAACACACGGCACATGACAGCAACATTCCTCATGAAAACAACTCCACTCTGTCTCTGTCCAGATACCAATCGCACAAGGAGGATATGTCAGGTGATATATGGGCGGATGCAGGTGCAGGTGCAACACACACACACACACACACACACACACACACACACACACACACACACACACACACACACACACACACACACACACACACACACACACACACACACACACACACACACACACACACACACACACACACACACACACACCACACACACACACACACACACACACACACACACACACACACACACACACACACACACACACACACACACACACTAGAAATACTCTATTACATGTCAAAGACTGGCATTCACTAAGTTCCAAAACTAAAATGGATGCATTACACACAATGGACATTTTCTGAAGTATTCATTTGATATAATTAGATATTAATTAATGACCCATTCATGGAAAACTATTTTCGTTTCTTCTATTTTAATTCATAATTGTGTCTCTTCTGTCTCTTTGCAGTCTTTTCAACATAGTTAATATATGGAGAAACTAAGTCAATACAATTGAAAATAATATTTTTGGGATCATACAAATGTGAAAATAGTGGGAAATTATTCATGAGTTTTTTCAACAATAACCCACATCTGTAAAGTAACTACAACTGTCAAGATAAATTAAGTGAAGAGTGTTTAACGTACAGTATTGCCCTTTGAAATGTATTGAGCAGAAGTAGAGAGTCAAATGCACCTCAAGAGTGTAAATAAGTGCAGTAAATCTACTTAATTACATTCCAGCTCTCCGTGTGTATGTGGCAGAGTGTGTGTGTGTGGAGCATTGAGTGTGTGTATAGCAGACTGTGTGTGTGTGTGTAGCAGAGATAACGTGTGTGTGTGCCTGGCTCCGCAGCAGAACCTTATTTAGCTGCAACAATGCATCACAGCAGCAGACTGAGAGAGGAGGCATGCTAAATATCATCCCGGCCGGACGTCATTCTGCCTGGTGACACACACACACACACACACACACACACACACACACACGAGAGTAAAAGACTCTCTCAGTAGCTCATATGCTAAATATAGGAGATGCTACTCGGTGTCATCTTCAATTTTAGGAAGGGAAATAATACAACAGGATGTTTGGATTTGAGAGGTTACGATACGGAGCACCAAAACATTATTTTGTAGTATTTTCAAAACTGTTACTTTTTTTAAATGCTGCTACTTGTTTTTGACTTGTTTTGGTTTATTAACAGGTGGTTGCCTATCTATTTAATATGCAAGTATTTTGAATGCACTGTCCTTTTGTCTCTTTCCTCCAGAGTTTAATCCAGAATTCAACGTTTTTAGTGGCTCTTCTGTGACATGTCTCCAGGCTTTCATGTACAAAAAGCTCTTTATTGTTCTCATCCTAAAGGGAGGAGGGTATGAGATTAATGAAACACACACACACACACAGGTTACACACACACACACTGCGCCTTACACAAACAAAACACTGACATTCATACTTTTCCCAAAAAAAACAATAGAGCTGCGGACAAACACGTGCTGACCAATCGGGCGGCGGGAAACTCGGACGTGCACCAATCACAGGCGCGCGCACTGCCGCGGCGGCCATCTTTAGTAACAGGAGCCAGGGCTGACAAGTTTGGTCTATCATTTTGAGGCCCAGAAATTCCTGCATGTCTGCATACCACAGAAGAGAGGGGGAGCACAAAGGGAAGGAGCAGAGGGACAGAAAGGGAGAAGGGAGGGAGGATCTCTCACAAAAGGTGGAGCGACAGGGAAGAGAGAGAGAGGGAGAGAGAGAGAGAGAGAGAGAGAGAGAGAGAAAGTCTTTTTTCATCACACTGTATTAGCTCCGTCTGATTCTTTCTGCAGGCTTTCTCTACACATGACTAGACGTCTAGACATCCCCACCGTGTAGGTAAAAGTATTAACTGCATCCATTCCTCAGAGGGCAGCGAGGCCATCACAGTGAGGCGAGGAAGAGGAGGAGGGGGAGGAGGAAGAGGATAGATAGATAGATAGACATACACACTGACAAAAACCCTCCTAAATCCTATATTCAACGTTTCTGCTTTTAATCAAAAGTGAAGTATATCCTGTGAGGTAGTGCAAAGACTACAATATGTACGTAAGAGCAAAGTGTTCATGAAAGGATGAGGAGATGCATACTCTTGGTCTTGTGCTGCAAATCTCTACTACTGTTCAATAAAGACAGAGATAGAGAGCGGCCATCTTTACTGCAGTCTTATAACTCTGTCACCACTGCAGGAGGCATTCGGGAGAGATAGTTTTATATCTGTGCCTGCAAATATATATTGCCACTCAGGCCATCAGAGGGAAAGTGGAGGGACTTTATAGGCTTTGCTTTTATACTAGAAGACACACAAGTGGAGAGGTGGAGTGAAACCAACCCACTCAACGGTGTTTAGAGACAGCAGGAGGATCACATGAAGCAGAGACTGATGGAAAAGAGACAACATGAGATGAATATTCAGCAAATAAAGAATAAAGCAGCCCTCCACTTTGCCCTGCAGATTGTCATATATTCATTTGACTACGTTTTTTAGTTTCTAGTTTGTCTTGTATATTTCAATTGGGTGTAAATACTTCTTTTTTTTTTATCTCTTACAACTTATTTTCTTATGTTATGTTTATGTTTGCACCACTACAGTATATACCAAAGCAAATTCCTATGTGTAAACGTACCTGGCAATAAACTCGATTCTGATTCTATGTAAGGGTGTAGTTCGAAGATTCATTCATAAAATCTGAATTTAAATCAAAATGTGAATGCTGAATATCAGAACAGTACATTCGAGGGACTTTTTTATAAACTTAAAAACACTTTTAAAGGTCCCATGTCATGGCCATTTCTACTGATCATAATTCCATTGTTGAGGTCTACTAGAATAGATTTATATTGTGCAATGTTCCAAACTCACATTGGTTTCTCATACAGCATCTCTGTATAGTATGTGTATTCACTCTCTGTCCTAAACGGCTTGTTGGAGCTCCTCCCCCCCCCCCCCCTCCCTGTGAGCCCAGTGTGCTCTGATTGGTCGGGACGTTGCGAGCGGACAGGTTTCCGGGTCGGTGATACAGCGAGAACAAGCTAAACTCATCCTGAGCACACACAAACACTCACAGCCGAAGTAAAAACAATAAGTGTGGCTTGATATTGAGTAAGAAAAAGGTTTATAACGCTGTGAGAATGGGTCTGCGGAGAGCATTTCTCCGCCATCCCAACTCGTCTATTACCAGCGTTCAGGGAGCTCTATGCAAGTCAATGGGACTCCCTGTTAGTTAGCCAAGGGATCCTGGTGTGTGAGGTGCTCCGCGGATTGGTCCATTTGGGCCAATCCGGTCATTTGTTGTTGATTTGGGTGTTCACACGTCACAGAACCCAGGAAGCAAACAATGGAAAATGAGAAATGTCCAACGAGGCGTTCTGGGGCAGCATAGACAGGTCTTTTCTGTGTTAGAGTTTTACTCGCTACAGGGTGTACTTTGAGGGTTTGTGACTCTGCAGACCGTTTACATGCAGAAAAACCTTCATAACACACAAGGGGACGGGGAATAACCAGAAAAGCATGACATGGGACCTTTAAAGCATATTATTTTCCAAAGAATCTTCAATTGTATAGTCTTAATTAGGTTGAATGGACCAATGGTAGTTCGGTGTTTCGTTAGCCCCCACATTTAATAATCCAATCCTTTAAATTGCTCTAAAACATGATAATAGTTTTTATATTCCTCATATATAAAGGATTTCTTGTGTTGTACCAAAATAAATGTGGACTGTGAAGCAAAAAGTTTTCTCTTATAAGATTAAGATGAACTTGTATTAACTCCTAAGGGGAAATTCAATGTCCTCTCGGTTAAAGTGCCTTTAGCAAATCGTAAAAGTAAAAACTGTACGTAAGAGGAGTGAAAAATAAACACCCTGGAGACACACATTGTTTGTTCGTTTATCACTTCCTGTTTGAGGCCCATTATATCTCCCTGTGTGTCCCTGCTGCTGGGCAGAAAACACCACACACACACCTGTCCATCGGCACTTCCTGTCGCTGTGAGGCCTCCAGGAATGTGTGTGTGTGTGTGTTCTACCCTGTAGTTATGGCCAGCAAATGCCCCATTGGTTTCTGACCTCTGTCCCCCACCCCATCCTCTACTTACTCACCTCTGACCTGGGGGGGTCAACGCAGGGTCACATTCTCCCAATAATGCACCCCCACCCCTCGAGCAGTGTCACAAGTATGGCCTTACATAGACAGGTCTCTGGACCGAACCATTACAGCCTGAGCGGGGGTGCTGGTCACCATCAAAGCTCCTTTACTGAGAATGATCCTCTGTTCCCAGACCCTTCACACACTCTGGGAGGGGCTGCGTGTGTGTTAATGTGCTAAAAGAAACCTGTTAGACGGTTCAAGGAAAAGAGGTGTTTTTCTAGAAAAAAAGTTTTTATGTGGTTTTAGGTTTTGTCTCAAATGTAGGTCTTTGTATTGTATCACCTTGATATTGAACATAATAAAGTGGATTTTAAGCTCTGACTCCTGGTGGTTTCCTTTAAAAGATGCATGATTTCAACTGTTCTTTCTTGAGCAAACACACATGGTGAAAACATAAAGAAATAATCATTCCTGCGATCTCAATAGTCTCCTTTAACCAGACTCTGCTGGAGCTCGGGTCCTAACAATAACAGCACAATAATAACTTCCATATGTAAGCTGTCAGATAAGCATGAACTCCACACCCCTCGCAGGAATACACTCCCCAACCTGTGGGAAACTCGCGCTTTCCCAAGAAGGTGATGTAACAACAAAATTCTTGAGAACTTGAGGGCTTTGCACTGAAGAGTTTTGTATAGTGACTTATAATCAGACTGATGTGCTCATTTACACCAGGCCGCACATCTTACATCTTTTCATTGATGTATTAAATGCATAAATACTCCGTTATATTCATATTTACATATTTAATCTCTGTTGTTCTTTTTTCTTAATGCCACTTATGGCGCATTTCCACTACACGGTCGGCCTCGGCCACACTCGGTACGGCTCGGTACGGCTTGGCCGCGTTGGGCCTTAACAGGGCCGACTCACTTCATGCTGCGCTTCCATTACAGTTTAGGAACTGGGGTAGTTACTATAGTAACGCAGTGTAGGCGGAGCCGTGACGTCATCTTCAATGAGAAATCCAGAAACACAACACAGCCGTTAGCTGTGAGCACTCAGAGCTCACAGCTCCTTATATATGTTCAGAAACTCGACAAAAGTTAAACAAGTACACACCACAGACTGCCTGTGTCATGGTGAATACAGTCGCTACTTTATTTATGTCTGTATAGGCCGTTGTTGTGAGTGTGGACGGTCGGGGCATATACTGCGTTAGCTTAGCCAATCTCCATCTAGAAAAACACGAATTTTAAAAGGTTTTTCGCCTGCCGTCTGTCTGCAGACTTGACAAAGCATTAATTCATGGTTTTTACTAACCGGTATCAGTATGTTGTTACTTCGGCATCATTTTGAAACGTGTATTACAATTAAATCACGGTCAAATATGTCCATCTTGTTGTAGTTCTAGCCCTCTTGCCAGCGCTCCTCTCTCTAGTTTAGCATACTCAGCCCGACTCAGCCCTGTTTGTTGGCCCCGATAGAACCACAATTTTCTAGGGCCAGAAAAGAGGGGAAAAAGTGGCCCCGCGCCGTGCCGCGCCGGAACGAGGCCTAGTGGAAGCACAACCAAAAAAGGGGACGGCACGACACGGCACGCTTAAAGCGAGCTACGCGCTGCAATGGAAATGCGCCATTAAAGGGATTGAGAAGTGGGTTGGGGATGTTTTTTAGTTTAGTTTACACACTAATGCTGCTTTTGTTGAATCATACTCTCCAAATGTATGTATAAATGTATTGATGCATGTTGTTTACAAGTAGTGTAGTACACTTAACATGGATATATAAACTTTTCCTAAGTTAAAACATGAGTATTGTGTTCTGAAATCATTACAGCTTTTGATATTTTGACCAGCTTTGATTTTTTTGCAAATAAAACTATTTGGGAAATTCTGGAAAAATATTGGCAGTAATCAAATAAAACTTAAATGTTCATGTTACTCAAACACATACCTATTAGATATACAATAAGATGAGAGAAAGGGATCATTTCAAAGTGGTTTATTTTCTGTGTTAGTCTGCTGATCTGATTATTGGATTTGGATTGTGTTTTGGTTGAACACCTGAAAACAATCCTCTTTACTCGGGTTGTGTTCCTTTCTCCCTCACAAACACACACACACACACACACTTTATTGAACCCTTACACCTCTCCTCTCTGTATTCTGATTTCTATAAGTGATCCACAGCCTTGGGTTTGCATTTGCTGCAGCGTGCAAAGCCTTTAGTGAAATAAACATTTGCAGCAGGTTGTCGTTCCTGTTAAACGGATCTGCAGAGCTGTGATCCATTCATCTCACTTCTCTTCCCTTTCATTCTCACATGCAAATAATACCCCCCCCCCTCCCCTCTCTCTCCCCAGGCCTCCCCCCAGGGCTCAGCAGTAGGAAGTGTTTTGGACAAAGGCAGGAAGTAATGAGGAAGTCCTTTCAGACTCGTCAGTAACGACCTGCCAACATGCAGCTCACACTCTGACCCTCGCTGGAAAACACACAGCAGACCCTCGCTGCACAGAAGGACTCAAACTATCACCAGTTTCAAGTCTACTTCTTAACCTCTCCTTGTCCTACGTCTCAAATACACCACTTTTACCTGGACGTGCAAATACAAAAACTGAAATGTACACTTAATCGAAACACTTCAAAATGTTATTAAGTGCCTTCTTAATTTGCTGGGTGTCATACACTGTAAGGTGCAAGAGTTCAATGCTTCGACATGTAAAATGAACACTGGTATTAACATCCTGACAGTGTTATACACACACATCAAACAATACATATATACGATAAATACAACATATCTATATATAGATTTGAGTCAGTAACTAAATAAGTAAATACAGGATTTGAAATGTGTCAAATTGAAGTGCAATAACTGTAGAAGTGCGTGTCAGTGTTCAACAGTATTATTTTTTCATCTCTAAAAGCAATTTTTCGTCATTAAAAGCGCTTTTTCCGTCTCTAAATGCAGTTTTTTCGTCTCTTAAAGCTGTTTTTCGTCTATAAAAAGCTGTTTTTGAGTCCACAGATGACATGACATGTGGTTAAACTCATTGCCCGCCCCCTGATTGGCTAAAAAGCGTTCACCACCAGCAGTACAGTATGGTGAATTCTGTGCGGCAGAATGAAGTCTGTGCGTTCCCATGGCCCACAATGCCTTCTTTCCCCACCGCTGTTATCCAACCACCACCTCTCTACAGCCTTACTGAGAGCAGCATGTGTTCTTAAAAACATCCCCAGAGCGTGGTTGTGAAAAGGACTGTCGTCTCTTTCTCTACACACTGCGGCAACAGCACACACACATCTTGTCGCAGACTCGTGTCCTCAGAAGCCCCACCATCCTCTCCTCATCTCTACAACCAGCAGCCAATCATATGCCAGCAGAGTGGGCAGCGTGCTCCACTTAGCCTGATGCGTGTACTCCACTTGGCCCTGTGTGTGAGTGTGTGTATCTGTTGTCTATCTGAATGTGTACGGTTACAGTTGTGTGTGTGTTTGTGTTAGTGTGTGTGGAGCAGGAAGTGGGAGTGCCCGTCCATTGATCAGCTGGAGGAAAGAGAGTTTTCCAGATTTCCCCGGGGCGCCTGGCTAACACTGCACACACAGAGAAACACACACACACACACACACATACGTACGTACACAACTGATGCCAGCTTATCAAAGTTAATTTGGATTTGTTAACAAGGATGCAAGGCGCCAGGAAGGAAAACACAAGAGCACAGTGACTAACTCTGCCTCTCCATCTGTCTGGTTCTATCATTGCTTCTCCCTTTTAAGATATTCATAGTGATTCAAACACCAGTGTGTGTGTGTGTGTGTGTGTGTGTGTGTGTGTGTGTGTGTGTGTGTGTGTGTGTGTGTGTGTGTGTGTGTGTGTGTGTGTGTGTGTGTGTGTGTGTGTGTGTGTGTGTGTGTGTGTGTGTGTGTTTGTTTAACCACCACAAATGGACAGCATTAAAGAGGCGCTTGTCTATGGGAATGAAACAGGACAGATGAGGACGCTGTGTGTGTTCTGAGTGTGTGTGTGAGAGTGTGTGTGAGAGTGTGTGTGAGAGTGTATCACTATCAGGATCACATCACTACATCACTTGTAATTCACTTTACTCCTGACCTGGAGCAGAGGAGGAAATTGGAAACAATTCAAATACTATCATCGGAGTGTGTGTGCTCTACTTTCCCTTTTTAACCGAGCACAAGGAAGTGAGAAGGCTCACAGTAGTAGAGACTGAATGCTTAAACATGGAGCAAAATCAGGAGTTTTTAATCATAAAGCATGACAATTTCTAAGATGATCAGGGCAAATAAATGTAATTAAAAATACTAATGTGATCCTAACGGCAAAAAAATCCTTTTGGTTGCATAAGTATAGTCCTTCTGTGAACTTAAAGGGGACCTATCATGCAAAATGCACTTTTGTACGTCTTTTACACATGAATATGTGTCCCCGGTGTTCCAGGGAACTCACCAAGTGTCAGAAAACACAACCCTCTCTATTTTCCTCCATACCCAAATCTCTAAAAAAGGGGCTGCAACGGATCTGATACAGACTGATCCAGATTTGAACACTTCTATGTCGTCACAGAAGTGGCGCTACGGCTATTGGGCCAACTCTCCACCTATCAGGGGAATGTGGGGTTGGGCCACGGCCGGCCATTGCCGCGCGAAAGCGCTGGAGACGCTGTAGTACATATGCCAGGCCTGTAAGTGGCGCTGTAGTCTGCCACAAAAGCAGCGAAGAAGACTTCCCGCGCATGGTTGCCATGGTTACCCTTCTGTTTATTCTCCGCTGTGGCTTTTTTTCTCCCTCCCCGAGGCAAGCACTGTAATTCTCTCCGGTTAGTCCACCAGCAGATGACAAACACCCACCTCTCCGCCTCTTCCAAGGAACGAGGGGACCGTGCGGCAGAGTTTCAGTTAGGTTTTCTTTCGCCAGTCAAGATGTCCGTTAAAGTTTAAATCTTCCGGACAAAATTAGAAAAGTGCCGGTCAAAGGTCTTCTTTGTTATTTATTGAGCTTTAAAACAAATGAATAACGACTCTATATAATAATATAATAAAACACGGAGGACGGAGATCTATTTTTCTCCCCCTCTTCTGACTTGATCAGAGAGCACGCTCCCCTCTCCTGCAGGGGGGCGTGGTCAGCTGCAGCTCACAGAGATCAGCCCCCTGCAAAAACAGGGCTGCAGAACAGCAAATAGAGCGAAATGAGGCATGGCTAAAATGCATGATCTGTTTGGTATTTTGAAAACAGAAACGTATAAATATACCTTATATAGGTATGGCCCTACAATATATCATTTAAATATAGCATGATAGGTGTCCTTTAAGAATACAATTGTTTACGTTTTTGACCGTTTCTTAATTTATAATGATTTAAAATAAAAGATAAATCTAAAAATACGTTTAAATAATCATTATAAAGTTTAACTAAAAATGTGTATAAAATAAAAAAACGTAGTTGAAGTAAGAATATGACATACAAAGATAAAATAAATGTATTTATAGAAAACACACGTATAAATGAGAATGTTCAATACAACATTTTAATAAAATAAATACAAATATTTGTTATTTAAAAAAAACTAGATGAATAAAATGTCCAAGAAGTATACAATTAAATAAAATAAAATATTAAAAAGTTAAAGTAAGAATAAAATGTAACTTATGTATATTACAATATACAGTATACAGTCATAAGTATTCATCAGGTATTAATGCTGAATGGCACAGTGGTTAAATAAGTCCTATAGTGCCAGTCTATTGACTCACATGTAATATATCACGTTATCACTAATACCCCTGCTCTATAGAGTGGTGCAGGGATGACGTATTTACCCGGAGGTAAGCTGCTGGTTCCCTCGACAAAAAAGCAACGGGATTTCTCCATAGGATTTTGGAAAATAACTCGAAATAAGGTCTGTGGAAAACGAACCTGTTTGATAAATGCACGTTATGTTCAGTCGGATAATCTCCACGTCTACCGTACTTTTATCATTTTCGAATCATAAATCTAATCGCCAGAAGCAAAATGCTAACGTTATGCTATAAAGGAACTACAGCCGAGTACAGCAGCACGACTTCAACGTCACGCCAACTTAAGATCCATATTAAAAACTACAGATTCTAAATGGTACAAGTTGAAGCGTTTGTTTGAACAGTTAGCAGGAGGCAGGGACTTGCTTTCAAGCAGAACAGGGGCAAACAAACTTAGCGGGAGTGTTTACGTGTTCGGCGTAATGACGTACAACGTCCTCCACAACTTCTGTAGTCCTATTCAGCCACTTGGTAACAACCATCGTTTTTCAGACACGTCAACTCTTCAGAAATCACCAGTGGGGTCACTGCTGATGGATTTAATGTCGTAGAACAAAACGTGACCCGTCTCTTCAATGTGTCTCAACCACAGACCTTATTTCCAGCTATTTTGCAAAATCCTATGGAGAAATCCCATTGGCTCTGAGACGAGGGAACAGGAAGTGGTGAAATGCTGACTCACTTCCGGGTTTTAGGACTCGTCCCTGCACCACTGTATTATCCTGTAAGTGTTCAGTACTTTCCTCTAACTGTGTAGAAGTTATTCAGTTTACTGTAAAACAAGCTCCCACTTCCAGGCAGTCAGTGAAGAAAGTAGGATAGTGTTTCTGGCTCGTGTCGCCTTTCACTGAAAAAAAGCATCTGTGCCAGAGATCAAGTGGCCTCACGCCTTTTAGGAAAAAAAAATTTGACACGTGAAATGAATGTGCTAATATGCCCTTAAGGGATTACTCTGTGCACTTTCATTTCGTCCTCATGGCATGAACTTCCTCCTCCTCCTCCGCTGTGACTCCATATCTGAGTAAAGGTTGTTGCTGCAAGCGTCACATTTAATGAAGCGTTTGACCATGCACAATGCCAGTATCTAACTCTGTGACCCACTGAATGCACATGTGGACATTTATAGTTTACAATATGTACATTAGATATATTATTATTTACAGGCCATAGACAGAGCAGATAGTACTGGAGTGTAAAAGTAGGTGTTTATAAGTAGGGCTGAATTGTTTTTTAGGGTTTTCTCTTTCCTGTAGTGTGTTATATAGGTTTTGGTGCATGTAAATGGTCTGCAAAGGCTAAAATCCCAAAGGGAGTGTGTGGGAGAGAAACTAAATATTGAGATTTGCATGCACTAAAACCTATAAAACATTACAAAAAGCATAATAGGGCCCCTTTAACTGGCAGAAAATGACTTAATTTGAAATATATTCCACCATATTTGGATATTTAGTTTGTCTCTTCTGTTTTTACAGTTAGTTAAACGTATTGTAAATGTCCTTATAAGATATTCCGTTCCCATCCTTAGGCCTGTTCAGAGACCAGCAGTCTGATGGTCACAGAGCCTCGCTGAATGACGCATGTTGATCCATTTAGAGCGACCACCGGTTCAACCTGTGCTGCCGTGACGCTCGGAAAGTGTGTGATGTGTGTGTGTGTGTGTGTGTGTGTGTGTGTGTGTGTGTGTGTGTGTGTTGGGCCTCGTTGACAGACAGACTTTATCTCATCATGAGATCCACTGTTTGCCGCTTTCTCTCGTCTCTGAATATTACCCTGACTTCCTCTTGTGTGTGTGTGTGTGTGTGTGTGTGTGTGTGTGTGTGTGTGTGTGTGTGTGTGTGTGTGTGTGTGTCTGAAAACAATCGCAGCAAACAACAAAGCACATAGGCGCAGGCGAGGTGAACTCTGACCTGGAAAGCTTTCTCTTCTCCTGTGTGTGTGCGTGTGCGTGTGTGTGCGTGTGCGTGTGTGTGCGTGTGCGTGTGTTTTACCACAGTGATTCGAGCAGAAATTGAGCATGCAAAGTAAAGTGGGAAAAAAGGAAGAAGTGGTGTTACTAGTGACGGGAATTATATAAATGTAAGGGGGTCACATATTGTCTGAAAAGTACCATTATTCTGTTGGTCAAAATGTGGATTACCTGCTATTCTTATACTTAAATAACTATAACAATACCTAAAGCTCATTAATGGACTTGTCTGAATATAAGGTTTATAAAGAAAACCATTACAGGGTGGCAGAGCACAACAGGAAATGGGATTCATTAGATTAGCTCTAATTAAGAATGGGGTTATATACAAAATGTGTTCTTGGATGAATCGTGGAGGTGTGTGGTGCAGTGGGTTGTGCGTTGGTGTTCGGATCAGGGGAGCACAGGTTCAAACCCCACTGCAGTCAGCATGTCGTTGTGTCCCTGAGACACTTCACCCCAAATTGCTCCTGTGGGGATTGTCCACAGTATTGAGTATGTAAGTCGCTTTGGATAAAAGTGTCTAACAAGTGACATGTAATGTAAAGTAGTCATTACTGCTTAACCCTTCTCTTTAAAATCGTACTGCCCACCTAGTTATTTGAAATGTTGAGACGATCCTACTAGCTCTGTTATTTGTTTAATATTATCATTTTTTGGAGTAAGATGGTATTGTCTTCTTCTGCGTCCTTTATCCCTGGCCTGTGATAAATAAGAAATATAAAAAGTAATATCTCCTCTCCTTGGAAATCACTGTGTTGTTTCTGGGCGTTCTTTTCTCCTGTCACATCTACTCACTGCGGCCTCGTTCTTCAACACAATATATAAGTCCTATGAGCCGTGCACCTCTGTGGAAACAGGTGGGGACTAAAAACTGTATTTTGTACCATAAATATCACATTAAAAATGCCATGAATCCATAAAAAAAAAAAATCATTATTTTACAAAAACAGGAATGAAAATAGAATCTATATATAAAACATTTCCCCAGGGTCCCACACGTGTTACCAATAGTGTTGGGAAGCGGGGGCTCCACATGCGTTACATATGGAAGTATTTATATTTTTACAACCTCTACTTACAGCCTCTCCTCCGCTGTGTAAACAACCTGCAGTCAGTCGGAGTTTCACTCAACTCATGTCATGTGACTCTTTGGCCGAGTCATTTATGGCTTCCCAGTTGTGCAGAGGAGGAGCAGAGGAGTGGTGTTTTTTTAAACAGCATTTGGTGACTGCATCAATATTAAATAGAACATGTAGAATAACGTGTTTTTTTAAAGAAATGTCATGACTTGAAAGGATGACTTGTTTATCAGACTTTTTCAAAACCAAAGACAGCATCGAGCCGGAAAAGAGAAATTAAATTCCTTCCTACTTATTAACCAAACCACTCCTACCCAAGCTAACATTATCAGTATTTAAAGTATGTCAGCTCACAATCTACATCAATTAGGAGTCAATTTACCCCTCTTTGATGCATCGTGTACAAACATCTGGTGAGAGGTTGCATGTCATCATAGCAGGGGCCACTGATCCATTAACCTCAATGAACCAGGAGGTATTTTAACACATGTAGCTCAAATTAGGGCTGCATAATAATGGACATGTTATTCAAATCACAATATGCACTAGTATAGGGCAATATCAAAATTGCAGGATACACAATATTTGTTAAGGGTAAATATGTGTTAAAAATACCATTTCAATTAAAGGTGGGGTAGGTAAGTTTGAGAAACCGGCTCGAGATACACTTTTTGTTATATTCCATGGAATGCTCTTAACATCCCGATAGCAATGAATATCTGAAGTGCTTTGACAAAAAATCCATAAAAAAATGTAATCTGTGGAAGCCGTAATACTGTAAAAAGCACGACCAATCATCTGAGCCGGCCTGGCTAAAATAACTGGATGGCCTACCTGCCTGTCAGCCTTCCATCTGTGCACAAACTTATCTCGTGCCCTCATTGGTCATGTGCGCGTTCGTGTGTGTTGGAGGAGGGGCTCTGGAAGGAAGTGGCAGATTTTCTCCGGTTGTGTATTTTCAAATTCTAGCGATCTCGAGCCGGTTTCTCAAACTTACCTACACTACCTTTAAGTATTGTTCCAACAGCAGAGATATCCCGCCCTACAAACTTTATTATATAGACTTGTATATTCACTATGAACGTTGATGCTCTTAAAGAAACACAGCATAGATAATTATAATTTAAAATCAATCTCTCCAATATTGTGCATCATATCGCAATTGCAAAATCAGTCAAAATAATCGAAATTCATTATTGTTTGTTTCCCAAAAAATGCTTCCAATCCAATGACATATTATAACACCAGTTGCACTAGTGGTTGCATATTTTGTATATGTTCCTCAATATTGATCCTTTACTAGGAAGTACATATTTGTATTCTGTTTTGCATCGGGTTATTCAGTGCAGAGCAAATGGGCTTGTGTTAGAAATCACTACTCAAAAACATTTATTCTGGTTCTGTCCTCTTAAGAAAACTTGAAGGATTCCAATGCATTGAGGCTTTTTTTCGAATATATAATGCCTCTGCTGTCCCGAGAAAAAAGAACGCAACCATCAACAACAACAAAGTGACAGCTTGTAAACTGCAGCAGCCTGAGAGTACTCGACAACACTACGCCTGCTCTGACCGAACAGATACCTTCACAAAGTAGTAAACACACACAAACACACAATATACATGAGTGCTACAGACACACACGTAGAAACTGAGAAAATGACAATGAACGTCAGATATGATACTCTCAAGGCAGTTTGGATTGCCAACAAGTTACTTAAGGGCCCTGCACAGTTAAACCTGACATGTCCTGAGGCCTGTACTACGAAGCTGGATTTTCGCTTAGCCGGCTAAATTCAGGGAAATCTCGGGCTTTCCGGTCCTACGACGCTGGTTCTCTTTTTAGCAGGCTAGATCTCCATGGTAACTTATGCTGAGCGGCAAACCTGCTCCGGGGCAGGTTAGGTGGCAGGCTAGAGATCAACTCAGTGAAAGCACCGCCTGCTGACCAATCAGAGCTCCGTGTGCGGAGTTTAAAGCTATCAAGTCATATTACAGGATAGAGGAAATACAGAAAAACTGCCGTTGCAGGAAAGACAGCCGGCAAAAATCAACTGACTGTGAACGTGAAAATTAATAGAATATCCCCTCCCATCTTCAGAGCAATCTGACTATTATAACATTAGCGTTAAGAAAGCTTACTGAAATATCTGCCACGACATAAGTAACCGGATCAGAGTAACATTAAGTACAGTCCGCGGCACTGTGAGTGCAGACGTCGATGTGTCCCATTATCATTCATATCATATCACATCATAATGTATCATATATTTCCTTATCTGAGTCAGCTTCTTGAGCCGTATCTGGCCGTGCAACACTCACAGTGTCACATACTGTATGCAGAAGTATTATTTTAAGCAACACATTAAGTTGACGAAACACTCGAGTCAAATTCTCCTAATTAAAGTCAGATCGTGTCTTGGACGGGGCAGTGATTTCATAAACCTGTTAATGTACGCATTCAAACGCTTTTTCTGTTACCAGCTGTATTCACCTTGCAGGTGCAGCTATGTGGCTTTGATCCTGGATAAAGTGTTTAAGTCATGGATGTTTAAAGTTTAACTTCTTCATATTTGACTAATATTAAAGTTGACTTTTCATTCAGGAAGTATGACGCTGCGCTGTCAGTACGCTTGTCCGTGTTTGAGATTGGTCGAATGCTCCAAATACCACCCCTTTCATGTGAACGTGCACCTAACTAGATAGGACACGGCTGGCTTGAGCGATCCACTTGATATCCAGCGTCGTAGTAGTTTAGCCAGAGCGCGTATGTTTTGGATTACGCCAACCGGCTAACTCAAACATATCCAGGTTAGGTTGAACCGGCCTCTGGTGCACACACACACACACAGTGGTTTTCCTGCTTGTAAGGAGCATGTGTAAGATCAGAGGAATGCAGGCTCTCCTCGGCTCTAACCTAAGGCGAGTGGAACCCTGTAAAAACACAACAAAAACAACGCCACAGTTTCCACTCACACATAAACTTTAATGTTCCATCTAATGTTCCTCTGCCACACACACACACACACACACACACACACACACACACACACACACACACACACACACACACACACACACACACACACACACACACACACACACACACACACACACACACACACACACACACACACACACACACACACACACACACACACACACACACACACACACACACACACACACACACCACACACACACACACACACACACACACACACACACACACACACACACACACACACACACACACACACACACACACACACCTCGAGGGACAGAAACATGGCTGTAGCACAAAAAACTGCAAATAAACTATTTACATTTTTAAATAATCACTGATAATACTGTTATTATAAAGTGATGTCGAACTAATTATACTTTTTATACTTGTATTTTTAAGATAAGATAAGACATTTTCTTTTTCCTGCAACATACTTTCACCATAATGTTTACTGCACTTTATATTCTTCCATTCTGTTATTTCTTTCTTTTCTGTTCACCATATTATACGTTGCATTGTTGGAGGAGCCTGAGACTTTAGATTTCATTGCCAGAACTACACTATAACTATTGTGTACATGACACACAAAGCCTTGTAATAATTCAAATTAAATAAGCATATCATTCTGATCTAGAAACAGCACGGTTTAAGGACTCATTTTGCTTCTGCAGGGAAAGAACAAGTCAAACCGCGGCCCTCACCTCCAGTGGGGACACGCACCTGAACACACAGATATCACACACACATGCATTTACAGTAAGTGTATGCAAATAATGCCTGTGTGTGTGTGTGTGTGTGTGTGTGTGTGTGTGTGTGTGTGTATGTGTATGTGTATGTGTGTGTGTGTGTGTGTGTGTGTGTGTGTGTGTGTGTGTGTGTGTGTGTGTGTGTGTGTGTGTGTGTGTGTGTGTGTCCTCCCTGGGGGCAGACAGCATTGCATCATGTGCTAGAAATGGCTCCTGCTTCGACACACACTCCTGACTGAAGTGAAGTCACATGACCCGCTGCTGCTGCTGCTGCTGCTGCTGCTGCTGCTGCTGCTGCTGCTGCTGCTCGTCATACCTGTGGCCCCCCCGGCCCCTCCCAAACTCAGGAGACATGAACACACACGCACAACGGGTCGTTTGCACACACTCAGTCCACATTCTTTTTTCTTTTAATGGTCGGGAGGTTTATCTTTGAAATCAGCGCCGGTAGTAATCAAGCGTCTCAACGCAGGAGGAAAAACTGTTAGTGAGGGGAATTACCAAAGTGATTAAAGAGGAAACTGAGCATGCAGGGACAGTGGGAATACAAGAAGAAGTGGGTGTTACTAGTGTTGGAAATTAAATGCAAATTTGGGGGGTGACTATTGTCTGCGCAACTAAAAATATTGGTACATTTTTCACAACTTTGGGGCCCTTTTAAGCAATAGGAAATGCGCCAAAATTAAATGTCCTCTTCCAGTAATCACCACCTTCAAAATGAGTAATTAAAAAGTGTACTACAGCTGTCTCAAACATCTGAATGTGTGAGATATATATTATGCATTTGTTCATAGATAATCCTAAAAATAACTCTCCATACTTTATTTCACCCCAAATGTAGCCTTGCAGAAGCTGGCTATACCTCACCTATTAAACAAATTGAATGCTTTACACAAGATTGGAACTGTAAGACATTGTATGTATGTGTAGGACAGGGACACACTCAAATAAAAGTATTTCCTGTATTTCGTTCCCGACAGTGATCTCTGGCAGGAAGTGGAGGAGCCAGCGTTATGTGCGGCTGCAACAGTCGCTGTTAAAGTATAAACATGGCCGAGGTCGCTGCGCTTTGAACGTCAGCCCTTCAGTCAGAAGCAGAGGAGAAAAAAAAACAACACAAGCTATAATCGCCTTGGAAAAATAATAAGCATTCTCTCCATGCGTCTCACAATAGAAGCCTCTCTGTGTTTATGGGAGGAAAGACTGACCGGCCGACTCACTGGCTGCAGCCGAGCAAACCCACAGCTTGTTTGAGAAAAATATGAAACATTTTTAACAAACAATATGCTTTACTGTGTTCCTGTCAATCAAATCCCTCCTTCATCACATGCTTCCCTTATTAGTGTAGTTTCCAACCCGGATATGTTGAGTACCCCAAAGTTTTATGATAGAAATGTAAAGTACGGGTCCCAAGCACATAGAAACTGCCTGATGCTAACTTGCATATGCACAATTAGCATAAGCATAGCACTAATGGCATTATAGACTATGTGGACTATAATTAAAAATGGCTTGGACAATTTTGGAGTGGTTATGGGGGGTTATTGAGGATGCCGAGTCCATTTCTGACATTCTCAGGATCAAAAATGGCAGTTTTAACCAGAAAGCGGTCATATTTGTACTCTCTGTGGGCTGATTTTGACTACAATGAGTAGTGTTGCGACCATTGGATATAGAGAGCACAAGATGAAAATGATTATCTCTACTGTGAACAATTATTTTTCAGATAAATAGGCAATATGTCAAATCCAAATGATCCAGAGTCCCATAAATCTTCCAAATCAACCCAAAATATATCAAAATCAGCCCCACCAAGAGTACAAATGTTGGTATCTTCTGGTTAAAACTGCCAATTTTGATCCTGAAAATGTCAGAAATGGATGTAGCATCCTCACTGACCACCAACACCACTCCAAAATTGTCCTAATAGGTCCAGCCATTTTTGTAATATTTTCCTCATATGCTAAATAATGCTAATTAATGCTACTTATAGTAATGGTGCAAATTGCCCCACATATGCAAGTGAGCATCTGGCAGTTTTGATATGCTGGGGGCCCCTACTACACATTTCTATCATAAAACTTTGTGGTACTCAACATTTCTAGGTTCACAAATAGACTATTATTCTACCTTTTCACTTCCCTGTGAGTCATTTCCAGCAGATCCTATAATTACAGATCACTTTCCCACAATGCTCCAGTCAATGAATGCTAGTCAGAGAGACCCCCGCCTGCTGATATGAGGAGCAGCCCTCCACATCGCAGAAATCATTACAGAAACCATTTGCCATGAAAACAGCGGTCGTCTAAATTGATTTCTGGGAGGAAAGAAAATCTCCAGTGCATATTATCATTATGTGTCTCAATGGACCGTTTTACAATGTGATGGATTCTGGAAAAGGTGCTACGCTATCATGTGTGCACGTAACAGCCAGTCAATATGGAGATTTCTACACACAGCGTTACAGTTAAACAGAGAGTATCCGACCGGTTTAACACCTCACAACAAACGACTCTCTAATCAAATGACGGAGACATTTGACACAACTGCTGCGGATGTAAACAGGAAGTCAAATGACACTCATGGAGTCAGTTAGTTAGAGCTGCGGGGATGTAACTCAAGCCTTGGTTTGTACCCTGTATTATTTTACTTCATGACAAATTGGAACTATCAAAACGTTTGCAGGATAAGCAATTAGCAGTTCCTGTTTGCAATGAACCCAGGGGTGTAAAGATCACTCTCTTTGACACTAAAGGAAACCATAATATCTGATACTCTCAGACAGGTTTTGTAGTTACAAGAAGAGTCTTTTTAGGACTTCGAAGAGCATGTGTCCACATTTGCGTTTTATTCTTAACGCCAGCGTCTTTTTCCAAAGAGGGCAGAGCTAATGATATCCAAAGATATTAGAAAAAGCACAAAATGGCGTCACTCTAGTTATTGGAGGAGAAGCTTGTTTCTGAACGCGGCTTATAGACAGGAACTATCGGAACAAAGAACGAAAAAAGACAATTTGCTTGATTTTAATTAGCCGAGCAAACACTGGATGTTTCTGCCGGTCGTACTTTTATCTCCATACACTTCCTCCTCGCTGTATGGCTGTCAGACTAAGCCTTGTTAGCTCATCCATACAAAGTGTGAGAGCAAGAATCTTCTGGTTGGTGCTCATCGCGAAAAAACAATGTCTAACAAAGATATAGTAGCACAAACGCATATTCAAATCCAGGGAGGATTGCTAGTTTGGGTAATTCAACAACTTTGTGTAGATATCATAGTCATAGAAATTAATGTGGACCTAAAGCAGATACATGGACGACTAGTGTATACAGACTATTCTGCACAGTTTCTATTATATTCTGTTTCTATTATATTCTATTTGATTTACTTGTACTATTCTATCTGTTTTATTGTGTTGCACTGTTGGAGGAACCTGTGACCTAAGATTTTCATTGTCATAACTACACTGTAGCTATGATCACATGACAATAAAAGCCTTGAAACTTGAAACTAGTGACCTCAGCCATATCATATCCTAGTGAAGTGTAAGTCACCTTAAACCCTAAATGATGGGAACAAAGGAGGAACAAACCACAGTCTCTCCGCTGTTTAAAGCAGATTAAAACACACTTACTTCTCTGGCAGTGGTTCTGGGACCAGCAGCGGCCCCTGAAGTGTCCGTTGATGGTGTTCTGCTGGCAGACCGTCTGGCCCTGGGCGGTGCCGGGACAAACGTCTCCGCACTCCCTGTCGTTCTTGTTGGCCACGATGTAGTTGTCCTCCACCGAGTCGGAGATCTTGGCCCAGTCCAGCGTGGCCAGGTAGCAGAGGTCGGGGTTCTTCTCGATCCGCACGGCACCCCGCGTGATGTTCATGAGGCTGTGCAAACCCACCTCCTTCAGCTGCAGCATCTCGTACACCACCAGGGCGTAGTTGAAGAAGAGGCTGTTCCCCCGGACCACCGTGAGGTTGGGGAAGAGCTCTCCGAGGGTCTCCAGGCCGTAGACCCGGAACATCAGCACGTAGTCCGTCACCACGCGCAGCTTCGGGTAGCTGAGGCCCCGGAAGTCCTCCGTCTTGGTATTGAACATCAGCAGGATCTTCAGGTGGCCCTCGATGATGGTGCAGTTCTCCAGAGACTGCAGGTTGGTCACATTGTTACGGATGTCTTTGCTCGGGCAGACTGTGAGGAAGAAGGGGAAGGAGATGTGAGAAACTGTGAGAAACCAAACATGAAATACAGGTCAAATGAATCATCCAAGATATTTGTTGTGTTTACTGGGGCTGAAACTCATGTTTTATTTCATAACGTTGATAATTGATATTTCTTTTCGTATGCTACACTTATATTATTAGTATTATATTGTTGTAGAATTGGATTCTTTCAGATGTGTGTGGTCCAAAGAGTTTTAATAACTCCAGAGCATTTGAAGTACAAAGGTCAAAATGTATTGAAAAAAGATTGAAGTGATAATTTCCAAGGTACATGTTTTTATCAAACCAAATATTCAGTTTATTCCATATATGAACCAGACCTAAAATACAGGTCAAATGAATCATCCAAGATATGTTTTGTGTTTACTGGGGCTGAAACAAATGAGAACAGAACATTTAAGCAGCAATGACATGCCCCTTTGTTTTTTATGGGGTTTTTGGGACACCTTTGAAGATTTGTCCTGCCTTTTACACATTAGTTTTAATATTTTTATACCAGAGAGCTCCCCAGTTAAAAAATAGCTCAGCTAAAACACTTATATTTTGTTCCAGAGAACGTCAGCAAATGTGGTTTTGATTCAACTTTCTTTTTCCCAGAATTAAAAACATGTTTTAGTCAGTAAACTATTCAATAAAGTAGTCCATCACATTTAGCTGAATCTCAGGGTGACGCTGTGAAATGATCCTCAAAGGAGACCACAGAGGCTTCTCAGTTCAATATAACTTGACAAAGAACCAATTATTTGAATATTATTATACTGACGGACATGTAAAGTAAATCGTCTTTCCGCATATTTAGTGTATCATTATTGCTAAGATGTAGGGCTGTGCGATTATGGCAAAAATCATAATCACGATTATTTGGGTCAATAATTGATATCACGATTATTAAATACGATTATTCATTGACTTTGAAAAAATCCATTTATTGAACTTTAAAACAAATACAAATAATAATTTGAACAGTATCTTTTTAACTGTTGATTACCCTGAACGTATAATTCAACTGAAAAACCAATACAAAAATAAATTAAATAAATGATACATTTAAATAAATAATATCAAAATAATAAATACCAATAAACAAGATCAACAAATATTTTGGAGCGCACTTCCCCAAGCTACTAAACATATATAAATATGATAAATACAAATAAATGAGACCAAAATTAATTAGATCAAATATGTTGCAACCTAGCAAAGCAAAATAATTGTTTTTTTCGATTATGTTGTTTTCATAATTGTGGCAGGCCAAAAATCGTAATTGCGATTAAAATACGATTAATTGCACAGCCCTACTAAGAAGACATCACATTATTAATAGAGGTGCATGTGTTTCCTTGACAGAGACTTACAGTTAGAAACCGAGATAACAGAGAAAAAGATTTGTCTTGAATATTGAACATTAACCTTGTTTTTCCCTCTTAAAGCCATAAAACCACTGCTGATCTGTAGAGCAGCGCCATTCATGAAACATCTTCACTAAACTCCCCTCCCTGTCTCTCTCACACACACTCTGTCTCTCTCCTCTCATTGGCTGCAGCATCATTTCTCCAGAGAGGAAATTACTGTATGGCAGTGTCTGATCTGAATGAAGCCGGCATGAAGGGGTTAACAGAAATGAAGCCTGGAAGCAAAACGCTTATCCACGCTCATTCATACTCCAAAGCTGCACACACACACACACACACACACACACACACACACACACACACAACACACACACAACACACACACACACACACACACACACACACACACACACACACACACACACACACACACACACACACACACACACACACACACCCACACACACACACCACACACACACACACACACACACACAACACACACACACACACACACACACACACACACACCACACACACACACACCACACACACACACACACACACACACACACACACACACACACACACACACACACACACACACACCTTAAAATAGACAAATAACATTCATTGTAGGAGAGGATGGAGGGGGGGTTACTTGGTGCCACTGACTTGTTATTGACTGAGTCATTCCCAGGTGTAAGCTACCTATTAACTTCCCATTCTGTTAATGGTTAGCGGGAGAAACATGTCAACAATCCAGGTCCAAACTCTGAGCAGCAGCACATCAGAGACTTCTGCTAATGGAGAAGAGCTAATAGAGCCTGTAATCAGCACTCTGACAAATACAACTCTTATTTACTACATGTGTTTGTTATTTCCTCAGGAGGGGGGTGTCTGGAACATACAAGGTAGGGCTTCAGACTAGCGGACAATATTATGATAATGATTATTTTTAAGTGATATTGACATGATAGTGAATAATTGATTTAAAAGGAGAACATATTTTGAATTTATACAGGTAAAAAAAGAGCATTTATTTGACTACTATGTGCTGTGTTCATGCAAATACGTACACAAATGTGCATCAAAATAAAACTGGTCTTTATTCCTAGTGAATTTTCTGTTTATTTATAAAATGTACCAACATCTTTTACCCAAAATGAAATCAAAAGAGCACAGCTTTTAATGACAACGCGCTACATTTCTGATGAATAACAAATCGTTGCATTAACACAAAAATAGATTTTTCGTAATCCGAGTGAACAAGAAAACAAACCAAACAGAAAACAAAACCTCCTTTTCAGATGTTTTAATATCTAAAAACCTAACATTTTTTAAAGATTGTCCCACTTTTAAAAACATCAACATATGAATCCATTCATTGTCAACCCAGGGACTGCAGATGGAAATGATCTTTTAGCTATAATCTCTTCTCTTTTTGAGATTGATGTATTCTTATGCAATAAAAATATATTACAACTAGGTCAGACAGCAACAAGTGGGCACGAGAACAAATGTTCAGTTCAGCGTGTTCAGAAATCACTATTCAACTCTATCCTTGATACAATATTCAGATGTTTCCGCCTCAGTGAAGACGTGGCCAAAGCACGCTCAACTTTGTCCACTTCCGCCTGCAGCCGGCAGCCAAAAACAACTCATAAAATAAGACAATAAATCAATTTCAGCTGTTAAGAATCTCATCAGATAAGGCTGGAGTTTGAAACAACAACAGATTCTCATTCGCTCGGCTTCAGCCACTTTGCACCCGGCCGCTCCCTCTTCATTAGACAACACACACTTCCTCCTGTGGCAGTTGGTGTTATTCCCAGTGATAGGAGCAACCTTACACCTCTGCCTTATCTCCTGGACACATCAGACCAGGCCAACCACTCGCTGTCAGCCTGCAGCGCTAACCGGAGAGCTATTGTGCAACATGACAACATAACAAACTGCGTTAGGCAACAGCAGCGGGCCAGGGTGCAACTCACCTCTGCACACACTGGTGTTCAAGAAAACAGGACGCAAACGTGACCTTTTTTCACGAGGATGTAGTTTTACCACTTGCCTGTCAGAGGTATAATAAACATAATAATTCATTCTATGTAGAGGCGCCTTTCAACGCACCCAAGGACACCTTGCAATTCATAAAATATTCTAAGGAAAGGTTTAAGACAGTACAAAAGGACCGTCACTGGGAACGTTTGGTGTTAAATCTTGTGTTTATTAAACGAGTCTTCTGGAAATCTTTGGATGTCTTAATGGATTAAGAAATGACAATAAAACGTAAAAAATATCTGACAGATCTTTAAACACTGATGTTTTTCCACAGAGAATAATGGGAAAGCACCACTTTAATCCTATGTTTAGAAGAGAAGTGTCTTTGAAATCGTTCAAGGTCTTTCCAATCGATGAGTCGTTTTATTGGAGAGATCTTATTTAATGAGCTTCTCCACAAACGCTCAAGCAAAAGCAACACTTTGAATCTTCAGGAAACCCCAAAAGAGTCATCAAAATGAATCTAAGCATTCAAATAAAGTTACTTGACAACTAAAAAAATATGTTTACCAGAGAAGTTTTCCTGGAAAGTCTTAGAGCATTACAAAAATGACTTCACGACTTTAATAAGTCTTATTAGTCGACTCATTGAATAGTTGTTTGAAAGTTTGTTTACTAAGTTTCTTGGAAATACGTCTTCATGGAGAAAAAATAAATTTGTTGATTTAAATCGGCAGATCTTTAAAACTTGTTTCTCTACAAAATAACAATGCAAAAACACCAATTTAAATTCTTAGTCGACGAATCATTAAGTTGAGTTTATGGACAGATCTGTAACACTTGAGTTTTTGTGTTAATAATAATCGTACAAAAACACGAGTTCAAATGTATTGTTTATTACCAAGAAAGGGTTCCTGGTAATAAAAGTTTAAGCATTAAAAACAATACGTAGCCGCTAAAGAAACAAATCTATTTTATTGGACAGATCTGTCAAATATTGTGTCAGCAAAAGCTAACGCAAAAAAAACAATAGCTACCAATAAAGTCTTCGATTCGTTACTCAATCAAGAAAACATGCAAAAGCATCAGTTTAATGTTATTCAGTTTGTTGATATAAAAGACACAGATATTAGACTTGCATCTCCATAAATAATGATAAAAAAGCACAAGTTTGAATCATGTTTTCACCAGAGAAGTTTTTGGTAATCTTTGGACGTCTTAAAACATGACTTTGTGAACTCATCAACTTCTTCCTCATGAAATGATCATGCGTTAGCCGCAGGTTGTTTGGTGCTAACCGGTTAGCATGTGTCACCATTGACACAAAGGGAAATGTTAGTGGGCCATGAGGGGAGGCAGCTCACTCGCAAAATGGAGTCTTGTTTTTCGACTGACAGGAACGAGAGAAGGGGGAGGGAGGGGAGGGGAGGCGTGGGTCATCGGGGGGCAGATGGGGAAGACGAGGAGGAGGGGGGGGGGGGGGGGGGTGTAAAGGAGTTGAAGGGTTGTTATGTAGTCAGAGAAGTGCTGTGTCTTTAAAATAATGAGTGATCTCCTCCCTCCCAGGTTTTGGCGTAAGGGGGGACACAGGAGAGGCAAAGAGCGCGAATGGGGAGATTGAATTAGAGGGGGGAGGAAGAAGAAGAAGAAGAAGGGGTGAGGGGGTGAAAGTGTAACCTGAGCCACGGCAGGAACGCACGGTGACGTAAGGGACCTACAGGACGGTTGGTGATCACATGCATGAATGGAGGCCCGCTATGGACCCCTGTTACATGACAAGCAACACACACACACACACACACCACACACACACACACACACACACACACACCACACACACACACACACACACACACACATCACACACACACACACACACACACACACACACACACCACACACACACACACACACACACACACACCACACACACACAACACACACACACACACACACACACACACACACACACTACCACACACACACACACACACACACACACACACACACACACACACACACACACACACACACACACACACACACACACACACACACACACACACACACACACACACACACACACACACACACACACACACACACACCCACACACACACACACACACAGGGAGGACGGGTTCACCTATAGGATACAATATACTACTATAATCCTGTGTTTACGGGAGAATTTATTGGAAATAAACCCTCTAAGCGTTAAAAAGACAACGTTGCAACCTTTATATATACAGTCTATGCTCGCTACTAAAGAATTTCTTAGTCGACTACACAATTAGTTGATTTAATCGACAGAGGTGCAAGGAATCACACAATAGCACCACTTTTAATCCTGTGTTTACCAGAGAGGTTTCTTGGAAATAAGTCGTCAAGCATTGAAAACAAATGACCAGCAACTAAAGAAATCTCCATGACAACAAAACTCAACAGACTGAGCTTATGACTGGATGTATGAGTCGAGCTAAAGCACACATTTCTGACGGATCTGTAAATCTTGTTTCTCGAAAAGAAACTTAAAAACATCATGTTTAATCTTTTGGTGTCCTTTGTTTACTTGTCAACAGTAAGTGTTTAGGCGTTAAATAAAAGGAACTTATCACCTTGAAAAATTCTGTTTACAAGAGAAGTTTCTAGGAAAATCTTCGGAGGTGTTTAAGCATTACAAACATAACTTTGTGACAAAATAAATCGGTACCACTTTACAATAAGACTACCCTTATAAAGAGTTTACGAATAGTTTGTAATTCATTTATTAATTAGGTTGTGAACACTTTATAAATCATTAATAAGCTTTTATAAGACATGAGATAAACAGGGCGACTGTGACCGGTTGCTTGCCAAATAGTGAGCCTTATTAGAAATGGTAGTAACTCATTAATAAATGTGAATGTGTTTTACACTTTACAATAAGGCTCCCTTTTGGCAACTATAAATGTTAGTAACTCGTAAATAAATGGTCATAAAGAGATGCCAAGAAACATCAAGATGGAAGGGGGGGAATCAACTCAGTGAACAACAGATACCAAGGATGCTGGCTGATGAAGAAGACGAAGTAAGCTACGTAGCCAATATAAGGCTTAGTCATCTTGCCAAATAGTGAGTCTGTGTTGATGTATGAAAACTATGTTAGAACTGGTTTATAAATGGTTCTTAATGATTAATAAAGTGTTTACAACCTAATTAATAACCCTTTATGAATCCTTTATAAGGGTAGTCTTATTGTAAAGTGGTACCAAGAAATCTTAGTGTACTACAACCAAAACCACAAAAGATGGAGCTGACGACTGGAAGTACGAGGAAAGACAAAACAAAAAAACAGACGGAGAAACAACAACACACAGGACGACAACCTGTTGCACCATTTAAAAAAACAACTCTGACACGGCGAGCTCTAATTTGCATGTTGACTTACACAAACACAAAAAACTCTGGTAGACAGTGTGTGTGTGTGTGCGCGCGTGTGTGTGTGTGTGTGTGTGTGTGTGTGTGTGTGCGCGCGTGTGTGTGTGTGTGTGTGTGTGTGTGTGTGTGTCTGTGTGTGTGTGTGTGTGTGTGTGGGGGGGGGGGTTTGTTGGACAATGACCGTGACCCCTCTGAAGCCTCGCTCCCTCCCACTGAGGACCACCCATCAGCAGGCAGCTTGGTGCTCTCACTGGCTGTACAGAGGGATCTTAATTACAATAACAACCCAATCAGCCGCTAATGAGACTGGGGGGGGGGGGGGGGTAGGGGGACGAGGGTTGAGGTCTGTATCGGGGCAGAAAACAGAAAAACAGAGCGAGAACATACTGTACAACAATGTGGATTTCTATAGGAGAGATGTGGGCCATCCACCCGCCTCCCCTGTCTGTTTGACACTTAATTTGGCAGCAGGAATGAGAGGACGAGGGAGGAGGAAGAGGAGGGAGGAAGAGGAGGAGGGAGGGAGGAAGAGGAGGAGGGAGGGAGGTGTCGAGGGGTGTCAGACAAACAGAAACAGCAAGAGGGAAAAGCTTAGGAGATGGAGCGAGGGGAATGAGTTCTCAATAGGAGAGATTAACACATTCCTTGTATTTTTTCATTTCACATTTCTAGGAACTGCATCCTCGGAAACGTCTCTTTGATAATCAGCACGTCTAAAAAAATTTAAAAAGATGCCGTCTAGACATCTGTTGCAATGTGTGCTGCTGGTATAGTTAGGAAGGATTTTCACACATCGGCGCTGTAACAGTAACTGAATTAATAGCACAAACTGTTCCAGAGAAAGACCTCCTCACATGCTATGACTGCGTGTCATTTGAATGCTTTAAAGAGGACCTGTAATGCTTCTGAGGGGATTTCCCTCTCCTGTAGTGTGTTATAAAGGTTTTGGTGCATGTAAATGGTCTGCAAAGGCTAAAATCTAAAAGTAGAGGCTACAAATAAAGAGCTTTTTGAACATCAAAGCATGGAGACATGTTATTTTGGTATGATATGACCATTGAAACTGTAACTTCTGCCTGAAGCAATATGATAAATGGGTAAGGGCTAAAGGCCCTGACACACCAGGCCGAAATCAGCCGTTTTCGTTAGTCGGACGACGAAGCGTGCCCTTTCGCCCAAACTCAATTTGGTGTGGCCGACGAACGGCCGATTCAACATGTTGAATCGGCCGTGCGTCGGCCACAGGCAGTCGGACAAAGAAGTCACTCTGATTGGCTGTTCAGCTAGCGAATCAGTGCATGAGAAGCGAAACGGTTGCTTGAGAATGTCTTCCACAAGCAACACTCCAATGGCTGATAGCTCCAGTACCGCACGAAACATGTTTTCGATGGACGAGAGTGAAAATGGAACGCACCCGCTATTTGTTTGTTTAGATCAGTCTGTTCTTCTTCTCTGTCTTCCGGTTGTTGCCTCTTTTGAATGACGAATACACACTACCGCCGCCTGCTGGTAAGGAGAGTTATTGCCACTCACGCATGCGCAGTTCGTATGTGCTCGGCTGAAGTCTTTGCGGTGTGTTCCAGTGCGACACATGGCCAAGACGCAGGAGAACACGGCGACGCAACAGTCGGCGTCGGCGAGTTCTCTGGTGACTGCTTGGTGTGTCAGGGCCTTAAAAGATTCTTGTAAAATACTTAAGTCAAGTAAGATTTTTCTTTGACAAGTAATTTCTTTTAGCTTTCTTTGAACTGAAAGACTTATCTTATTTCCAAGAAACTAATGAGAACATCTCCGTTAACAAATCTACTTTGCCTAGAGTGTAGGATGTCAAAATGACTCCTAACAGATTGTAAAAAACAATGACTGTACTTATAAGCCCCATAGAACACATTTAATTTACTTTTTTCCACCGTGATTTAGACGTGTCCATGCTCAGGTTCCCACAGAAAAAAACCGTTGGACACATGTCAGCCAGAGTGTGAAAAAGCTATATGTTGGCGACACAGAAACACATAATGATGGGGATGCTTTAGATTTGACTACACAGCTAATCCAGCTCTGTGGAAGGGAGGAGTGTGGTTAACGCAGCCTGCATGTAAAGTGTCATCAACCTCTCAGCTTTAACTCCATTTCCTTGCAATTATCCATTAGATCATAGGAATATCAATCAGCACGGCTCTAAATCATACGTATCGGCTGTTCATAATGAGAGCAATCAGCATTTGCAATTTGCACCTCATTCCACTCTAAAGACCTCTGTTAAACTGCACACTTATTACCAAATTTCACTCCAGCTCCAAGTCTTTTTTAGCACGTCATCATCCGTCTCCCTCCTCTCGTCAAATATGAAGCGGACTTAGCTCACAGAATAAGCTCGCCATAATTACAGCTCAAGAATGAGTTGAGCATGACCGGTGCAGCTGAGGTCATGCGGATGTAACAGCTATCTCTGACAGAAAATCTCCCACAGCTGCATCTATAGTTAAGCTACAGTTTCAGACAGATTCTCCTCGTAATATTTGAGTTTTGCTCCCTGCAGAGAATTTAATATGTGTTCACTAACAGTAGCTGGCTTGCAGTGAGAAAGTGGATCAGTTTTAGGAGGTGGGAGCCATCTACTTTCACTGTAGCTGCAGCAGAGGTGTAGAAGTACTCAGATCTTGTACTTGAGTAAAAGTAGAAGTACTCAGATCTTGTACTTGAGTAAAAGTAGAAGTACCAGAGTGTAGGAATACTCTGTTACAGTAAAAGTCCTGCAATCAAAATGTTACTCAAGTAAGAGTAGAAAAGTATTCTCATCAAAATATAGTTAAAGTAGCGACAGTAAAAGTAGTCATTGTACAGATTGGTCCATTTCAGAATAATATATATGATATGTTTTATAATGATTGATCATGAAAGTGTTCTCAAAGCTGGTAAAGGTGCAGCTAGTTTGAATGACTTTGTATACTGCAGGGTAGCTTGTGGATTTACTCCAGGTGGAACTAAAGTCTGATTTAAGAGTTGATTATATTTCACATCATTCATCCACATCTGTAAAGTAACTAAAAGGTATTAAATAAATGTAGTGGAGTAAAAGTACATGATTTACCTCTGAATTGTAGTGGAGGAGAAGAACATAGTAGCAAGAAATTGTAAGTATAGTACAAGTACCTCAAAAGTGTACTTATGTACTTGAGTAAATCTACTTAGTTTATTACACCACTGCATAGCTGCACGTTAGCCTAGCGTGAAACCGGAGCTGTCTAGCATGAAACCAGGTGGCGGCTAACTCTGGACGGTGAGAAAGTTTTCTCTCCGCGTCACATTGCCCCCGATGAGGTGATCTGCTGATTATAGATTTGTCAACAGCTCAGTTGCTGAACAAAACCCCGGGAGAGAGAATATGCGGCGGCGGTGCCAAGTGTACTGCCAGTGGAAAAATGCATTTGTTTGTTAATATAGCTGTGGAAAGTCCTGAGAAGTAAAGCCAGCTCCCTGAGCGCCCACTGCCAAGCTGTGGCTTCTACAGTGAAAAAATTATGCGGAGAAATTGCATGAGAGGCATTTTGATTAACATGTACCAACTTGTGCCTCCAAAACAAAGAGAGACGACGACCAAAATAACAGAAGGAGAGCCAGGGAGAGACAGGGGGGGCATTATGAAGAGTGAACATAATCTCAGGGCTGTTAAATGAAACCACAAAGAAAATATTTGTATAAAAGAGATCTTCTGTTAACAGCCAGGAACCATCAAGATGATTTTTCTAACATTATTTGGTGGAAAAGTCATTAAATAATGTCCCTTGTAGTTATTTACAATAAAAATGACAAGACTTGATTTGGTACAATATAAATAGTACATCAGCGTAAAGAGATAGTATAAGTGACGGCGCAATTCAAAATTGTGTGTGTGTGCAAACGTAAGGAGATAGTAGGCTCGTTTGAGATGAGCGAGACCGACGCAATTGCGACCGCCGTCTTGCTAGTGCGTTGCATGATGGTTAGTCATTTTGTCCGACTTGCTCTGGAGGCTCGACTGCATGAGACGTTGAAATCTCGCGGGACAAAGACGCCGGCAGCCTTTGAGAGCGAGGCGGCGCAGTTTCTCTCCACGAGCTGCAGAAGCGTAATGCTTGATGGGAAACGACTCGCTGGCATCTCGAGCTGAGCGCTCATTGGTGGGTTTTACCCCGTGCTGCTGATGAAACTCTCCAATTGGCTCGGCAAAAGTGTGTTGTTGTTTTGTGTCAGTTTTACGTCGCCACTTCCATTCACATTGTTCATCATTGTTCCACAATGTTTATCATCATGAAATTAATATCAATATATTTTATACTATACTTGCACTGCTTACCGTTTTCATACTTTATATATCTTAGCATATTCATACACACTGTTCATACTGTTCATAGGCTGCTGCTGTGTATATCTAGTGCATTCATACCCCTCACTGTTTATTCATCATTCAATTCATTCTATATTTTATTCTGTAGATTATGTGCATTACTTTTCACTTTACTGCTTTTTGCACTGGTTAGAAGCTGAACTGCATCTTCTGACAGTCTTATTTCTGATTATTCCTTTATTATTTTTAGCATTTTGATTGGCTACCATTCAAGATAATTATTGTTTAATTTGTTTCTACCAACACTTCAATCTATAACTTACACTCTGACATTTCTTGCCATTTATAATCCCTGGCCCAAATCCAAAAGATAATGTTTATTTTAAAGAACGTTGCAGAATCGAGCCATAAAACACAGATATTGGTTAGCTAATTAGCACTTGCGGTTGCCTCATCTGGACGTCAACAGATTTATAAATGTGTTTTAGAGACAAGCCTGCTAAACTGATTTGCGTGTGTTGTTGTCGTCATCAACCCCAACATTAGCCACCTTTAGCTTAGCCGTGGTGACGTGAAGTCATGTGACCGTGCTGTAGTTCCTTTATAGCCCAACCTAAGCTTTTCAATTCTGCATGTACGCTTCAGAAATCATAAAGTGGTGTTAATATGTAGAGATTATCCTGCTGGGGTATCAAAAACATGTGTTTGCCACAGAGATTACTTTGTGCAATAATCCAAAATGACATGAAGAAATCCCATTGGCTCTTTGTGAAGGGATCCCTTGCATTGCTAATGTCCACTGTATTGTTCGTTTGTGATCAACGTGCATCATGTGACCTGTACTCTCACATTTGAGAGCATCATATAGAGATGTGGGGAGGGAGGGTGCAGAGAGAGAGGCAGTGAGTGTGTTGGAGCAGCTGTTCCTCCATTTCCTCAGCTTCCCATTGAGGAGCATGGCACGGGGAGCAGGCCGAGCCTATTTATACCCAACGTTAGGTCCCGTTACAGCGGTGGCTCGGAGCCAGGCTGGAGAAAAGAGCAACACGCTGGCCAAGAACAGAGAGGCCTAAATCAGACCTCACTGGTGGTGACTCCTTGCATCTTACCTTCCAGCACTGGCAAAGGAGAGAGGAAAGGAGGAAAGGAGGAAAGGAGGAAAGGAGGTGAAAGGTGTAGACAGAGGGAGACAGAGAGAGAGTATAAACACAGAGGAAGAAAGAGGAAGAGAAGCGAGGTGTCGGGTCAGTGTCACTTGTTTTTAAAAACAATGACTCACTGTTTTCTACTTCCAACGGGCTATCGGTTTGACCTTGGACTCAAGGCTGTTTACAGAGAAGAGAGGAGTGGAGGAAACCAGAGCAGAGTGTGTAGAAGTATTCAGATCCTTTACTTAAGAAAAAATACCAGTACAATAAGATAGAATACTACATTACAAGTAAAAGTCCTGTATTCCAAATGTTAATTAAGTAAAAGTACAGAAATATTCTCAGCAAATTGTACTTTAAGTATCAAAAGTAGTTCCGAACAATTTCTTACCTATGTGATATTATTATTTGTATGATATTTTTGGATTTTTATTATGAATGTTTCAAGTAGGATCTCACTGCTGTAGAAGTTCTGGGACACAATATTCATGATTAGGACTTTCTTTCTTAACTTTTTGAAATATTTACTAGAAGTATAAAGTAGCATTAAATGTAAATAGTACTTCAAAGTTGTATTTAGGTAAATAAATTGTAAACTAGTAAACTGTCAAAACATTTTACGGTGAATACTTTAAGGCCTTTTACTTATTCAGTAACTGTTTCAAACTCCGAAACCAGATTTTGTGTTTTTTGGAACATCAGAATGACTGAAAAAGATGATAAGTTTTACTTTATTTCTGATGGATCTGCTAAATAACCACAACAAATGCATAGTCATTTATCCTGTGATTGAATTCTGATTTAACCTTTACCACATAAGACAAAGGCCAGATGTTGAGGAGTCTTCTGTCCAGTCATAAAGGGACGCATTAGACGCATTCAAAAAACTGATTCCTACAACCCAAACACCAAGTATACACGGCATGTCACACTTATGGCGCATTTCCACTACAGCGCGGTTTAAGCGTGCCGTGCCCGTTTTTGGTTGCGTTTCCACTTGGCGTAGTTCCGGCTAGCGGGTACTTTTTCACAGTTTTCTGGCTCTCCAAAATCCGAGGTTCTTTCCGGGCCAACAACTGGGCTGAGTATGCTAAACTAGTGAGAGAATCGCTGGCACTACAACAAAATGAATATATGTTACCGTGATTTAATTGTAATACACGTTTCAAAATGATGCCGAAGTAACAACATACTGATACCGGTTAGTAAAAACCATGAATTAATGCTTTGACAAGTCTGCAGACAGACGGCAGGCGAAAAACCTTTTAAAATGCGTGTTTTCTGAATGGAGATTGGCTAAGCTAACGCACTATATGCTCCGACCGTCCACACTCACAACAACGGCCTACACAGACATAAATAAAGCAGCGACTGTATTCGCCATGACACAGACAGTCTGTGGTTTGTACTTGTTTAACTTTTGTCTAGTTTCTGAACAGATATGAGGAGCTATCTGTGTGACTATTATTATTTTGTTTCCCATTGTAAAGCGTCCTTGGGTCTCTTGAAAGGCGCTATAAAAATTGAAATTATTATTATTATTAAAAGCGCCATTAGACTAAGAGAGAAACACGTCTCATGTCCATCTGATACTGTATGTAAGATTTATGACTGAGACTCTAAGGGGTTTTTAGTTTAAAAACACAAGATGGGGTTAACATAAGGGCTAAAATATGCCCATAGTTTAAAGGACAATCCAAGGAAATGTATCAGATTGAAAACCTGTATAATTTACATTCTGAGTTTCCATGTAAAACAGATAAGGTGTTCATTGTCTGTATCCCTTACTGCACAGTTCCTCATTTCATTTGCATCCTTTTCTCTTTCTCCTTTGTCTGCCTGTGTCAGCCTCACGTGCAACACAGTGTAGAGCAATGTAACATTTTGAATAGGAGGTCATATTCTGCATTTTCTAAGCTCTACGACCGAAAACACACCATCACACTCAAGTCTTTCCGCCTTAATTCCACGAGCGTTAGTAACCAGCATGTTCCCCGTCTGGAAAATAATTAGACAGCTGGTAGTACACAAACCAAGAAAAGAAAAATCTGAAAAATTCTGGCCCCGCCTTACAAAACAGTCGAACCAGGTGGTGCCCCAAACAAATAAAAAACACGTTGGGGGGGGGGCAGCATTCCTGACATAGTGGAAGCATTTGGGAACAGACAAGAAGACTATGAAACAAGAGCAGGTAATCAACTGCAGGCTGGACTGAGAGAGTGTGAGACAGACACACACACTCCACAGTGAGTAATGCTGGAAACATCTGATATTCCCTTTCATCTTCCCACGTTACAGGGCAGAGTCTCCGTGTGGTGAGCCTCGCTCCCCGGATCCACTTCCAGCTGCAGGGCCCCACAACACTCAGTCCACAGACCAGATCCACACATGAGCCGGATCTGCTTCTTAAATCCTGTCTGTCTTCTTCCAAATCTGACTGTCTTTGGGATTCACACCTCTATGTTTGAACAAAAGAGAGGTACAGCACTAAAACCAAGAGTTCAGTGTTTTTGCACTTCCAGGTTCACTTACTATGATCCATGGCCCAAAGCCCTAAAAATGTAGTTTATTTTAAAGTGTGGTGCAGGGATTCACACCCAACATTAGCCGCCTTTAGCTTAGCGCTGTTGACGTGAAGTCATGTGACCGTTCTGTAGTTCCTTTATAGCCCAAAATTAGCCGCCTTTAGCTTAGCGGTGGTGATATGAAGTCATGTGACCGTGCTGTAGTTCCTTTATAGCCTAACATTAGCCGTCTTTAGCTTAGCGGTGTTGACGTGAAGTCATGTGACCGTTCTGTAGTTCCTTTATAGCCTAACATTAGCCGCCTTTAGCTTAGCACCGTTGATATGAAGTCATGTGACCGTGCTGTAGTTCCTTTATAGCCTAACATTAGCCGCCTTTAGCTTAGCACCGTTGATATGAAGTCATGTGACCGTGCTGTAATTCCTTTATAGCCCAACATTAGCCGCCTTTAGCTTAGCGCTGTTGACGTGAAGTCATGTGACCGTGCTGTAGTTCCTTTTTATCTTACCTTTAGATAATGAATAAAACATGTAATGTATCATAAACATGGGTTTTCCACAGATCTAATTCTCTGAAATATTCCAAAAGCCAATAGAAAAATATTGCTTGTTGTCGAGGGAAACCTTGCAATGCTTACAAAAATACCTCATTCCTTCACCGCTCCAGGAAGTGATCCGGGCGTTGAAGCAAAACGTTGTTGTTGTCAAACTTAATTATTAAAACTTCCTTGTTAGTCACGTGCACACAAAATATTTTCCTCATTGACTTACATTGGGAAAGAGGTGTCTGTAAATCAGTATAGTTTTTTTAGGGGGAGGAATTAGCTTCATGGTCTGAACACCTGAATAGTCCCTAATCATAAAAGGTCCGAAAAGTTGTAAAATGTGCAAATAGACAAATGATATTCCCTCTTCTGAGCCATTTGGGTTGAATGATCCACTGAATACTTTTCTAAGGATTCTAGTTTGTGCTTTAGTCAAACTGAACTGAGAAATCCAGACGGAGAGGGAAGCAGAGCAGCTGCTGGACGGCAGCTCAACATGCTAACTCTCTTTTGACACCGAGTAGTTTTCACCTCCAGCTCAAACAGTTTAGGGTTTAGTGGAGGTATTCCCTGTGTGGTGAATGGACGAGTGAGCTGATCCCAAGCATGGCATCCTATTGATTTATACTGCCAACCCGCTGCAGCGCCATCCAAAATTGATGCAAACGAAGAAAAACACCCAGAGAGCGAGAAATAATTTGATTCTAACTGCCTTGAAATGAGACTCCGATTGTTTGTGTGTGTGTGTGTGTGTGTGTGTGTGTGTGTGAAAGCCAGACTATAAAGAGGAGACGAGTTAACAAGCACAGGAGATGGGATAGCACGGAGAAACGAAAACACAAACAAGGCAGAGAGAGTGATGGAGACAGCAGAGTGGTGCAGGAGCAAACAGAGAGACGGGGGAGAGCTGACAAACTGAGAGGGAAAAGAGGGAGAGAGAGAGAGAGGGGGGAGGCAGAAGGTCAGTTTAATGGTCTGTTTGTCTGCACTGTCAGACCACCAGCTCTCACTGGCTGCAGCAGGAAAACATCACACACACACACACACACACACACACACACACACACACACACACACACACACACACACACACACACACACACACACACACACACACACACACACACACACACACACACACACACACACACACACACACACACACACACACACACACACACACACACACACACACACACACACACACACACACACACACACACACACACACACACACACACACACACACACACACACACACACACACACACACACACACACACACACACACACAGCTTCCCTGTTTCCATATCTCTCCCTCCCTCCACCCTTTCCAGTACTCAGACCTGTACACACAGATTCAATGCATCCCTTTACTTAAAGTTTTATTTAATTAAATTGTACTTTTGTGTGCGTCTGCTCTGAAATGAAGTTGTCCTGTGCTCACCTGGTGAGAAGCTAAATCAAATGGGAGAAGATTATATTTTAAATAGTTTAAGTTTTCTGCTAGTTTTGTATTTATTTGACAGGATATCTTCAGTCTATGTAGCTGGATATTTGATTATAAAACAGCCAATCAAACGTCTTGTACATTTTTTGTCCATTATTTACCTATTTGCTTAATTCCGTTTTTAGCTAGATTAGTTTAGATAATTTGTCCTGGGTGATGTCTCTAAGTGTATTGTTTTGTCTTTCCTAATATACAAACATTCCCTTAAACAGAGAAAAGCAAGAAATGTCCTTCTATAAACTGCGTTCTCCGCCTTTTACGATTATCAAAATAGTTATCAAACGACTTTTAGTTGGTGCTGAACTTTCTGCTTCAACAGAACCTTTTCTCGTCCTGTCAACCTGTTATCTACACACAGGTAGGTTTTTGATTGGGGGCAAATAGCCTTTCCTCCCGCTGTTTGTTTTTCCACAAAAACCCTCTCCAGATTCCCAAAGCCTTCAGATCATTGGCCTCCGCTGTTGGTTTTTCCGTGCAGGATATCCAGGAGCATGTTAGGATGGACGTCAGGCTAACGTGGAGGAGGCCCCCGGCCAACAAATCACTGGCTGTTACCTCTGACAGACGTCCCTGGGGGGGGGGGGGGGGGCTGTGGTCGCAGCGGGATTGTAAAATGACTTCCATTCATTACGCTGTCATTTAACAGCAAGGCATGATTCAATATGGCCCCCTTCAACTGTAAGTGAATTAGGAATGCTTGATGCAGGGTCATAAAACAGACGTTATCTCTCTGTTCCCCTCATTCTTGGGGTGAGTCCCTCCAGCGTTTCTTACAATATCAACATCAACACTTCAGGACTCTCCTCTCACGTCTGCTTTCATCACTTTCCTCGGGACCAAGAAGCCTAATATAGTGGTGCAGGAATGGGTTCCGGAAATGAGTACAATTTTAGTACTTTTGGGCCTGAAATAAGGTCAGTGGTAAACACAAGCTGAAGGGGGTTTCAAAATGTTCTTCTATGACATCAAATGTGTCAGTAAATACCCCGCAAAAGGCACCTGATGCACACACAACAAAACATGTGTTAACAGCTATCCGATGATCTTCAAACTGACTTTAAAAGCTTCAAAGATTAACGTTTTGCTATAACTGATGCTTACGTCTTCTTCTCTATGTTTGCTTTGTAGGGTTTTTCAGACATCACACCACTGCTTTTACTCAAAAGAAAACTCTGAAAGGGTCTTTACAAAGTGACTAATCCACTTTTCACATCATTTTTTAGTAGAATATTGCTGATTGTGTGGTTCGATATTGTTTCACCCACCAAATCTACTTCAATCAGCCGGTCAGTTTGGAGAAATGTTCTTATTGACAACCAGCTGAACGACTCTGGTCTTTGATACTGATTTCCACAACTCTAAAATGCGTTGAAGCTTTTTGCACGGTGACATTTCCGTTTTCATTATTATACGTATCACAGCCAGGATAAAAAACACTGTTCAATAGATAAAACTTTGAAAACGCAGAAACAAGCAGTTAATGAAAAGACAGTTTACAGCTAATAAATATAAAGACTGATAGAAATCAAACTGCAAATATTCTGTAATGGAAAGATTGCATTAACTGCTTGACCAGTGGTTTCGTGAGGCACGGATAGTATCTCCCAAATCTGGTTTCATAAAATGGCAAATAATGGCAAGAAAGCACAATAAAGTGTTTTAAGTGGTATTTAAATTGATTGCAAACATCTTTTAAAAGAAAAGGCAACTCAAAGACAAAGGGTAACATTAATTCATGCTAAATTTGCAAAACTCTATCTACTTAACCCTCCTATTGCCTTTGTTTCCCCCCCCCCTTACTTTGGTGTTCGCAGTCAAATTTGACCGGTCCTGTTTTAACTGCTATTACATTAACACAAAAAACCATTAATTATCACCAAATTTCATTTAACACCCTTTCAAACTGTAAATATTGTATCAGACTACTGGTATACATGAACGACTGCAGTAAATATACAAAGAATAGACACTGAACATGTATTGCGTGTGCCAGGTGTGATCCATGTGGGGGGGGGGGGGGGGGTGTGTGTGTGTGTGTGTGTGTGTGTGTGTGTGTGTATGTATGTATGTATGTATGTATGTATGTATGTATGTATGTATGTATGTGTGTGTGTGTGTGTGTGTGTGTGTGTGTGTGTGTGTGTGTGTGTGTGTGTGTGAGTGTGTGTTTGTGTTTTATCTTATCCGGATGGTTACTAATTCCTTTTCTTTATGGCGGTCTTGACCGGGAACACCGTGGTTGTTACAAAGTTGACTAAATCATCCAAAATTCAACGAAAGTGGTGATCAGCAATTTTATATGTTCAAATGTCTACTGTGAAGGATGTCATAAAGCCTTAATGCAATCGAATGTCAAACAAAAAAGTTATCGGTCAGATTTGACCCGAAAACAACAGGAGGGTTAAAAGGTGTTTTGTTATTTCTCAGTCAATAACAAGACATTGCCAACAGCTTCCGTATTAGGATATGAAGGTTGCGTTTTAAGGCGATATATTAGGAAGTTATACAGCTTCAGGAAAACTGCCTTAGGATAAAGGAAACACCATCATATGAAAAACATCTGAGTAAAACAAGTCTTTTATATGCATTAGCAACAGTTCATCTGCCTCTTAAGGCCTCCCTGTTACCACAAACACCATGGAACTACTTTCTGTGCAACCTGTACCAATCAATACACTGTTTTTGAGAATCAATGCTTCAGTGTTTCCCAACACACACTTCCTGTCCGCGTCCTCCCACACACTGTACAGCTCGTTCAGGACACACAGTGATTGCTGAGAGCCTCTCACATGATTACAGGTGTTGAGGCTGAGCTGTTGAACCAATCAGGACAGATTAAGGTCTGTTTACATGTCGAGCTGAAGGGAAAATCACCACGGGCAACAATCAAGATCTCCACGATGATACGCCACTACGATAAACCCACTTCCCGTCATCACATATTACCTTAAACCTCCTGAATCTCCTGTAATCATTAGAAATAGCAACAGTCTATGAATGTCTGGACACTGAGCTGGGTTTTTTTCAAAATCAATGACATCTATTCAGCTTTTATAGAATAGAAGCTTGATAAAGGTTTGATTTATTGCTATTGCTTGTGTGCTGCAAATCCATTCTTTATTAAAGTTATTTTATATATATTTCTCCATTTTATAACACATACAAATGTAATTTCTTACTGACTGAGATGGAAATATTTGACCATTTTCATTCCACACTATAATCCCATTAATCTGGAAAATACTTCATAGATAGTTAAATAAGTACATGAATTGTTACGTGCAGTCCTATTGGATTTGGTTTGTCTTTTAAAGATAGTTTGATCAGAGCAACGCTAAATGTCTCCAATAAGATTCATGTTTTGTTTTTTGTCTGTTTGTTGGTTTTTGCAATGATGTATTTGTCATGTATCTGGTATGTTATTGATGAGTTTGTTCAAATTAAGATAAATCAATCAAAAATATTGTTTAAAAAAAAGAAGAACATTTTAATGTGAGGTGAATGCAGAGCTGGAGGGAAGTGTATTTAGACAGTTGGGGGGGGGGGGGGGAAGAGGGGGTAGCGCTGTACTGCAAGAACAGCTAGTGCCGTTACCATAGTAACCCATCTCAGGCTAGTTCATCAGGACAACAACAGAGCACCCCCCCCTGCACACACACACACACACACACACACACACACACACACACACACACACACACACACACACACACACACACACACACACACACACACACACACACACACACACACACACACACACACACACACACACACCACACACACACACACACACACACACACACACACACACACACACACACACACACACACACACACACACACACACACACACACACACACACACACACACACACACACACACACACACACACACACACACACACACACACACACACACACACACACACACACACACACACACACACACACACACACACACACACACACAGTGCAGGTGTACATGTTAAGCATCACTTAGGACCAGCTGGCCTTATAAGAGGGGGAGGGGGAGGGGAGACAGAGAGAGGTGGGGGGGGGTGTCAAACGGATGGTGTTCACACCTTTAAGAGGTTTGAAGGAGGAGGCTTTCCCACCCCATACAGAGCGAGATTAGCAGGTGTGCGTGCGTGCGTGTGTGTGTGTGAGAGAGAGAGAGAGAGAGAGAGAGAGAGAGAGAGAGAGAGTGAGAGAGAGAGAGAGACAGCTCTGCAGGCTGTGCGCATCTGCAGTGTGAAAGAAAAACAAATCAGTGGATGAGAGTGAACCCTCTTACCCCTGAGCGTAGACGCAAAACGAAGGGAGGGAGGGAGGAAAGAAGAGAGGGAGGGAGGAGGAAGAGAGATAGATATGGGAGGAGAGGGAGCTCCAGTATGAAGAGGGAGAGAGAGATACACACAGCAGAGAAAAACAAGGACTGGAAAGAACTCCTGCTGCACAAACTTCCACTGATTTTGATTTCAGGGATCACATTTGAAGCAGAATGCAGCAGAAGCAGCACAACTCATATCCAGGGGCTGACAAAGGACGGATGAATACACGTTTGTAAATTAAAAGGAACAACATTAATGTGTGTATTTCTAAAGTCAGGGCTCTATAATGCTCTATTTAATTTCCCTAACTTTCAAATGTATTTTTGCCTCCCTACTTATTCTTCACAGGTGCATCATTGCATATTTGAAGCTGGTTGTCTGATTTGAAGACATGTCACAGTAGAGACACTACATACTAATATGAACCTGAAAATGAGCAGAACATGTCCTCTTTAAAATGTTAAACTGCAGGCCACTGCATTGAGACATCGATTGGCTGAATGTGTGATGATGAACACAAATGTCAACAGTTTGTCAACCCTGGGTC
>NW_022987792.1:3019936-3049936 GCF_902827165.1 Trematomus bernacchii | reverse complement strand
GGGCTAGTGCTAACAGGCAGCCCTCTCTGGTACACACGGTTCTTATGCATGACCACCTCCTCCGGACACGGACACAGACACACACACACACACACACACACACACACACAGACACACACACAGGGATACACAGAAAACATGCGTTGCCCGGAAGTGGGCAGGTCAGGTGAGAGATGAGAAACCGCAGACAGCACAGGGTGAATACTGATGCACACACACACTACACACAGACACACACTACCACCCAGAGACACACACACACACCCAGAGACACATGCACAGGCACCTACATGGTGGGCCACTTCAAACACATTCCACAGCATGCACAGCATTGTCGGAAAGTGCACTCCAGCGAAGTATCCGATCGGGCTACACACACACTCTCTCACACACACACACACACACACACCTATAGTTGTCTTAATTTAACAAATCAACACCAGTTAAGATAGGAAACTATCAGTGGTGTAAAGTAACTAGGTAGATTTAATCAAGTGCTTTACTGAGACTTGTACTTTACTTGAGTATTTCAATGTTATGCTACTTTGTACTTTTACTTTAGTACCTTTACAGATGTGGATGAATGATGTGAAATATAATCAACTCTTAAATCAGACTTTAGTTCCACCTGGAGTAAATTCACAAGCTACCCTGCAGTATACAAAGTCATTCAAACTAGCTGCACCTTTACCAGCTTTGAGAACACTTTCATGATCAATCATTATAAAACATATCATATATATTATTCTGAAATGGAGCAATCTGCACAATGACTACTTTTACTGTCGCTACTTTCACTAGATTTTGATGAGAATACTTTTCTACTTTTACTTGAGGAACATTTTGAATTCAGGACTTTTACTGTAACAGAGTATTCCTACACTCTGGTACTTCTACTTTTACTTAAGTACTCCCACCTCTGGAAACGTATCAGCTGATAACCGGCATGCTTTTGGACATTTAATCATGTTATCAGGGCGGGAGATTCTTCAGGCTTTGAGGTGTGTGTAAGCAGCATACACTCTGTGGAAAGCATACACAACAACACATGCATACACACATGCACTCTACCCTTTTCCAACAGAGCTGTGCTTACAAGCCTGAGAGGAACGAGAAGGGGGCAAGCCTCCCAGTTGCACAACTTGTTTTTCACGAGTTTTTCAGAAAACTGCTGATAACTAAAGCCAAAATCAAAACCAACCAACACTAAACTTTAAGACGTTCTCTAGAGAGCATTTAGCAGATTACAGCTGCTTCAAGGTTTATATATCAATACTACTTCCTCTTTCCCAGGACTGAGGAAGTCCTAGAATGAAGATTTTTAAGTATTTTTGGTTGTTGCTCTGCGTAAACATCTCAAGAGTGCCAAATATGGTCACTTCCCAGAGAAAATCAGGAACCAGAAAGCAGCCAATGACATGGAGAGGAAGAGGAGGAAGGAGGGGTCCCAGCAACCCTGTCTCATAAGACCCCTTTAAGGGCCTCTGTTCTGTCTGCATGACCTGTGTAAAGTAGCCAGAACATTTCCTTTAACCCCCCCCACCCCCCCCCATGGAGCCATTTTTAACCAATAGCCCCTAAAAGTGACCTTAATGAAACACAAGAGACACTAAACATGTTTTTAGAATTGTTTCCGATTCATTCTCTACTTATAAATTGGCTTTTTTTTACTCCATGCACACGCGCTATGTTCATGAAATGTTTTTGTGGACTTGTGCAACACGTCATCTAAAAACACTGAGCTCAAATCTCAAAAGTACAAATGTAGGTCAAAGGTTAAACCGCTGATAAACAGGTACAAAAATTAATCCTCTGTATTTTGTAAGCTGCTATTCTTTATCTGTAATGAGTGTTTTCCATCGAGACGTTCATTCATTCTAAGGAAGATAACAGTATTAAGTTACCACACGGGTAAATGTATTATCTGAGCTTTTAATAACAAGGTCATTTTCTCATAATTTCTCCTACAATAATACAACAATTGCCTAGTACATACAATTCTGTACATTTTACAGCTGGGAAATAATTGTATGAATCAAGGCGGTGTATTTCTATAACTTGGGTCAATTAAATATTTCTTTTTTAAACACATGCATCCCAATAAGATATTTAAAGACCAATATTCTGGATTTAATTAATCTGCTATAATGAATGATCCTGGACAAATTATTTTACACGTTTGATTGTACTGTTTTATGTCAATAAAACAGATGTTATCAGATTGTTCCTCCATTTATATGACTGATTTAATAATACAGCAGCAACCAGACAGAATGGCATCAATTTAAAAACACAATATAGCATATTATCACTCCACTGTATCATTATTAAGATCATTATGTGGTTTACAGCGGGATCATTATCTGCTCCTCCCTCTCTCCCTCTCTGGCACAGCATCGCCGCACTGTTTACATTAGAAAATAAAACCTTAAATCATTCATTTAAATACAAAAACACACAGAAAAGGCATCCTGCGGTGGGGAAGACGCCCGTGCTATCTGCTACAGAGCCATGGAGGATAATCCAGCTCGTGTAAAGAGACTTCTTAGCGTCGAAGGCTAATTTGTTTACGTCCAGGCTGCAGCAGCGCCGTGTGTGTGTGTGTGCGTGTGCGTGTTGTTTTTGGTGTGTGTCTGTCGCCATGAGAGGCCTAGCAGCGCGCACACAGGGCCAAATCCTGCTCCTCCCAGTTTAGCCTCGCTGCAGCAGACCACACTAGTCCAGATCCAGAGACTAATCTGGCCCTGGGGCTCCGGCACAACACAGGCCGCTCAAACATGGAGCTTTAAGGGACGGGGGGGGGTGGGATTATTCAGTACATTTACACAGGAATATCAATAATAAGCGCCAAACTACGCATACGCAACAACTGCCATTACTAGCCCCTTAATTAGACCCTGTTTGGATCTTTTACGCATGCGTAAAAATGGAGGCGAGAGTCCCGTGACTATAATTTTAATTGATACGAAAAAATAACAATAAATACTTATATTTTTGAAAGCATCATAACATTTCAGAGACTTCAAAACGACATCAACTAACTTAACTTAATTTATAATATTCAAACAATAACAGTATTAGTTTAAGTCTGTATACAAATATATTTGGTTTGTTTATGGTGTTTTTATTAGACTTGTTGTTAGATTACTCATTATAGAGGGATAAACTAACACAAGTGATAATAAGATAAACTAACTTACAATGGTTTACAATATTCCAACAATAATATTATTATTATTATTTTAAGGCTATGTAAAGGTTTATTGGGTTTGTTTATGGTGTTTTTATTCGACTTTATGTAAGTTTATCACCCTATAATGACACATAACACATATCTAGATTTTACGCGTTTTATATCTGTATTATGGTATTTCCTTAAGGTAAACAAATAACTAAAATGGTTGCCTAAACACAATATTAAGTCAAATAAACAAGGAAATAGTCCAATATGTGCCATGACAAACAAACAGCAACATTGCCAGGAAAATATTCAAAAATAAGTACTCACTTTCTCCACTGATTAGTCCACACTGGCATATAATGCAGGTGCCGATGATAAAAAACACAAGTTGTGCTCTCAGCTTGAGCGTCCACCGGCTCATGTTGACAAGTTGTGCTCTCCTCTGGAAGCTTCTCAAAACAAAAAAATCTTGAGGGAGAAATGTTAATTTCACCCCAAAAAAAAAGGTGTTGGAATATCAAAAGTATTGAATAAAATGATTAAAAATGAAGGTCCTCAACGTTGCCCCCCCTTGAGCCGGGGGGAGAAATACATCTAGTATCTTCCCAGCCAGCAAGTTGGTGATGTTTGTGAGCCCTGGAGCAAATACAGACCACTAAATAACGTGATCTTGGCTTCTGGCAACACATGTGCGAGTAAAGTTCTTCATTTTCCTCAAGTGGAGGCGACAGTCCACGTTCATCTGTTTAATTGTGGTGAGAAATAACAGTATTGTTAGGATCCAGCAGGCAGGGGGGGGCTTGTTTGGAGGAGATCCACTGGCCCTTGGGTTAATTCCCTTGTAATGCACTGCTCCAATGAGGGACTTCAAAAACAAGTATTTTCCCTCTGCACTGTGTTTTAAAACGTCCTCTTGAGTTCCTGCAGCTGGATATCACCCAGAACCTAAATGCAAAGCAAATATCAGGAGTTTGGAAGTCCACAGGTCTTTATATCCCCCCTGGTTGCTGGTATCTCAGATGGAAACACATCCCAGGAAGAGGAGCTACGTGCAGGAAAAACGTGCAGCTTTTCCCCACTACGACCTTCCTCTGAACTCCTTCACCCTCGCTGACCACCACCACCACCCGACAGCCATGAAACGACCAAACGGGAGAAGGAAAACAAAGAATTTAGGGGTGGTTTCCCCTCTCCTTTCCCCCATGCACCGTGAACAAGGAGGAAAAAACGCGTTCAAAATAAAGTGAGGAAACTCTCCCACCACGCCGCCCCGATTCTTTTTCCCAGATTAACGTGGGGGGAAAACAAGCTCGGTGTTAAAATGTAAAATAAAATATTTAAAAAACACACACACACGCGCGTACAAAGTCAGTATTCCCGAAAAACGATGAGGTAAACACACATAAAAAGGACTTTAGTGTAAAAAACTTGTATTCCCGGTCCGTGTAGCGGTGTCTCTCCCTCAGGTTCCCCCTCTTTCCGTCTCTTTTCTCCGCCAGTAAACAAGTCCTGCCAGTCACCTCAGCTGGGCCGCACATGGCGGGAAGGAAGACCCGGAGCGGAGTACCGGAGCTCCGGGAGCCGAGCGGGCTGGATCCGGAGTGTCTGAGCCGCGGAGAGGCAACACACCGGGGAGGGGGTTATCAATATATATTCAAGATTCAAGGCTTTTATTGATATGTGATCATAGCTACAGTGTAGTTATGACAATGAACATCTTAGGTCTCAGGCTCCTCCAACAGTGCAACACAATAAAACTGATAATAGTGCAAGTAAATAAAATACTATAATAGAAATTGTGCAGAATAGTCTATATACAAGTAATTGGAATATTGATATATATAAGTTACAACCAGATGAATGTTATGGATGTTCTTTCAATAAATATATACATGTGGTGTGCTAGACATGACAATAAATAATATTTATAATTATTATTATTATTATTAAAACAATAATAATACCAATAGTAATACATTATTATTATTATTATTATCATTATTAATATAAATAAATATGACATGTAATAGGAATAACAATAATAATAACAATAATAATAATAATAATAATAATAATAATAATAATAATAATAATAATAATAATAATAATAATAATAATAATAATAATACACATCAACACATTTTTTAAAAAATGATTTATTTGTGGTAGGATATAATTCAAATACAGATTCAAACCAAAAATAGTAATAATAATAATATTAAATAATAATATTATAGCACATGTGTTCAGTTCATATAGTTGTACATTATAACAAAAGACAGTCATTTATTTCAGAATCAGAACACTGGTTTATTCACAGGGATATTGGGTTTTATCAGTTGCTCCGTTTGAGAGCAAAATAAAATAAAAAAAGATTTATCAACATAAGATATTGAAGCAAAAATGCAGAAAAAGGATAAAATAATAACGAATAAAGTAGCATTTTCCAATCAAACCCCCACAACGTGAAAAAACTAAATGTATTAGATGAAGCAAAGAGGATCACTAACAATGTCCAAGACCAAGAACCTGCAGCATGTGATCAACACTCAGTTTGTTCTGCAAGATAACAATGCAACTATTTCACAATCAGCAGATCGTCACGGAGCAGAGAGACTTCACAGAGCAGACAGTAAACAGTCGCCCTGCAGACAGGAAGTGAGGAAGGTATATAGTTCCCTAAGATTTGCATAGCAACTATCCGAATAATGAAACCTGTCCTCTGCAGGAACTGAACTGCTCAACACCTGAGGCTGTTTTCTGTCCTAGCAGCAAGTATACACTGCCAGTTCAGGACAACACACTGAGTTCCTTTACTTAAGTAAAAGTAGGAATACTAAGTTCTGAAAAGTACATGTTTTATGATTTAACTTAGAATTAGATAAGTATATTCGGCCAAATGTACTTAACATTACATTACATGTTACTTGTAAGTCGCTTTTATCCAAAGCGACTTACATACTCAATACTGTGGGCAATCCCCACAGGAGCAATTTGGGGTGAAGTGTCTTGCCCAGGGACACAACGACATGCTGACTGCAGTGGGGTTTGAACCTGATCCGAACACCAACGCTCTAGTCCATTACGCCACAGTCTCCCTTAAAGTTCAAAAAGCTCCCCTTTAGCAAAATATCTGTTTTCAGTGTCATATAAATTCAATATAATATTAATATATATGTGTATGTTTCTTACATATATATATATAGATATTTTATTACTATTGTTTTACTTTTTTAAAAGTTGTTTTAATTTGTTTAATTTATTTATTTAATTTATTTAATTTATTTATTTAATTTATTTAATTTATTTTATTTATTTTATTTATTTTATTTATTTTATTTATTTTATTTATTTTATTTATTTATTTTACTCTAAAATGGAGCAACTGTCCTGGAACCTCTTGGATAAATCAAGTATTCAGATTATTTCTCCAAAGTACAAGTATGTCAAAATAAGTACATACATGAGTAAATGTACTTACTTTCCACCACTGTTGGTAGAGTTCTCACTTTAACATAAAGCCTAAATAAAAGACCCATGATCATTTGCTTCTTGTTTACCACATTATGGTGCAGGTTATATATATATATATGACAATACGTCGTTTTATATTCCACTATATAGTATTTAATTTAACTTTCAGTGTCAGTTATTCCTGGATTTGACTTGCACCACTGTGTCACTTGTACTCTTCTCTTGCAATATTGAAATGTTTTTACTTTCGTGTCTCACTCTCATTGTTTGTTGCTCAGTTCGAGGTGCCTGACACACTGCAGCCTATGTGCACATGACAATAACACCTTTAAATCTTGTCTCTTTGAGTCTTGGATCGTGGACGTTGTGTGTGTGTTTTCTCCGATGGTACGCTGCTGTTCTGGAGCTGTTGAGCAGGCTTGTTAATCTGAGGAATGTTGTTACCCGGTGAACAGAGTAAATGAGGTCTTAGTGAGATTAAATGTCACAGGTCTAAAGGACTAAGGCTCCAGGAATCTAGTCAAAACAGATCTCTTTGTGGTGGTCACGCTGTCTGACGCACGCACACACACACACACGCACGCACGCACGCACGCACGCACGCACGCACGCACGCACGCACGCACGCACGCACACACACACACACACACACACACACACACACACACACACACACACACACACACACACACACACACACACACACACACACACACACACACACACACACACACACACACACACACAGGCAATCTCCTCACACACTTCTTCTCAGGTACTGTCAGTGCTAGAGGAAGTACACAGATCCTTTAAGTAAAAGTACTAATACCACACAACAAATACTAACAAATACTATAAAACTAACCTATCCCTACTTAAGGGTCACAAAATATATATTTCATCATGGTTTAAAATAGGTAAGATGTAAAAAACACAGATATATGACGAAGAGAAAATGCATTTTTGGAGTAGAATAACTTGTTTAGAAATCCCAAACCACTTTTGATCTAAAAGATTCCTCTCTTTTTGAGAAATTAGCAGGATAAACAACTCTTTATTACACTTTTGATTGCTGCTTTTACTTAAGTAAAGGATCTAAATACTTTGTCCATCTCTGCTTAAAGTCCAATTCTTTGTATGTTTTCTTAAAATGTAAAGAACTAAAGCTGTCAGATAAATGCATTGCAGTAAAACTACAAACTTAACCTATGAAATATGCAGAGGTGTAGAAGTACTCAGATCTTGTACTTGAGTAAAAGTAGAAGTACTCAGATCTTGTACTTGAGTAAAAGTAGAAGTACTCAGATCTTGTACTTGAGTAAAAGTAGAAGTACCAGATCTTGTACTTGAGTAAAAGTAGAAGTACCAGAGTGTAGGAATACTCTGTTACAGTAAAAGTCATGCATTCAAAATGTTCCTCAAGTAAAAGTATAAAAGTATTATCATCAAAATATAGTGAAAGTAGCGACAGTAAAAGTAGTCATTGTGCAGATTGGTCCATTTCAGAATAATATATATGATATGTTTAATAATGATTGATCATGAAAGTGTTCTCAAAGCTGGTAAAGGTGCAGCTAGTTTGAATGACTTTGTATACTGCAGGGTAGCTTGTGAATTTACTCCAGGTGGAACTAAAGTCTGATTTAACACTTGATTATATTTCACATCATTCATCCACATCTGTGAAAGTAACTAAAGGTATTAAATACATGTAGTGGAGTCAAAGTACACCTTTTACCTCTGAATTGTAGAGGAGTAGAAGTACAAAGTACCATAAAATGGAAATACTCAAGTAAAGTAGAAGTATCTCATCATGATACTTAAGTACAGTACTTGAGTAAATGTACTTAGTTACTTTACACCTCAGTGGGAGTAGAGGTTTTGAAGTGAATAATTAATACATGAATGCTGAGCTGCCTGAGTCTGATGCAGCTCTGCAGCCGCTGTACTACCACTTTATTTCAGTAGGTGGCACTCAAAATAACTCCGAACCATTCACTCATTTTCAATTCATGTTTAAAATAACAAAACAAATACATTTTCTTTATAACTGCAACACAAATAATTCGACAGAAAAATAGCTGCCACATATTAATCTTTAAAGTAATTTTATGTTGTCAAATGTCAGAAAAGGCTGTTTTCAAACACTCAAACATGGAGATTCCCTGCTTTTCTTTGTTTTGTATCAAATAGGAGTGAATATCTGTGGTTATGGATCTACAAAACAAGACATTTAAAGACATATCGTGGACTTTCAGAAACTTGGGTGAACATTTTTTAACTTCTTCTGGCATTTTGTAGACCTGTCGTTTAATCGATGAACCTTGTTTGGACTACATTTTATTGAGCTTTACTATACGACTCATCAAAGCCCTTTTACACATATAAGTCAGTATTCACCCCTTCATATCCTCTCATACAGAAGCAGGGGCTGCCATGCAAGGTGCCCCCTGCCCAAGGTGGGTAACATTCACATACATTCACACACCGTTGGCCCTCAAGAGAACTCTGGTGATGTATGGATTACATGACATGTCACTTGTTAGACGCTTTTATCCAAAGCGACTTACATACTCAATACTGTGGGCAATCCCCACAGGAGCAATTTGGGGTGAAGTGTCTCAGGGACACAACGACATGCTGACTGCAGTGGGGTTTGAACCTGTGACCCCCTGATCCGAACACCAACGCACAGCGCACAACCCACTGCGCCACACACCGCCATCTTCAAAGTCAACTTTATTGTCAATCTTCCAGTTTGTGTGTACCATAGACTGTATATATAAAGGGTGTGTACAGACAGAGAGATCGAAATACCGTTTCCCACAATCCCGAATACAAAAAATACAAATATATATAAAAATATGTATAAAAATATGTATATACCTATATATACACAATCAAAAGACACATTTATACACATGTGCTCAAGCATACATCAACTTGTTGACTCCAGGAGCTGGGATTGAACCGACAACCTTCCCATTGAAGGAACACTTCCTCACAGCCACAGTGGCAGAAGGCAGTCTCTGACTTCCTTTACAAATTACAGACAAAAACATAATTAAATGATTTGATTAGGGATGCACTTTCTTCCTAATACAGCCCAATACTTTAACTCAGGTCCACATGATCCCTTAACTTTGCATCAGCCTCATCAACAGTAGATAACACGTTCTTGGAGAAAAGCAGCACATATAGATTAGGGCTGAACGATTAATCGATTTTAAATTGAAATCTCGATTTTAAATGATACGATTATCAAATCGCAAAGCCTTGTTCTTCTTGTGTGTCAGTCATCCACACCAATCAGAAGTGCTGTGCTCCACATGTACCAGTCATTGTTAACCAATCAGAAGTGGCCCATGATAGTAGGTGATAGACAGATTGATCCAATCACCTGCCAAGTATTTTTGAAATACTTTTCCAAATGGCTTCCAATGGAGCGTTCCTAGATGGCTTGGTGAAACAAACCGTCTGAGTCAGGTTAGTAATGCTCCATCACATGTTCTACATCTATTACAGGGTGAGTCTTAAACTGAAGCTTGACTTTAAAGCAACCCAACGGAAGTTTCATGTAAGTGTAGTTATTTCACTCGTAGCTCGGGCTGCGGGGGTGCTAGAGACGGGAGCACGTTGATACGACCTTCCTAGCCGGAGATATGGCCGCATTTTACAATAAACTTCCGTTGGGTCGCTTAAAAACAAAATCGCAAATCGAATCGCAATATCTGTCAGAAAAATCGCAATTAGATTATTTCCCCAAATCGTGCAGCCCTAGTATAGATACACCTGGTGGTCACACGTAATGAATCACACATGCATAGCCTTCCCCCCTCCTGCCTCCCAACATAAACTCCTCATCTCTACATATTCTGTGTGTTTTTCTCGCCCGCAGGATGAGAACGAGCGCGGCTCATTGTCTCTGAGCTGCAGCCTGTAAACGGAGGGATTCACGTGTCTGAATGGAGAGAGCCTCTCTCCTTTGTCGGGGTGGAAGGCTCAGTAATTAGCTGGAGGCAGGACCTTCCGATCTGTGTGTGTGTGTGTGTGTGTGTGTGTGTGTGTGTGTGTGTGTGTGTGTGTGTGTGTGTGTGTGTGTGTGTGTGTGTGTGTGTGTGTGTGTGTGTGTGTGTGTGTGTGTGTGTGTGTGTGTGTGTGTGTGTGTGTGATGTGACCAAGGAGAGGGTCATGAGCTCAAACAGACAAAGCTTTCCTGGATTATCCTCTTCAAACGATCCCCGTGTTCCTGATTTAAACTTTAGCACTTTTGTTTTTCGCACTTGGAGACAAACAACTGCATCTCTGTCTCTTTTAAAGTTTCAAAATGTGGGATTACTCGAATAACATCTGTTTACATAATGTATGTATTCTGTGTGACTGGCAAAGCCACACACAGGTTTCTATCCTGCATACTTATTCATCATATTCTTTATCTTCTGGCTAAAAGTTACTAGTCCTGGAGCGTTGCCACGTTGTTGTTTTTTTAATTAACACCCGATAGAGAAATAATGTCGTTGCATGAAGCAAAGGTGGAGGTATGTTTTCTTTTAAAAGAGCTCACAGAAATGTACTTTGTCCAAACAGGCGGCTCAGGAATTGGCACAATTAAAAAAATAGCAGGTGTGTGATGTGGAACAAGATCAGCTCTACTTCCCGTTCAGGTGCAGCAGTGTGAGTGTGTGTGTGTGTGTGTGTGTGTGTGTGTGTGTGTGTGTGTGTGTGTGTGTGTGTGTGTGTGTGTGTGTGTGTGTGTGTGTGTGTGTGTGTGTGGTGTGTGTGTGTGTGTGTGTGTGTGTGTGTGTGTGTGTGTGTGTGTGTGTGAGACAGGTGTTAGTATTTTGTGGCATCAGTTTGTCTGTCTGCGTCTGATCAATCACTTCTATCCAGAGATGGCAAAAGTACACACATCCTTTACTCAAGTAGAAGTACAGATACTCGTGTTTAAAAATACTCTGGTGAAAGTAGAAGTACTGACTAAACTTCTTTACTCAAGTCAAAGTAAAGAGGGCTTTGAAATGTACTTCAGTAAAAAGTACCCATAACTAGCAGCTGTTTTAAAGAGTACCTGACCTCCCTTTATATTAATAGAACAATAATGTCATTGTTAGCTAATGAATGTTTCCATGCTGAACAACGGCAACATGACAACGTTTTCATTGGTCCCTCTTCTTTAGAGAAGACCAGGAATGATGGATACACGGATCGTGTTCAAATCAATAGGCACGCAATGACTCTAAATAATAATGATCACGCCACCACACACACATTCAAACTAAAGGAACCCAGCCTGTTTGGAAAATGTAAGAAGTAGAAAGTACAGGTGTTTTGTGTTCAAAATGTAAGAAGTAGAAAGTACAGGTATTTGTGTTCAACATGTAAGATAGTAGAAAGTACAGGTATTTGTGTTCAAAATGTAAGAAGTAGAAAGTACAGGTATTTGTGTTCAACATGTAAGAAGTAGAAAGTACAGGTATTTGTGTTCAACATGTAAGAAGTAGAAAGTACAGGTATTTGTGTTCAACATGTAAGAAGTAGAAAGTACAGGTATTTGTGTTCAACATGTAAGAAGTAGAAAGTTCAGGTATTTGTGTTCAACATGTAAGAAGTAGAAAGTACAGGTATTTGTGTTCAACATGTATGAAGTAGAAAGTTCAGGTATTTGTGTTCAACATGTAAGAAGTAGAAAGTACAGGTATTTGTGTTCAACATGTAAGAAGTAGAAAGTACAGGTATTTGTGTTCAACATGTATGAAGTAGAAAGTTCAGGTATTTGGGTTCAACATGTAAGAAGTAGAAAGTACAGGTATTTGTGTTCAACATGTAAGAAGTAGAAAGTACAGGTATTTGTGTTCAACATGTAAGAAGTAGAAAGTACAGGTATTTGTGTTCAAAATGTAAGAAGTAGAAAGTACAGGTATTTGTGTTAAAATGTAAGAAGTAGAAAGTACAGGTATTTGTGTTCAAAATGTAAGAAGTAAAAGTAAAAAGTCGTCAGAAAAAAGTACTGATACCAAAAAAATGTACTTAAGTACAGTAACGAAGTATTTGTACTCCACTACTTCCCACTTCTGCCTCTACCTGAAATCAAATAGTCACCTATGATCCACAGCTCCATCTATAAAACAGCTTGATGCCTTATGGGGATCTATGAGTCATGGAGAACACACTGTATGTCCATCAGAACTTCACATCACTGCTCCCTGCTTTCACATGTTGTCTGCTTTTACCATTTTCTCTCCACATGCATACTCCTTACCGATTAAGATTAATTGATTTATCACCATGTTATGTTAGGAAGAGCTGATCAAAACTCTGCAAAAACAAAATATACATGTTTTATAGTTTATTACGCTGAGGGAGAGATATAAATCCTGGAGAGTCTCTCATTTAAGAGATGACATGCTGTAAAACACTCAATACGAATGAATTGTTTACTCACTTTTATAGACCTTGTATATGGGTCACAGCAAAGGTATGTGGAGTTGAATGCAGAAAACAATCTGAAAGAAACAAATGTCTATGTGAAGCTAAATGTATATCCAGATGGTACTGGAGCTTGTTTATCAAATGACACACAAATGTATAAGCCATTTTATTACTTATTAAATGTTAAGGTAAATTCTCTAGGTCAATTTTATCTCGGGCCACATTAGCATCATGGTTGCACTCAAAGGGCCAGTTTTATATTTAAGACTATATAAAAATACATATATAAATATTTAATATATATAAAATAATGTATTATATTACATTATTGCCTCTGCATTGGATTATTAACAGTTAGGGTAATAACTCCATAATTAAATACGTCTGAAAGCAGAAGTCTAGGGCAAATAATTGCAAGTCTCTTCAGTGAGAATGTCACAAAATGATCTAAAAAGAAAAGTGAAATTTTGGAAAAAAAAGTCCCAAAAAAAAAGAAGTGACATTTTGAAAAAGAAAAAGTCAGATTCTGAGAAAAAATGAATATTTTGATGAAAAAAAGTCAAATTCTGAGAAACAAGTTCAATTCTGAGTAAAAATGTAGATGCATTGTGGGACATGTAGTTTATGGGCAACGTGCTTCTGTAAATCGGCATGTAACCATATAATAAACATATATTCTTTGCAAGCTCTTGTGGGCCACATGAAATGAAGTCACGGGCCGGATTTGGCCCCCGGGCCTTGAGTTTGACACCCCTGCTCTAGGTGTTGCTTCTAACATGAGATCTTTTCCTTGGTACCTTTTAAAGGGGCCCTATTCTACACATTTTCAGTATCATATCAGTATGTAGTGTCTCTACTGGGACATGCCTCCATGCTTTAATGTTCAAAAAGCTCTTTATTTTCCTCATGCTGCAGCACCTCTTTTCACCCTCTGTCTGAAACCAGAGCCCAGTGTGCTCTGATTGGTTAGCTGGCCGGCTCTGTGGTGATTGGTCAACCGCTTAGAGATGTCCCGCCTCTTAGTCTATCATGTACAATGTGTTAGAGCGCTAGCCAATAGAAGCATGAGTGTAACATGGTGATGTCACTATGTTCCCGAAGTAAACAAAGGAGGTCACTGGAGGCGTTTAAACACGTTTCAGGAAAGGGAAAACACCAAAAAGACTCTTAATTGTATATTTTACTCTAAATGGGACCTTTTATTTACTAAATGGACATCATGCTGTTGAAGAAGACTTGTATCTAGCGATTGGGACCATAAACTCTTCTGGAAAATGTTTACCGAGGTGATAAATCAAGTTATAAGTAGAGTAATTTCTCATAGTCTTCTATACAATCAGAGTGTTTTTTGCCCCATGTTTAATATTAGAAAGTGTATGCCCTGGCTTCACAACCTGGAATATCTACAAAAACCTATACCACACTACAGGAACGAGAGAAGCATCAAAGGGCCTCTTTACATTAAACCAGGCTGTTTCATAACTATCCATTGTGTAGTAGCTACGTGACAAAAGCCACCATGTGAACCCATCACTTGTTCCTGACATCTCACTTCCTTCTTCTATGCTATATGTTACGCTGACTGTTTCCATCCTGAGATAAAGTGAGACGTATAGCAGTTTATTTTCAGAAGGAAAGGTTTGACTTCCTCTCTGCGACAGCTCTATCTGTGTCACAGAGAGCCCTGAACTACGGGACCCTGCAGTGACCCTCCGTCATGTGTGTGTGTGCACGCTGATCTTTGTTGAACACACTTAACCCCGGGTCGCTCACACACACACATCCCACTGAGACCTGTGTTCCCACACGGAGCACACAACACATTTATCTATAAACAGATTACACTGTGGAGGTCACCTCTCCTCTGTCTCTGCACACACTCACATCACTCCTACATCACGAATCTGAAACTTCTTTGAACCTGTGACTACTTTTGCCCCATAAAACGGTATAATAGGTGTTAATGAGGTCGTTTCTTTCATGGATCCTTGACTTTGTTCCAGAAATATCTCAAAAACTCCACTCCTTTCTCTCCGTGCACATCATGCTCTTTTTCTTTAAAGGTCCCATGTCATGGCCATTTCTACTGATCATATTTCCATTGTTGAGGTCTACTAGAATAGATTTATATTGTGCAATTTTCTAAACTCACATTGGTTTCTCATACAGCATCTCTGTATAGTATGTGTATTCACTCTCTGTCCTAAATGGCTTGTTGGAGCTCCTGCCCCCCCTCCCTGTGAGCCCAGTATGCTCTGATTGGTCGGGACGTTGCGAGGCTCGTTGCTGCTGCGAGGAGCGGGCAGGTTTCCGGGTCGGCGATACAGCGAGAACAAGCGAAACTCATCCTGAGCACACACTAACACTCACAGCCGGAGTAAAAACAATAAGTGTGGCTTGATATTGAGTAAGAAAAAGGTTTATAACGCTGTGAGAATGGGTCTGCGGAGAGCATTTCTCCGCCATCCCAACTCGTCTATTACCAGCGTTCAGGGAGCTCTATGCAAGTCAATGGGGACTCCCTGTTAGTTAGCCAAGGGATCCTGGTGTGTGAGGTGCTCCGCGGATTGGTCCATTTGGGCCAATCCGGTCATTTGTTGTTGATTTGGGTGTTCACACGTCACAGAACCCAGGAAGCAAACAATGGAAAATGAGAAATGTCCAACGAGGCGTTCTGGGGCAGCATAGACAGGTCTTTTCTGTGTTAGAGTTTTACTCCCTACAGGGTGTACTTTGAGGGTTTGTGACTCTGCAGACCGTTTACATGCAGAAAAACCTTCATAACACACAAGGGGACGGGTAATAACCGGAAAAGCATGACATGGGACCTTTAACATTCCCAATACCTGAATACCTGTTTTCCTCAAATTTCACAGTTTGCGCTTTGCAAATAAACATGAAAAAGTAGTGATATATAGTGCAGCAGGAACACAATACAAAATCATAAATACATTAAAAAAATAGTGATTCAAAGGCAAATAAACACAAAAAAGGAAAAAAAACACAATAATTAAAGTTACAGTGCAGTGTTTGATATCAAAAAGCTATTAGAGAGCAGCGGCAAAAAGAAATCTTGATTCAAAAGAAGCGGCGGTTCCTGAATTACAGGAAGAAGGCTAGGGTCAAACTTAGTAATGTGATTTATCTGCATTCATTGTTTTGTAACGCTTTAAGGTTTCCAGATTAATCGCTTTTGCTATACCTCGTTGACAGCCCTAGTTTTTAACTGTATCTAGCTAACATGTTGGCAGTCTTATTTGGCCATCCTATCCTTTAGTTTAGCAGAGCTGTGCAGAAAGAAAACATATTGATTCAGTGGTAATTCAACATATGATTGTAGACTGTAGAGGAATATTGAATCCTCTGAAGGTTATTGGTTGAACATAAGTCATTAGAAGTTGTCATTCAAATATAAAACAATGCAACTTTTTTTTACCATGGTTTACTTTTCTGCTCTTAGTTTCTTTTACTTAATGTGTTGTTTATTAAAGGGCCCATGTCATGCTTTTCTGGTTATTACCCGTCCCCTTGTGTGTTATGAAGGTTTTTCTGCATGTAAAGGGTCTGCAGAGTCACACACCCTCAAAGTACACCCTGTAGCGAGTAAAACTCTAACACAGAAAAGACCTGTCTATGCTGCCCCAGAACGCCTCGTTGGACATTTCTCATCTTCCATTGTTTGCTTCCTGGGTTCTGTGACGTGTGAATACCCAAATCAACAACAAATGACCGGATTGGCCCAAATGGATTGTCTTACACGGATGCGCCGGTGAAGATGGCCGCATTGTCTTTGTGCTCCTCTCCAACTTTGCCCATTTTCGTATTTTGTACATATTTCTTTTACTTTTGCCGTTTTACTTTTAACATGGTTCGCAACATGCTAGCCGACCGCACCTACTCTGCCATACAATATAGCAGAGAGGAACTTTTCCAATTGCGAAACTTCGTGGACAATATTAACCCTCCGACAGACAATGGAGATTCACCATGGCTACCTGTTGCTGTTCTACCTGAGAGACGCAAGAAGAAGACAAAGCGAGGATGCCGGGCCGGGTTGCTGGTCAGACTAAGAAAACGTGAGAATCGGCCCCCTCTTCCGAGTATTCTTCTGGCTAATGTTCAATCCATTGAAAATAAGCTAGATGAACTCAGAAGCCGGATTGCTTTTCAACGGGACATTAAGAACTGTAACGTGTTAATTCTCACTGAGACTTGGCTCAACCCCGCTATCCCGGACTCCGCTATTGTCCCTGACGGATTCTCTATTTTTCGTCAGGACCGGACTGCAAACTCGAGGAAAAGTAAGGGAGGCGGTGTGTGTGTAATGACTAACAACAACTGGTGCTCAGATGTGAAGATTATTTCATCGGACTGTTCCGCACAGCTAGAGCACCTCATGATCTCATGTCGGGCCTTCCATCTGCCGAGGGAATTCACATCTGTTGTGATAACAGCAGTGTATATCCCGCCGCAGCCACTCGCCGACAACAACACGGCACTCGATCAGCTGTTTGGGTTTATTGATAAAACCGAGACTTCACGGCCAGATGCGGCGTTCGTTGTGGCCGGAGATTTCAACACCGCCAACATGAAGAAGGTTTTGCCAAAATATTACCAACACATCAACTTCCCGACGCGCGGGGGAAACATACTGGACCATGTTTATTCCCCTTTCCGGAATGGATATAAGGCTCTCCCTCGCCCTCCCTTCGGCAAATCAGACCATATCTCACTACTGTTGTTGCCTGCTTACAAGCAGAAACTTAAAAGGGACAGACCGATAACAAGGACAGTACAGCGATGGAGCGAGGAGTCAGATTCAGCACTGCAGGATTGCTTTGCATCCACGGATTGGAGTGTGTTTGAGGACAATAACATCAACACACACACGGACACTGTCATCTGCTACATTGGGAAATGCATCGATGACGTGGTACCGAAGGTTTCTGTACGGACATTCCCAAATCAAAAGCCCTGGGTAAACGGTGAGGTGCGCGGCAAACTGAAAGCGCGCACTCTCGCGCACACAGCGGGAGATTTGGAGGAGTACAGGAAGTCTAGGTATGATCTCCGGAGAGCAATAAAAAATGCAAAGAGACAGTACAAAGAGAAGGTGGAATCTGACTTCAAAGGCTGTAACACTAGGAATATGTGGGCGGGACTAAGGACAATGACTGACTACAAAGGAGCAGCGGGGGGTGCTGCGGGAGTGTCTGCGTGCGCATCTCTCCCAGATGAGCTAAACAGTTTTTTTGCACGCTTTGAGAGCAGCCAGGCTGTGGAGGTACAGAGGGACCAGGAGCTACACTGCCCTTTTGTTTTAAATAGGGCAGATGTGTGTAAATCCTTTAAAAGGGTTAACCCACACAAGGCTCCTGGACCTGATGGCATCCCTGGCCGTGTTCTCAGGGTGTGTGCAGTTCAGCTGGCAGAGGTGTTCACAGACATCTTCAACAGGTCCCTGCTGCAGTCTGTAGTCCCCACATGTCTTAAACACTCCACCATCATTCCTGTCCCCAAAAAGACAATCATCACCTGCCCCAACGACTACCGCCCAGTAGCACTCACCTCCATCATAATGAAGTGCTTTGAGCGGTTAGTCAAATTATTCATCACCTCCTCCCTCCCTGAATCTCTGGACCCCCTGCAGTTTGCCTACAGAGCAAACAGGTCCACAGACGACGCCATAGCCCTCACCCTCCACACTGCCCTCTCACACCTGGACCCGAAGAACAGGAACACATATGTGAGAATGCTGTTCATTGACTACAGTTCAGCATTCAACACCATTGTGCCCTCCAAGCTGGCCATCAAGCTCAGAGACCTCGGGCTCAACAGCGCCCTCTGCGACTGGATCCTGAACTTCCTGACGGGCAGACCCCAGGCAGTGCGGGTGGGAAACATCACATCCTCCACCCTGATTCTTAACACCGGTGCCCCTCAAGGCTGCGTGCTCAGCCCTCTCCTCTACTCCCTGTTCACCCACGACTGCGTGGCCACACACAGCTCCAACACCATCGTGAAGTTTGCTGATGACACGACCGTCATCGGCCAGATCACAGACGATGACGAGACGGCATACAGAGAGGAGGTCGAAAACCTGACATCTTGGTGCCAGGAGAACAACCTCCATCTCAACATCAGCAAAACAAAGGAGCTGATTGTGGATTACAGGAAGCAGCAGGGAGAGGGACACGCCCCCATCGCCATCAATGGGACTACGGTGGAGAGTCAAAAGCTTCAGGTTCCTTGGGGTCCACATCACTGAGGACCTGACATGGTCTCTTCACACCACCACCATCACCAAGAAAGCTCGACAGCGGCTCTTCTTCCTCCGCAGGCTGAGGAGGTTCAAAATGGATTCCAGGATACTCTGCAACTTCTACAGGTGCACGATAGAGAGTATCCTCACTGGCAGCATGACGGCCTGGTACGGCAGCTGCACCGACCTCGATCGTAAGGCTTTACAGAGGGTGGTGAAAACTGCACAGCACATCACCAGGACGGAGCTGCCATCCATGGAGGACCTTTACTCCCTGCGGCTCAGGAAGAAATCACTACGGATTATCAAAGACCCCCATCACCCCAGCCACAAACTGTTCTTTCTGTTGCCGTCTGGCAGACGTTACCGCAGCATCCGGGCAAGGACAAGAAGATTCGGAGACAGTTTCTTCCCGCGGGCAGTGAGACTGTTAAACAATTGAACTGTTGAAACAACATCAAACATTCAACTGCTACTCAGTAGTATGTATCTAATACCTAATATATATATATCATTCCAATAACTTGTATATAGACTCATACTGCACTATTCCACATCATAACTTTATTTCATTTTTATAACTATTACTATTTTTGTATTGCTCTTGCTCTTATTGTTATTATGTTATGTTATTATGTTGCATTGTTGGAGAAGCCTGTGACATAAGATTTTCAACTGCATAATTACTCTGTAGCTATGTCAGATTGACAATAAAGAACCTTGAACCTTGAACCTTGAACCTTGAAAATGGACCAATCCGTGGAGCTCCTCACACACCAGGATCCCTTGGCTAACTAACAGGGAGTCCCCATTGACTTGCATCGAGCTCCCTGAATGCTGGTAATAGACGAGTTGGGATGGCGGAGAAATGCTCTCCGCAGACCCATTCTCACAGCGTTATAAACCTTTTTCGTACTCAATATCAAGCCACACTTATTGTTTTTACTTCGGCTGTGAGTGTTAGTGTGTGTTCAGGATGAGTTTAGCTTGTTCTCGCTGTATCGCCGACCCGGAAACCTGTCCGCAGCTCACAGCAGCGGCTCACAGCAACGAGCCTCGCAACGTCCCGACCAATCAGAGCACACTGGGCTCACAGGGAGGGGGGGGGGGGGGGCAGGAGCTCCAACAAGCCATTTAGGACAGAGAGTGAATACACATACTATACAGAGATGCTGTTTGAGAAACCAATGTGATTTTGGAACATTGAACAATGTAAATCTATTCTAGTAACAATGGAATTATGATCAGTAGAAATGGCTATGACATGGGACCTTTAATAGTACGGTTGCATACTTAGTTATTTTTAATATGTAAGTCTATTCTCTTGTCTAATTTGCTGTTGTAATAATGTACATTTCCTCGTTGCGGGACAAATAAAGGAGTTCTGATTCTGAATCAAAGAGGTTGACACAGGTTAACTCTTATTTGCTGGTGTTCTTTTTCCTCTTCCTTTTCTAATTTTCCCTCCCTCCACCTCCTTATTTTTCTCACTTTTGTCCTCCTTTACTCCCGGCCCCCCCCCCCTCTCTATTTGTTCTTTTCTCACAGTGCGTTGGTTCAGGGGCCGTGTTCAGTTCTGAAGGATTAGCTTTATCACTGATAAGGAGCCTGATCCTGAATGCCCTTCCGGAGAGGAAGTGTCCCTGACAGCTTTATCCACAACATGTCAGAGTGACAGCGAAGGCAACACATACACACACACAGAGGGGGGGGGGGTCGGGGGGGGTAGTAAATACTTACAGTAGGACAGTCAAGGTCAGGTCAATGTCACAACAAAAAGGGCTCGGGGGGGAAAGGTGTATTCAGGGAGATAGTGTGTGCTGCACAACATCAAAGTCTCACACTTCCCCTCACAACATGTGGTTTTGTTGCTTCCTTTCACACACACTGTAAATGCGTGTGTGTGTCTGTGTGTGTGTGTGTGTGTGCGCGTGTGTGCGTGTGTGTGTGTGTGTGCTTACCAGACTTGGAATGTAACTACAAGTGACTAAGAACATTTACTCAGGTCTACTTAAGCTCAACTTTGAGGTACTTGTCCTTTACTTGTGTATTTCACTTATACTGTGTTTATCAGAGATACCTCAGATGTGCCGTAGATGCAGTCCTGTCACATTACAATTTTTTAATTAAAGGTAGGGTAGGTAATTTTGAGAAACCGGCTCGAGATCGCTAGAATTTGAAAATACACAGCCGGAGAAAATCTGCCACTTCCTTACAGAGCCCCTCCTCCAACACACACGAACGCGCACATGACCAATGAGGGCACGAGATAAGTTTGTGCACAGATGGAAGGCTGACAGGCAGGTAGGCCATCCAGTTATTTTAGCCGGACCGGCTAAAATGATTGGTCGTGCTTTTTACAGTATTACGGCTTCCACAGATGACATTTTTTTATGGATTTTTTGTCAAAGCACTTAAGATATTCATTGCTATCGGGATGTTAAGAGCATTCCATGGAATATAACAAAAAGTGTATCTCGAGCCGGTTTCTCAAACTTACCTACCCCACCTTTAATTGGATTTATTTTATTTATATTTATTGAAGTAACACATGACAAGGAGGATTAGAAAAGTAACAGAAGAAGAACTCTGAGATTCTACCCTTTGCAGCCTGTGCACATGCACAAAAACCTTTAACACACGACAGGAAAGGCTAGCAAAGCTAATGGTGTCCCATGGTCTTACTATTTAACAGAAATAGGTTCAGTCTTAATATAGTTTCTTAATTTTCCCTGTTTCCCAGTTGTGACAAATATGTGCAAATATGTTGTTGTTTTTCTGATTGAGAGACCCTTTCTTTCTTTAATTGGTTGACTTTTCACACACATCAGAGCTAGGATAAACATTCCCAGAATTCCTAGTGACACGGAGACCTGACAATGACCCTCCGTGTCCTCCCTGCATGATTATATTGTTGTGTCTCGTCAAATGTTTATGTATTATGTCTGTCATTTTCATGTTTTTTCACGTCTGGTCATGTCTGTTTATTTAGGTTCTTCATCACAGTCTGTGTTTATTGTCGTGTCTCGTTTTCCATTTCCTGTTTGATTTTGTACTTACCTCTTGTCTTTCATTTCAGGCCCTGTTTTCAGTAGCGTGGCGTGGGGAAAAATGTAGGGGAAGCCCATTTTTTTGGGTTGGGGGGGGGGGGGTGGTGGTCAATAACGTAACCAGATGAGTGATTACAGCGCCCGGTATCATTTTACACACATTTGTATCACACAGATGCAGGACTTGCACACGCCTGTTATCTAACCGACAGGTCCGCACGCACTCTCCAGCCGAAACTCTCTCGTCTTATTAATTTAAGCATTTTCTTATTAATTTATGCAGACACACCCCCCCCCCCAAATGCAATACCAGTCGCTCAATGCGCAGTGCAGATTCGGTAATGAATAAAAAAGAAGCATTCATTCACAAAGTAAATCAGGAGACCTTTAAAGTTTTACGTTCACATCAAAGTATCAGTAGGCGTGTATGAAACACATGAATTCAAAAACAATTATGTACAGAAACATTTGCATGCGATAGTCCACCTTCTCTTCCCTTCCCTTTCTAACACACGGCAAGTGCAGCAACAGTCCTCGTCTCTGTAATTAGCTCAGTCCGTAGTCCAAAAGTAACTAAAAAATATAAACAATCTCATCTATTCAGGTGATCGGGCCCTATATGGAATAAATAATGCTTCATTTGCTTGATAATTTCAAACGGCGGTGATGACAGTTACAGTAGGCTACTACATAAAACTGATGTTGATGTGATTTGATTGGATGGCAGTGTCCAATCAAATCGCCAGCCGCCAGCCGCCTCTGAAGGGAAGCCAGAGACCGCTGGCTTCCCTTGGCATGGCCCTGACCAATCATAGGTTGGCAGGGGCATCACGTGGGCCTCATCTGATTGGTCAATCCCTCCATTTTTTTTCACCAAGGGAAGCCCAATTCAGCTGGCCTCCTCTCGCAACAGTGAATGCAATCTACTGTTTCACCATAACATCTAGAGGGGCGCTGTTTGTTTCACTCTTTGTAAAATACTCAATGAGAGTGGGGGAGAGACGGGCCGGCAGCAACACACAGCAAAGGAGAATTATCGAAACAAAACAAAGTGTTTTTATTTATTTATTTAAATGATAACTACAATCCGAAAAAACAGGGGAAGCCTGGCTTCCCTTGGCCTCCGGGAGAAAACGCCACTGCCTGTTTTCTTCCTCCCCGTGTGTGTTTCCCGCCATCATCAGTGTCTGCCCCGCCCCCGATTGTTTCCACCTGTTCCCACTCACCTCATGTTTAAATAGTCCTGTCTCTCTCTGTCCTGTGTCAGTTCGTCTTGTTTGTTTCCCCGAATGGTCGTGCCAAGCCTCAGCTCAGAAAGGATCGCTTTCACTCATGTCAGGTTTTGTTAATTTTGTAGGCTTAAGTTTTTCTTAAGTTCTCTTTTTGTTATGCCTAGTTTTTTCCTCCTTGTGAGCGCCTTTTGTTATTTCCACTACCTACTCTGTTAAGAGGGATTCCCTGATCTGTGAAATTAAAATGACTTTTTTTTACATTCAAGACTTTGTCTCTGGGTCGTGCATTTGGGTTCATCAGTTTGTGTCGAGATCCTGACATCTATGACTGTAAGGACTATAGGAGCACATTCTAAGTTTGTTTTCACATAAAACACGAACATGGTTTCAACTTCAATTATGAAGATGTGCTGCTTTTCATTTTGAAGATATCATATTGATCTCTAGGTAACTGCGATAACATTTTTCACAAACTTTACGAACCAAAACACCAATTCATGGGGAAAATAACAATCTAAGGACCATTCACTGGTATACCAGTCACAGGGGACATGTTTCTGAGCAGTCACATTCCACCTCTGGGAAAGCCTTAATGACTTCCTGAGAGCGAGGCGTGTTTGTGGGATAGTGCCGCAGCATTGTGGTGGTGTTTACGGAGGAAACACCACCCATCCTGCATGCTGCTAAACAACAGCCAAGGTGAGAACTACTTCTGCAGGATCAAAGAGAGTAGACACCGTCAGTTACAAGGGAGCAGCAGACTAAGGCGCCGTTTACACGAGGAGAAAACTGCTTGTATCTGCATAGTTTCGCGTGCGTATAGCCCTATTATTTACACGAGGCCGATAGAAACTGACCCCACAAACGATAACGGGTCCCAAGGTGGATAGATTTGCAAACGAAACGCTCTGGGGGGTCAACCGAGTCCGTGTAATCACCTCTATAACGAATATTTCCTGAAAAAATAGCGATAGCCCCCGCCTCTCCCCACCTCTCCTGCTCACTGCTGAAGCAACTATCAAAAATAGCTGTGTTAATTAAACGCACAAGGGGTTCTTGAATGAAATAATATTATAAAAGGCAAACCAGAATTGTTAACGCCCAATATACTCCTTAAACAAAATAAACAGAGTCAGATTTCATGCATTGATCCATTATATTGACAAAGGAGCATCTCACCCGGTGTTTGTCGAGAATATCTCTCTTTCTGAGCGCATCCTCTCCACAGAGACGTGCTTCTTGGTCGGTCGATGCAATATCCACAGATTCGGTTTCTTTCAGTTAACTTCCCCGTTGCATTTATCCATATGCTGAGGAAATTACTATATCCCGCTGAATACCAGCAATCGCCACACACACTTCCTCCTCTCAGTAGCTACTGCTAGTGCTACTGCTACTGACCATGCTACAGATATTAGTGCAAAATCTACAGCTCCTCTACCACAACCATCAGCAACAAGTGGACATGGAGAATTACATGAACTACATGTTGCTAAATACACTGCGGGGCTTAAACAGAAGGGTAGCCATGGCAACATTGCGGCGGGGCTGCTCGGGCTGCTCTTCTTCGCTGCTTTTGGTGTATTTTGGCGGAAGTTACAGCGCCACTTACAGTCCCGGCATATGTACTACAGCGTTTCCAGCGGCCTCGTTTGAACAGACACGTTAAATGAAACGAATGCATGTGAAAGGAAGACTTTTTTGAATACGCATACTGCATAAACGCAAACGTTCCCGTGTGAGTGGGGCCTAAATACTGCTCTGAGACGTAACCTGGCCTCATGTCTGCGCAACCCCCCCCCCCCCCCCCCTTCCTCTGACAAAATTAGAAGCAACATGGCTCCCAAACAAACGGCAAACAACCAGCTTTTTACCAGAGGTGGGAGAAAAACTCAGATTACTTAAAGGGGCCATATTCCTGCTCATGTTCAGGTTCATATGAGTATTTAGTGTCTCTACTGGGGTGTGTGTGTGTGTGTGTGTGTGTGTGGTGTGTGTGTGTGTGTGTGTGTGTGTGTGGTGTGTGTGTGTGTGTGTGTGTGTGTGTGTGGTGTGTGTGTGTGTGGGGAACAGTACCAGGCATCATGGCTCAAACTATCCTCGCTTCCCAGGTCCTATTTCCATTTCCATTTCCATTCCCCCCGCCCTGAAGCATGCGACTCCAACATCCTGCGACTGACGGACTGACCACAGATCAGTGACACTCTGCACACTGAGAAACTTCCCAGAATGACAATAATAAAAACATTGTTTGTTTATGTTCTCACAAGCACAGAGGGGGGGGGGGGGGGGGGGGGGGGGTCTGGGATCAGGGAGGAGGGATGAGTGTAAAAGTTCAGCGAGGAGTCTGGGAGTGAACAAACAAACTGTACAGTTACGCAAGTAGGAATTATTGTATTGTAATGACATTGAGTTGACAGGGTGCACGTGTGTGTGTGTTTATGGGGACATTTGACTTTGTTGCTCCAATTTACACACACTGTAAAGACTGTAAAGTGAGTGTTAACCTTAACTAAGTAGATTTACTCAAACTTAAGCTAAATTCTGAGGTACTTTCGTTGAGTAATTTAATTGTATCTCACTATGAACCTGTTTTCATTTTATCTCTAAGAAGAAACCTTTTTTTGCAGTTTGGTATGATGGATCCATGCATGTGAGTTTATAGTTTTATTTGAATAAATAGATTATCAATTGGATAGATGTTTATTGATTTGTTAACTTTAAGGAAATACATTTTTTTTAAATTCTTGTTACACACATTAACGCATCAATAATCACGATCAATTCATTCAATTTGTTACAAGGCTTTGTTGAATACTCGATTGTGATTGGTCAATTTGGTAATTCCAGAGATTGTTAATTCACACAGGCCGTTGCTAAGGAGAACAGACTGTTGCTTAGGAGGATCAAGGGACTATGTGCAGTTTTATCAATCCGCAGACTTGATTTAACAACAGCTGTGCACGACAAACATCAGTTTTCTCAACCAGAAAACACCATGGAATACTTTCAGAATATTAGTTTTTATATTTGTGGAGAGCACAGAACTTTGGATTCATGATGTCTAAACTTTTCAGAGAGAGAGAGAGAGATAGCGATAGCAGAGAGAGAGAGAGATCGAGAGATATATATAGAGAGAGATGAGATAGAGCGAGAAGAGCGAGAGAGAGAGAGAGAGAGAGAGAGAGAGAGAGAGAGAGAGAGAGAGAGAGAGAGAGAGAGAGTTGTGTCTAGTCACTATAAATATCCTCCAGATTGAAAACATGAGAGTAAACAAAAGCCCAACACAAGGAGGTAAATATTCAGAGTGTGTTCAGAAATAACCAGTCCCATCCAGCATGCTAAGATTAGACAGGTGGTGATTGGGAACATCGTGTAACTCTATTGGTACGACGTGACATTAAGTGAGTTTTGTGTAAGTGGTGGTTAGACGATAACATCACGGAGACTTGTTTAGGCAGTTTAGGGATTTCAATCATTTCTGCATCGCTTCTTTTTACAGTATATGACAGAATGATTGTCACAAAACATATACATTGGGTTTCTTTTATAACTTTTTTTGTGGTTCAAAAATATAACTTAAATACTGTTTATATTATAAATACTGGAGGATATAAGTCTGTCATTTGTCTGTAAGCCGGTCAGTGATTATGATTTACTACATTTGGTGACTTTCCGTGCCTGTATAAATAGGTCTGCATTATAATTGAGCCACAAACGTCAAAATGAAAGTCGAAAATACAAATCAGTGTGACACTTGTGGTCATCTCAAAACAGCTATAAATCCAAACATCATCAATGCAAACCACTGGTCGAATCAGATGAACTCACAAAAAAGTCACAATATCTCCAAATTCACATGAAAACATCGTCTGAGGATCAAGAATGTCGGTCACAAACTTTCATGGCAATCCATCCGAGATATTTCAGGATTAAACGTCAAGCTCCGGGTCTGAAAAGTGAACCAGTGCAGAAAAGTGTGCCTGTCTGATTGTATAGAAGTCTATGTGATAAGGATGTATCCTCTCGCTCCTATTGGCTAGCGCTCCAACACATGGTACGTGATAGGTTAAGGGGCGGGACATTTCTAAGCAGTTTGACCAATCACAACAGAGCCGGCCAGCTAACCAATCAGAGCAGACTGGGCTCTGGTTTCAGACAGAGGGGTGAAAAGAAGGTGCTGCTAGCACAGGCAGTATGAGAAAAATAAAGAGCTTTTTGAACATTAAAGCATGGAGACATGTCACAGAGAGACACTCAAAAAAATAAAGACTATGTCAAAAAATAATATTAAAAAATAAATAAAAAATCTCTGCTGTTAAAAAATTGACTGTTTGGGCTGCGTTGTTGTTGTCCTTGGAGAGAAGAATTTTTGCAAAAATAACAAACTTTGGTATTTTTTTTTATTAATCAAGATCCATCTGCTCGGCCTTGACATACCTACGCAGCGGAGAAAACATGTGACACCGAGTGACGTGGAAAATACCCTTGAAAGAAAAAAACCTTGGTCTCAAACATCCTCACAAAAATGTGTCAAGGATATACATATACACACACACACACACACACACACACACACACAACACACACACACACACACACACACACACACACCACACACACACACACACACACACACACACACACACACACGCTACCCTGAGGAGCCTCCTTGTTGCACCTGTTTTTTTTGGGGGGGGGAGGTTAGGGTTAGGCCCTGGAGAGTTGCGCATGTTTTCCAACGTCCTGGGATGTACCCCGACCTTGCACTAACCCCTCAACCCCCCGGGGCCTCCAACGCTTCAGTCCTGATGTCGGCACCTTCCTTTCTTGACAATTTTTACCCTGGAGGGGAACACACACACACACACACACCACACACACCACACACACACACACACACACCACACACACACACACACACACACACACACACACACACACACACACACACACACAGTCTGAGCAGCAGCAGTTCCCAGACTGTGAGAAAAACCAGCTCCACATCAGACACACCTGCGACCTCCTTCCTCAGATCTAACTGAAACACAGAGGAGAAGTTCTCACCGAAATCTAAGATACTTTTGTTTTGTTTTGGTGAGAGTTTTCAAGTGTCGGAGATATCAACTGAATAGATGTTCAAACGTATAAAGGCTGTGTTTGTCAAATGCAAAATTGCTGATAATGCCAGATACTGTACAGCGTAGTTCTGGCAATAACATCCCAGTAGAAAAGTCCCAGGCCACGATATCATTACATAGAAGCAATAGTCTGTAAATATGGGATGTAATAAGATAAAAAGGAATGTATAAATAAATACTTTAGTGCAGAACAAATATTTCCAAAACCATTGCAATAGTCAGGGTCTCTGCTATTGTGTTGTATTTTTGTGTGTCTTTCAATAAATAAAAAATACTTATATACATTTTATAATTTGTTTATATTTTTCTTTTGATCAATTATTATTATCATTTTCTTTTATCATTATTAAGTGCATATTTTGGGGAAAAGTTCAATTAAATTGAAATGTGTATTTAAAATTAATATTATTATTAATGAAGCTCGGTTAAAAGTGCAACAAATGCTATACAAGTCAAATATATGAGCAGTTCTGTCTGATTTAAAGCCAGCAGGCTTTGAGGCTAGAACACGGGAAGAGAAGCTTGTCTGCGTCTGGCCTGACTGGATTAAAGTAGAGTTTGGTATAATTTGTACTCAACTACAGTTTTTAGTAAATGTACTAAGTGACCAAGAGAGCTATAACACAATTGTAAGTGTGTATGTGTGTGTGTGTGTGTGAGTGTGTGTGTGTGCTCAGAACTTTGAGGTGAGCCATCACTAAAACAGTGGAAGAGCCACAGACCATAGACACAATGCACACACACACACACACACACACACACACACAACACACACACCCACACACACACACACACACACACACACACACCACACACACACCACACACACACACACACACACACACACACACACACAAGCAGTTGAGGGAAACAGTAACGGCTCCATGAGAAACAGAGAGACTACAGCACCTGTGAGAGATTAAAGATCCAGATTAGAAGACTCAGAAACTCACTAAAATCCTCAAATACGCTAAATTATGCAGCAGTGCCTTATAAACTTAAAACTGGCCCTTGAATAAAGCGTATAAGCTTTGGTTTAGGGGCTTGCAACTTGTTGTTTGGTCTATTAAATATCTGAAAATTGTGAAAAATATCCATCCCACTTTCTCAAAATCCAGGGTGTGTCTCTAAATGTCTTGTCGTGTCCGTCCGTTCCGTGTGTGTGTGTGGTGTGTGTTGCTGTGTGTGTACATATGTGTGTGTGTGTGTGAGAGATAGTGACTCACATTAT
>NW_022987792.1:2960314-3019836 GCF_902827165.1 Trematomus bernacchii | reverse complement strand
ATCAAAGTCTCACACTTCCCCTCACAACATGTGGTTTTGTTGCTTCCTTTCACACACACTGTAAATGCGTTGTGTGTTGTGTCTGTGTTGTGTGTGTGTGTGTGCGCGTGTGTTGCGTGTGTGTGTGTGTGTGCTACCAGACTTGGAATGTAACTTACAAGGACTAAGAACATTTACTCAGGTCTACTTAAGCTCAACTTGAGGGTACTTTGTCCTTTACTTGGTATTCACTTATACTGTGTTTATCAGCAGAATACCTCAGATGTGCCGTAGATGCAGTCCTGTCACATACAATTTTTTAATTAAAGGTAGGGTAGGTAATTTTGAGAACCGGCTCGAGATCGCTAGAATTTGAAAATACACAGCCGGAGAATATCTGCCAATTCCTTAAGAGCCCCTCCTCCAACACACACGAACGCGCAATATGACCAATGAGGGCACGAGATAAGTTTGTGCACAGATGGAAGGCTGACAGGCAGGTAGGCCATCCAGTTATTTTAGCCGGACCGGCTCTAAAATGATTTGGTCTTGCTTTTACAGTATTACGGCTTCCACAGATGACATTTTTTTATGGATTTTTTTTGTCAAAGCACTTAAGATATTCATTGCTATCGGGATGTTAAGAGCATTCCATGGAATATAACAAAAGTGTATCTCGAGCCGGTTTCTCAAACTTACCTACCCCACCTTTAATTGGATTTATTTTTATTTATATTATTGAAGTAACACATGACAAGGAGGATTAGAAAAGTAACAGAAGAAGAACTCTGAGATTCTACCCTTTGCAGCCTGTGCACATGCACAAAAACCTTTAACACACGACAGGAAAGGCTAGCAAAGCTAATGGTGTCCCATGGTCTTACTATTTAACAGAAATAGGTTCAGTCTTAATATAGTTTCTTAATTTTCCCTGTTTCCCAGAGTTGTGACAAATATGTGCAAATATGTTGTTGTTTTTCTGATTGAGAGACCCTTTCTTTCTTTTAATTGGTTGACTTTTCACACACATCAGAGCTAGGATAAACATTCCCAGAATTCCTAGTGACACGGAGACCTGACAATGACCCTCCGTGTCCTCCCTGCATGATTATATTGTTGTGTCTCGTCAAATGTTTATTTATTATGTCTGTGCATTTTCCATGTTGTTTAACGTCTCTGGTCATGTCTGTTATTTAGGTTCTTCATCACAGTCTGTGTTTATTGTCGTGTTCTCGTTTCCATTCCTGTTTTGATTTTGTACTTACCTCTTGTCTTTCATTCAGGCCCTGTTTTCAGTAGCGTGGCGCTGGGGAAAAATGTAGGGGAAGCCCCATTTTTTTTGGGTTGGGGGGGGGGTGGTGGTGGTCAATAACGTAACCAGATGAGTGATTACAGCGCCCCGGTTATCATTTACACACATTTGTATCACACAGATGCAGGACTTGCACACGCCTGTTATCTAACCGACAGGTCCGCACGCACTCTCCAGCCGAAACTCTCTCGTCTATTAATTTAAGCATTTCTTATTAATTTATGCAGGACACACCCCCCCCCCCCCCCCAAATGCAATACCAGTCGCTCAATGCGCAGTGCAGATTCGGTAAGTGAATAAAAAAGAAGCATTCATTCCACAAAGTAAATCAGGAGACCTTTAAAGTTTTACGTTCACATCAAAGTATCAGTAGGCGTGTATGAAACACATGAATTTCAAAAACAATTATGTACAGAAACATTTGCATGCGATAGTCCACCTTCTCTTCCCTTCCCTTTCTAACACACGGCAAGTGCAGCAGCAACAGTCCTCGTCTCTGTAATTAGCTCAGTCCGTAGTCCAAAAGTAACTAAAAAATATAAACAATCTCATCTATTCAGGTGATCGGGCCCTATATGGAATAAATATGCTTCATTTGCTTGATAATTTCAAACGGCGTGTGATGACAGTTACAGTAGGCTACTACATAAAACTGATGTTGATGTGATTTGATTGGATGGCAGTGTCCAATCAAATCGCCCAGCCGCCAGCCGCCTCTGAAGGGAAGCCAGAGACCGCTGGCTTCCCTTGGCATGGCCCTGACCAATCATAGGTGGCAGGGCATCACGTGGGCCTCATCTGATTGGTCAATCCCTCCATTTTTTTTTCACCAAGGGAAGCCCAGATTCAGCTGGCCTCCTCTCGCAACAGTGAATGCAATCTACTGTTTCACCATAACATCTAGAGGGGCGCTGTTTGTTTCACTCTTTGTAAAATACTCAATGAGAGTGGGGGGAGAGACGGGCCGGCAGAGCAACACACAGCAAAGGAGAATTATCGAAACAAAACAAAGTGTTTTTATTTATTTATTTAAATGATAACTACAATCCGAAAAAAAACAGGGGAAGCCTGGCTTCCCTTGGCCTCCGGGAGAAAACGCCACTGCCTGTTTTTCTTCCTCCCCGTGTGTGTTTCCCGCCATCATCAGTGTCTGCCCCGCCCCCGATTGTTTCCACCTGTTCCCACTCACCCTCATGTTTAAATAGTCCTGTCTCTCTCTGTCCTGTGTCAGTTCGTCTTGTTTGTTTCCCCGAATGGTCGTGCCAAGCCTCAGCTCAGAAAGGATCGCTTTCACTCATGTCAGGTTTTGTTAATTTTGTAGGCTTAAGTTTTTCTTAAGTTCTCTTTTTGTTATGCCTAGTTTTTTCCTCCTTGTGAGCGCCTTTTGTTATTTCCACTACCTACTCTGTTAAGAGGGATTCCCTGATCTGTGAAATTAAAATGACTTTTTTTTACATTCAAGACTTTGTCTCTGGGTCGTGCATTTGGGTTCATCAGTTTGTGTCGAGATCCTGACATCTATGACTGTAATGACTATAGGAGCACATTCTAAGTTTGTTTTCACATAAAACACGAACATGGTTTCAACTTCAATTATGAAGATGTGCTGCTTTTCATTTTGAAGATATCATATTGATCTCTAGGTAACTGCGATAACATTTTTCACAAACTTTACGAACCAAAACACCAATTCATGGGGAAAATAACAATCTAAGGACCATTCACTGGTATACCAGTCACAGGGGACATGTTTCTGAGCAGTCACATTCCACCTCTGGGAAAGCCTTAATGACTTCCTGAGAGCGAGGCGTGTTTGTGGGATAGTGCCGCAGCATTGTGTTGGTGTTTACGGAGGAAACACCACCCATCCTGCATGCTGCTAAACAACAGCCAAGGTGAGAACTACTTCTGCAGGATCAAAGAGAGTAGACACCGTCAGTTACAAGGGAGCAGCAGACTAAGGCGCCGTTTACACGAGGAGGAAAACTGCTTGTATCTGCATAGTTTCGCGTGCGTATAGCCCTATTATTTACACGAGGCCGATAGAAACTGACCCCACAAACGATAACGGGTCCCAAGGTGGATAGATTTGCAAACGAAACGCTCTGGGGGGTCAACCGAGTCCGTGTAATCACCTCGATACGAATATTTCCTGAAAAAATAGCGATAGCCCCACCTCTCCTGCTCACTGCTGTAGCAACTATCAAAAATAGCTGTGTTAATTAAACGCACAAGGGGTTCTTGAATGAAATAATATTATAAAAGGCAAACCAGAATTGTTAACGCCCAATATACTCCTTAAACAAAATAAACAGAGTCAGATTTCATGCATTGATCCATTATATTGACAAAGGAGCATCTCACCCGGTGTTTGTAGAGAATATCTCTCTTTCTGAGCCGTCCTCTCCACGGAGACGTCGGTCGATGCAATATCCACAGATTCGGTTTCTTTCAGTTAACTTCCCCGTAGCATTTATCCATATGCTGAGGAAAATTACTATATCCCGCTGAATACCAGCAATCGCCACACACACTTCCTCCTGTCAGTAGCTACTGCTAGTGCTACTGCTACTGACCATGCTACAGATATTAGTGCAACATCTACAGCTCCTCTACCACAACCATCAGCAACAAGTGGACATGGAGAATTACATGAACTACATGTTGCTAAATCCACCGCGGGCCATGAACAGAAGGGTAGCCATGGCAACATTGCGGCGGGGCTGCTCAGGCTGCTCTTCTTCGCTGCTTTTGGTGTATTTTGGCGGAAGTTACAGCGCCACTTACAGTCCGGCATATGTACTACAGCGTTTCCAGCGGCCTCGTTTGAACAGACACGTTAAATGAAACGAATGCATGTGAAAGGAAGACTTTTTTGAATACGCATACTGCATAAACGCAAACGTTCCCGTGTGAGTGGGGCCTAAATACTGCTCTGAGACGTAACCTGGCCTCATGTCTGCGCAACCACCCCCCCCCCCCCCCCTTCCTCTGACAAAATTAGAAACAACATGGCTCCCAAACAAACGGCAAACAACCAGCTTTTTACCAGAGGTGGGAGAAAAACTCAGATTACTTAAAGGGGCCATATTCTGCTGATGTTCAGGTTCATATGAGTATTTAGTGTCTCTACTGGTGTGTGTGTGTGTGTGTGTGTGTGTGTGTGTGTGTGTGTGTGTGTGTGTGTGTGTGTGTGTGTGTGTGTGTGTGTGTGTGTGTGTGTGTGTGTGTGTGTGTGTGTGTGTGTGTGTGTGTGTGTGTGTGTGTGGGGAACAGTACCAGGCATCATGGCTCAAACTATCCTCGCTTCCCAGGTCCTATTTCCATTTCCATTTCCATTCCCCCCGCCCTGAAGCATGCGACTCCAACATCCTGCGACTGACGGACTGACCACAGATCAGTGACACTCTGCACACTGAGAAACTTCCCAGAATGACAATAATAAAAACATTGTTTGTTTATGTTCTCACAAGCACAGAGGGGGGGGGGGGGGTCTGGGATCAGGGAGGAGGGATGAGTGTAAAAGTTCAGCGAGGAGTCTGGGAGTCAACAAACAAACTGTACAGTTACGCAAGTAGGAATTATTGTATTGCAATGACATTGAGTTGACAGGGTGCACGTGTGTGTGTGTGTTTATGGGGACATTTGACTTTGTTGCTCCAATTTACACACACTGTAAAGACTGTAAAGTGAGTGTTAACCTTAACTAAGTAGATTTACTCAAACTTAAGCTAAATTCTGAGGTACTTTCGTTGAGTAATTTAATTGTATCTCACTATGAACCTGTTTTCATTTTATCTCTAAGAAGAAACCTTTTTTTGCAGTTTGGTATGATGGATCCATGCATGTGAGTTTATAGTTTTATTTGAATAAATAGATTATCAATTGGATAGATGTTTATTGATTTGTTAACTTTTTTAAGGAAATACATTTTTTTTAAATTCTTGTTACACACATTAACGCATCAATAATCACGATCAATTCATTCAATTTGTTACAAGGCTTTGTTGAATACTCGATTGTGATTGGTCAATTTGGTAATTCCAGAGATTGTTAATTCACACAGGCCGTTGCTAAGGAGAACAGACTGTTGCTTAGGAGGATCAAGGGACTATGTGCAGTCTTATCAATCCGCAGACTTGATTTAACAACAGCTGTGCACGACAAACATCAGTTTTCTCGACCAGAAAACACCATGGAATACTTTCAGAATATTCGTTTTTATATTTGTGGAGAGCACAGAACTTTGGATTCATGATGTCTAAACTTTTCAGTAAAAGATTAACTTTACTTCTGCTTAGCTAATTTGACTCAAGTAAGATTTTATTTTTAGGACCACCTGTACTTGAAACAGAGTATTTTTTACAAATGAGTTGTTCTACTTCAAAAATCGGAGTACTTATTCCACTGCAGACACACAGTACATGCAGACAGTGCCGTTTTTAGATAAACTAATGTGTGTGTGTGTGTGTGTATGTATGTGTGTCCTAGCATTACCACCCTTGTGGGGACCTACATCTGTTTACACAGTCACATGTGGGGACTCGCCTCCCTTATGGGGACATAATGGAGGTCCCCATGAGGGGAATCATTAATTTTAGGGTTAAGACTTGGTTAGGGTAAAGGTTAGGCATGTGTTGGTTAAGGTTAAGGTTAGGATAAGTCTTCAGGAAATGCATGTATGTGTGTGTGTGTGTGTGTGTGTGTGTGTGTGTGTGTGTGTGTGTGTGTGTGTGTGTGTGTGTGTGTGGTGTGTGTGTGTGTGTGTGTGTGTGTGTGTGTGTGTGTGTGTGTGTGTGTACAGTTTGTCTAGTCACTATAAATATCCTCCAGATTGAAAACATGAGAGTAAAAAAAGCCCAAAACAAGGAGGTAAATATTCAGAGTGTGTTCAAAAATAACCAGTCCCATCCAGCATGCTAAGATTAGACAGGTGGTGATTGGGAACATCGTGTAACTCTATTGGTACGACGTGACATTAAGTGAGTTTTGTGTACTTTGTGTAAGTGGTGGTTAGACGATAACATCACGGAGACTTGTGTAGGCAGTTTAGGGATTTCAATCATTTCTGCATCGCTTCTTTTTACAGTATATGACAGAATGATTGTCACAAAACATATACATTGGGTTTCTTTTATAACTTTTTTGTGGTTCAAAAATATAACTTAAATACTGTTTATATTATAAATACTGGAGGATATAAGTCTGTCATTTGTCTGTAAGCCGGTCAGTGATTATGATTTACTACATTTGGTGACTTTTCCGTGCCTGTATAAATAGGTCTGCATTATAATTGAGCCACAAACGTCAAAATGAAAGTCGAAAATACAAATCAGTGTGACACTTGTGGTCATCTCAAAACAGCTATAAATCCAAACATCATCAATGCAAACCACTGGTCGAATCAGATGAACTCACAAAAAAGTCACAATATCTCCAAATTCACATGAAAACATCGTCTGAGGATCAAGAATGTCGGTACAAACTTTCATGGCAATCCATCCGAGATATTTCAGGATTAAACGTCAAGCTCCGGGTCTGAAAAGTGAACCCAGTGCAGAAAAGTGTGCCTGTCTGATTGTATAGAAGTCTATGTGATAAGGATTTATCCTCACGCTCCTATTGGCTAGCGCTCCAACACATGGTACGTGATAGGTTAAGGGGCGGGACATTTATAAGCAGTTGACCAATCACAACAGAGCCGGCCAGCTAACCAATCAGAGCAGACTGGGCTCTGGTTTCAGACAGAGGGTGAAAAGAAGTGCTGTAGCACAGGCAGTATGAGAAAAATAAAGAGCTTTTTGAACATTAAAGCATGGAAACATGAAGAGACACTCAAAAAATAAAGACTGTCAAAAAATAATATTAAAAAATAAATAAAAATCTCTGCTAAAAAAAATTGACTGTTTGGGCTGCGTTGTTGTCCTTGGAGAGAAGAATTTTTGCAAAAAATAACAAACTTTGGTATTTTTTTTTATTAATCAAGATCCATCTGCTCGGCCTTGACATACCTACGCAGCGGAGAAAACATGTGACACCGAGTGACGTGGAAAATACCCTTGAAAGAAAAAAACCTTGGTCTCAAACATCCTCACAAAAATGTGTCAAGGATATACATATACACACACACACACACACACACACACACACACACACACACACACACACACACACACACACACACACACACACACACACACACACACACACACACACCCTAATCTGCTACCCTGAGGAGCCTCCTTGTTGCACCTGTTTTTTTTGGGGGGGGGGAGGTTAGGGTTAGGCCCTGGAGAGTTGCGCATGTTTTCCAACGTCCTGGGATGTACCCCGACCTTGCACTAACCCCTCAACCCCCCGGGGCCTCCAACGCTTCAGTCCTGATGTCGGCACCTTCCTTTCTTGACAATTTTTACCCTGGAGGGGGAACACACACACACACACACACACACACACACACACACACACACACACACACACACACACACACACACACACACACACACACACACACACACACACACACACACACAGTCTGAGCAGCAGCAGTTCCCAGACTGTGAGAAAAACCAGCTCCACATCAGACACACCTGCGACCTCCTTCCTCAGATCTAACTGAAACACAGAGGAGAAGTTCTCACCGAAATCTAAGATACTTTTGTTTTGTTTTGGTGAGAGTTTTCAAGTGTCGGAGATATCAACTGAATAGATGTTCAAACGTATAAAGGCTGTGTTTGTCAAATGCAAAATTGCTGATAATGCCAGATACTGTACAGCGTAGTTCTGGCAATAACATCCCAGTAGAAAAGTCCCAGGCCACGATATCATTTACATAGAAGCAATAGTCTGTAAATATGGGATGTAATAAGATAAAAAGGAATGTATAAATAAATACTTTAGTGCAGAACAAATATTTCCAAAACCATTGCAATAGTCAGGGTCTCTGCTATTGTGTTGTATTTTTGTGTGTCTTTCAATAAATAAAAAATACTTATATACATTTTATAATTTGTTTATATTTTTTCTTTTGATCAATTATTATTATCATTTTCTTTTATCATTATTAAGTGCATATTTTGGGGAAAAGTTCAATTAAATTGAAATGTGTATTTAAAATTAATATTATTATTAATGAAGCTCGGTTAAAAGTGCAACAAATGCTATACAAGTCAAATATATGAGCAGTTCTGTCTGATTTAAAGCCAGCAGGCTTTGAGGCTAGAACACGGGAAGAGAAGCTTGTCTGCGTCTGGCCTGACTGGATTAAAGTAGAGTTTGGTATAATTTGTACTCAACTACAGTTTTTAGTAAATGTACTAAGTGACCAAGAGAGCTATAACACAATTGTAAGTGTGTATGTGTGTGTGTGTGTGTGAGTGTGTGTGTGTGCTCAGAACTTTGAGGTGAGCCATCATAAAACAGTGGAAGAGCCACAGACCATAGACACAATGCACACACACACACACACACACACACACACACACACACACACACACACACACACACACACACACACACACACACACACACACACACACACACACACACACACACACACACACACACACACAAGCAGTTGAGGGAAACAGTAACGGCTCCATGAGAAACAGAGAGACTACAGCACCTGTGAGAGATTAAAGATCCAGATTAGAAGACTCAGAAACTCACTAAAATCCTCAAATACGCTAAATTATGCAGCAGTGCCTTATAAACTTAAAACTGGCCCTTGAATAAAGCGTATAAGCTTTGGTTTAGGGGCTGCAACTTGTTGTTTGGTCTATTAAATATCTGAAAATTGTGAAAAATATCCATCCCACTTTCTCAAAATCCAGGGTGTGTCTCTAAATGTCTTGTCGTGTCCGTCCGTTCCGTGTGTGTGTGTGTGTGTGTGTGTGTGTGTGTGTGTGTGTGTGTGTGAGAGATAGTGACTCACATTATATACGCTTAATAAGAGCCTCCCATTCGGTCGTTAACATTACAGCGCATGCAAATAAAAAGAAAAAAGGACAATCTCTTTACCCTTTTGCTCCCTGAAGGAAGTGCATGGAAACATCTGGAATGAAAGGAACATCTCTTCGTCTCTGTAGGAAACACAAATCCTGACTGTGGCTGCGGCCAAAAAAATAAATGAAGAGAGAGCACAGATTGAGTTTAACGGGCGATCATGCTGCAGTCTGTTAGTCTGTTCAGAAAGATCAAACTCAAAAACACACACGTTCAAAGATAAGCGGAACAATATCAAGGTTTGCTCCATGTTGCGCATTTCCACTACAGCGCGGAGCATCATAAAGTGAGCCTGGCCTAACAAGGCCTAACGAGGCCTAGCCATACCGTACTAAGCCGAGCGAGGCCCTGCAGTGGAAAAGCGCCACTGTCATTTCTCACAGCTGCTGAAACCTGCCTGCATCGTTGAAAGATCCTGATACAGTACAAAGTAGAACATTTTCTAGTTAACACAATTCCCAAATCTCAGACCAGTCCAAAGTCCAGTCCCAAATAAGACAAATAAGACAAGTCAAATCCCAAATCAAATCAAACTCAAACCGGTCCCCGGACAAATGCCATGTAAAGACAGAACAAATCCAAGTCAGTCTTAAGTCGAATCAGACAAGTTGAAAATCCCTTTATCAAGACCCAAGTGAAGTCTGAAGCCAAATCAGACCAATTCCAAGTCTAGTCCCAAATTATAATCCCTAGACCAATACCAAGTCATATCAAATGCAAAGTGAAATCTCAAGTCAAACCCCAAAAACAAATCCCAGCCCAATTTCAAGACAATTCCCAAATCCTAAATCAAGACCAAGACAAATCTCAAGTCAAATCCAAACACAATTGCCAATAATTCCAAAGTCAAATCACAAATAGTCTTCCCCTTTGAGTTAGAGTGTCATACAGAGAATTGATTGATGTTATTAACGGAGCACTGAGTGTTGAGCTCTATTTCCAGCGTGTCTCTGTGGGAAAACAGAGCAGGAAGCATTCAGGGGGTCAGAGGTCAGAAGGGCCATTCAGGAGCACCACAGATCTGGAGGTATTTTCTGAATATAGGAACTCACACTTAAAGGAATTCTTCAGCAACTCAATTATGATTGCGAGAAATAAAATACTTATTTTTGAAATGCCAGGTTAAACTGTTTAGAGTAATTGGTACACAATGATCCTTTTTAAGGTGAATTATTCTTTAAATACACCACAGACTCCACAGACCAAAGTATTTTCTACGTGTTTTAATCTTCATGTATCATAGAGATACACAGGTACGTTTCTGTAATAATTCAAAGTAACATAGGGGTTCATAACGACTATCCTCATGATCATTTTGTGGTGAAGACTTCCTTGTTTAGGCTCTGTAGTCTGAGTAGGAAACTGAAAGTCCTCTAATGGGATAACACAGCCATGATGATGATGATGATAAGCCTCCGATGATGAAGTCATGTCCTGGAGCTGCAGCGCTAACAGCTGGGTTTAACTGAGGGGGGAGGAGCCTCTTTGGTCTCCTGGTGGCTGCATACCTCCACTCCCAGCAGGACTAACACCCACAGGGGCCTAAAATACATGGCGAGACTGACATGAGGGGGGTGAGAGAGAGAGAGAGAGAGAGAGAGAGAGAGAGAGAGAGAGAGAGAGAGATAGAGAGAGAGAGAGAGAGAGAGAGAGAGAGAGAGAGAGAGAGAGAAGCAGGTCTGGACTCGCTGCTCAGTCCTCAAATGAAAACACAGCAGGAATGTTCACCTCAGAGAAGCTCTCAAACACGGCTGCTGACAGGAGAGACCGTCAGAGTCAAATCAGACAAGATCCGAGTCAAAGTCCATGTCAAGTCCCCAAGAACAATCCCAAGTCAAATCCCCCGAAAAAATGAAAAGTCCCAAATCAGGTCCCCTTTCAAATCCAAAGTCAAATCCACCGAAAAGTCAAAAATCTAGAATGAAAAGACCCACATCTAGAATGAAAAGACCCATGTCAAGTCCTAAGTCAAATCAGACAAGTTCCAAGTCAAAATCTGGACTCAAATCCAAAGACAAGTTCAAAGTCTGATCCAAAGTAAAGCTACATCTAGACGGACAAGTCCCAAGTCAAATGCCAAGTCAAGTCATAAGTCAAATCAAGTCCATTGATAAGTCTCAAGCCAAATCCCCCAAAATGCAATGTCCCAGGTCAAGACAGGCGAGTCAGCTTGTATTTAAAACTTCGTGTTTTCAGGATGAATTAAGCAGCAGTGGGAAGTAACATTTACTTATGTAGAGTAGCCTACTTTGAAGAAAATCGAGGTACTTGTACTTATCTTGATTATCTCTTTTCATGCCACTTCTGCTCCACTAGAATTCAAAGGGGAATTATTTGACCTTTTACTCCATTATATTTTATAGCATTAGTTGTGATTTTTGCCTTATTATGTTTCCAGTTCTTGAGATTGAGAGAAAAATAAACATTTATTTTAATCAGTATCAATTGACAATTTGCTTGTTATACTTACTTATACACGAATGACAATTTCAATGCAGGACTTTTACTTGCACAGAGTATATTTATTGTGTAGTAATAATACTTTCAATAAAGTAAAGCATCTGAATACTTCCTCCACCTCTTTAATGAAGTTGGAACAAACGCACCCATCACCCGTCGGAGGGGGCGAGTCGAGATTAACCTGAGCTAACAGTTAAAGGCGAGTACGGCACATAAAAGTTGTAACAAGCAGTAGTGCTGAGCAAAGTGACTAGAACGCAACCACACACTTATAAAAAAAAAACACACTTTATAAAGTCAGGGAACACTAACCAGGCTTCGTGTGATTTATTTGTACCTTACTTTGACCATCCGTTCGCTGTTATTGATCATTGTGGAGAGCAGGCAGACGTTTTGTTTTGTATTATAGCAGCTATCGGATGGAATCAATACATGGGCTGCACAGGTTGTCATGTGTTTTTAAGCCTCCGTCAGTCCTCAGATCGCTTCTAAATGAGTCGTGAGGTTAATTTAGGATTCATGGCTGGTGATGCCTTCAGGGTCATGGAGGTCGGTTATGGTTCCTATAGGAAGGAAGTGAGCGACACCCTGTGGCAGAGAGGTGTCACTGCATGTGGGATTTTCAAAAACACAGTGAGAAATGTAGTGTTTTAGTTTATGAGGGAAGGTCACACAGAGCTCCTACAACTCACACACAGTTTTTATGCCAAAACGATATTTTAGCATCTTCATACTTTCTTGTGATCTTAAATACATTTACAACAGCCAGTCTGGATGTAGTTGATACAGGGGGTTACAGTCATTTTAATGGGAACAAATTCACTTCAACATCCTCAGCAACACAAGACAATTCATCACCTGACGCACATTTATCGAATCAACCACGGACACTCACAGACTCAAACACAAGGAACAGGACTCAGGGAATCGGACTCATGAGGAGGGGGGCCGAACATTTTAAAACTCTGACGCCACAAAGCTCTAATGAGCGAAAAAGGGGGATACGTTTGACTTTATTTTTGAGAATACAGTCGAAATGTAAAGAATAAAATCATTGTTTCTGTAGTATTTCAAAGAGACGAACTCTTGAAAATAAAGTTTCCATTTTACTACCTTTTTTTAATCTTGTCTAAATACGTCAAGAAATAAATCAAGCTATTATGATAATTCCACAAGTGTTAGCGCATATAGAAACTTGGATTTTATTCTCAACATCGCGACTTTTAGTCTTTATATGCAAAATAAAACATTAAGCATTTTTCCTTCTCTCCTTTACTCCATTTCTTCACAATGAACGTCTCGAAAACTGAACTTATTAGAATAAAATTGAACCAATGCTGACATCAGTTTAGTCGTTTTGGAATGAAACACTTTAACCCAAAAGCATTTATAAGTAGTATATTAATATATTTTTCAACAAATATAACGCCTCCTGCTCTATAAACAGCTAATAATACCGCTGATTAATATGTCTTCACAGGAGAGGATATAATGTTGAGAAACACTTAAAGATGTCCTTATAGCCACAAATCATTATCAAACAAGGGCTCATAAATGCAGTTAAAGTGTTTTTCTAAACTATTTTAAGATTTCCACAGATGTCTATAAGTCAGGATTTTAGATATGTATTTAATATAGTGTTTAAACGGTGTCTGACAGTAGATGGAGGACGGTTTGTGAACTCTTCAAGATGTTTGGAAAAAGTTCTACAAAAGATGATTTAGTCGCACTGCATGAGAACCACATGTAAACACGGCTAGTCTACCCGATGATGAAATAATTAAGGCTTACTCCCTGCTCTCTGGGTAAGACAGGAAGCTCTTCTTCACCATCCATTTTGTATTCCGTTTAAAAAAAGGAAACTGAAACCACGTTTCTAAACCTCCACGAGGAAGATACTTCTATTTTCAAAAGTGCATATGTTTCAGTCCGTCTCCGCTGCGTTACGCAGGAGGAGGAAGCACTAAGAGTTCGGGGGGGGGGGGTTGTTGATGGTCATCATCGCAGCCGGGGGAAGATTCTGATGAAGAGGATCATGCTGATGAAGGAGAAGGAGACGAGGATGAGCATCAGCCACAGCAGCCAGTTCACAGACTTCTTGGTGTGCTGCTCCAGACGCTCCGACTCCGTCTTCAGCTTCTCGAAGTTCAGATCGGCCTGACGCATCGACTGGCTCAGAGTCTGAGGGGGAGGGACATGTTGATGATGCTTAGAAGGCAGGATAATCCCAACATATTAACACTACTTTAGGATTTCTGAAGTGAAAATCTAACGTTATATGTGCTATAAAGGAACTACAGCACGGTCACATGACTTCACGTCACCACCGCTAAGCTAAAGGAGGCTAATGTTGGGCTATAAAGGAACTACAGCACGGTCACATGACTTCACGTCACCACCGCTAAGCTAAAGGCGGCTAATGCTGGGCTATAAAGGAACTACAGCAAGGTCACATGACTTCACGTCACCACCGCTAAGCTAAAGGTGGCTAATGTTGGGCTATAAAGGAACTACAGCACGGTCACATGACTTCACGTCACCACTGCTAAGCTAAAGGTGGCTAATGTTGGGCTATAAAGGAACTACAGCACGGTCACATGACTTCACATCACCACCGCTAAGCTAAAGGTGGCTAATGTTGGGCTATAAAGGAACTACAGCACGGTCACATGACTTCAGGTCACCACCACTAAGCTAAAGGCGGCTAATGTTGGGCTATAAAGGAACTACAGCAAGGTCACATGACTTCACATCACCACCGCTAAGCTAAAGGTGGCTAATATTGGGCTATAAAGGAACTACAGCACGGTCACATGACTTCACGTCACCACCACTAAGCTAAAGGCGGCTAATGTTGGGCTATAAAGGAACTACAGCACGGTCACATGACTTCACATCACCAAGCTAAAGGTGGCTAATGTTGTGCGTCTCATTTAGACACTTGTTAGCAATCGCCGTTTTTAAATTCATCAGTGGGGTATTTGCTGACGTATTTTAAGTCATAGAACAAAATGTTAAAATCTCTTAAGCTTGTGTTAACCACAGACCTTATTTCAGGTTAACAACCAAAAACACATTCAGAAAACCCTTGACTTCCAGACAAGGGAACAGGAAGTGCTTAAAAACTGAAACATTTTCTTGGTTTTAGGACTCATTCCTGCATCACTCTATAAACTGCCAAAATATAGCTATTGTATAATATGCCACAAACATTTATATTTAGTATTGATATTCGTGATAAAAACCTATATGTTTCATCCTTAATTAAATGTGCAATTTCTTAAATTTCGTACCTTTAACTAACCCACAGTCAGTTAGCCAGTCATCATAGACGCATTTGATGATATGTATTACTCTTATATCAAAGTATTTCTGATAGATAGGTAGATAGATAGATAGATAGATACTTGATCCCAATTTGGGAAATGTTTGCATTGCAGCAGCATAAAAAACAAGGCAATGTACATGGACACAAGAAATAAACAGTCCAAAATATTTCTGAAATATAAATAAAATAGCATTAAAAGATGGTCTAACTACAGTCTGATGGTCTGTAGGTGTGTAGGTCTGTCGGTGTATAGGTCTGTAGGTCTGTAGGTGTGTAGGTGTATAGGTGTGATGGTCTGTAGGTGTGTATGTGTGATGGTCTGTAGGTGTGTAGGTCTGTAGGTGTGTAGGTGTGCATGTCTGTAGGTGTGTAGGTGTGTATGTTTGTAGGTGTGTAGGTGTCTGTAAGTGTGTCGGTAGGTGTGTCGGTGTATAGGTCTGTAGGTGTCTGTAGGTGTATAGGTATGTATGTGTGCATGTCTGTAGGTGTGTAGGTGTGTATGTTTGTAGGTCTGTAGGTGTCTGTAGGTGTATAGGTGTGTATGTGTGTAGGTGTCTGTAGGTGTATAGGTGTGTATGTGTGTAGGTCTGTAGGTGTGTAGGTGTGTCGGTCTGTAGGTGTGTATGTGTGTAGGTCTGTAGGTGTCTGTAGGTGTATAGGTGTGTATGTGTGTAGGTCTGTAGGTGTGTAGGTGTGTCGGTCTGTAGGTGTGTAGGTCTGTAGCTGTCTGTAAGTGTGTCGGTGTATAGGTCTGTAGGTGTCTGTAGGTGTATAGGTGTGTATGTCTGTAGGTGTGTAGGTGTGTAGGTGTGTATGTGTGTAGGTCTGTAGGTGTGTATGTCTGTAGGTGTGTCGGTCTGTAGGTGTATAGCTGTGTAGGTCTGTAGGTGTGTAGGTGTGTAGGTCTGTAGGTCTGTAGGTGTGTAGGTGTGTCGGTCTGTAGGTCTGTAGGTGTGTATGTGTGTAGGTCTGTAGGTGTGTAGGTGTGTATGTCTGTAGGTGTGTAGGTGTGTCGGTCTGTAGGTGTGTAGCTGTGTAGGTCTGTAGGTGTGTATGTCTGATGGTCTGATGGTCTGTAGGTGTGTATGTCTGATGGTCTGTAGGTCTGTAGGTGTGTAGGTGTGTAGGTGTGTAGGTGTGTATGTCTGATGGTCTGATGGTCTGTAGGTCTGATGGTCTGTAGGTGTGTAGGTGTGTAGGTCTGTAGGTCTGTAGGTGTGTAGGTCTGTAGGTCTGTAGGTGTGTAGGTCTGACGGTGTGTAGGTGTGTAGGTCTGTAGGTGTGTAGGTGTGTAGGTCTGTAGGTGTGTAGGTCTGTAGGTGTGTAGGTCTGTAGGTGTGTAGGTGTGTAGGTCTGACGGTGTGTAGGTCTGACGGTGTGTAGGTCTGTAGGTCTGTAGGTGTGTAGGTCTGTAGGTGTGTAGGTCTGTAGGTGTGTAGGTCTGTAGGTGTGTAGGTCTGTAGGTGTGTAGGTCTGTAGGTCTGTAGGTGTGTAGGTCTGTAGGTGTGTAGGTGTGTAGGTGTGTAGGTGTGTAGGTGTGTAGGTGTGTAGGTCTGTAGGTCTGTAGGTGTGTAGGTGTGTAGGTCTGTAGGTCTGTAGGTCTGTAGGTGTGTAGGTGTGTAGGTGTGTAGGTGTGTAGGTGTGTAGGTCTGTAGGTGTGTAGGTGTGTAGGTGTGTAGGTGTGTAGGTGTGTAGGTGTGTAGGTGTGTAGGTGTGCAGGTGTGTAGGTGTGTAGGTCTGTAGGTGTGTAGGTGTGTAGGTGTGTAGGTGTGTAGGTGTGTAGGTGTGTAGGTCTGTAGGTCTGTAGGTCTGTAGGTCTGTAGGTCTGTAGGTCTGTAGGTCTGTAGGTCTGTAGGTGTGTAGGTCTGTAGGTGTGTAGGTGTGTAGGTGTGTAGGTCTGTAGGTGTGTAGGTGTGTAGGTGTGTAGGTGTGTAGGTGTGTAGGTGTGTAGGTGTGTAGGTGTGTAGGTGTGTAGGTCTGTAGGTGTGTAGGTGTGTAGGTGTGTAGGTGTGTAGGTGTGTAGGTGTGTAGGTGTGTAGGTCTGTAGGTCTGTAGGTCTGACGGTGTGTAGGTCTGTAGGTCTGTAGGTGTGTAGGTCTGTAGGTGTGTAGGTCTGTAGGTGTAGGTCTGTAGGTGTGTAGGTCTGTAGGTGTGTAGGTGTGTAGGTCTGACGGTGTGTAGGTCTGACGGTGTGTAGGTCTGTAGGTCTGTAGGTGTGTAGGTGTGTAGGTCTGTAGGTGTGTAGGTCTGTAGGTCTGTAAGTCTGTAGGTGTGTAGGTGTGTAGGTCTGTAGGTGTGTAGGTCTGTAGGTGTGTAGGTGTGTAGGTGTGTAGGTGTGTAGGTGTGTAGGTGTGTAGGTGTGTAGGTGTGTAGGTCTGTAGGTCTGTAGGTCTGTAGGTCTGTAGGTCTGTAGGTGTGTAGGTGTGTAGGTGTGTAGGTGTGTAGGTGTGTAGGTGTGTAGGTGTGTAGGTCTGTAGGTGTGTAGGTGTGTAGGTGTGTAGGTGTGTAGGTCTGTAGGTGTAGGTGTGTAGGTGTGTAGGTGTGTAGGTGTGTAGGTCTGTAGGTGTGTAGGTGTGTAGGTGTGTAGGTGTGTAGGTGTGTAGGTCTGTAGGTGTGTAGGTGTGTAGGTGTGTAGGTATGTATGTCTGTAGGTGTGTAGGTGTGTAGGTACCTGGTTGTCCTGCTTGATGATGTTCTGCGCTGCCAGGCTGTTGTTCTTCAGGTTCCTGGCCAGGTTCAGCATGTCCTCGGCCAGTTTCTCCTGCAGGTTGTGGTGGTGCTGCAGCACGGCCTCCAGCTCTGCCGCCGACTGACGCTCGTCCAGAGGAACTCCTCTGCACACACAGCATGGAACACTTTGTTTTACTGAATACAGACACACTACTGAAAGGGATTAAAGCTCAAAGTAAATAAATAAAGTAAAATGTATTTAAAAAGGAAGAAATTATACGTGCGGTCTTACCTTCTGTTTCGCAATTCATTTTCTGACATGCCTGTAGAGAGGAGAGAAAGGTCAATCAGCAGGCTAGCTTATTAAATATAATAATCTTAATAATTATAATAAGTATAATCATCAGCATGAGAGGCCTGTCAAGTTTTCAGCTGTTTGTGTAAGGAACCTGCAAGTCTGTCTGAATATTTCCTTAAAGGTCCCATGTCATGCTTTTCCGGTTATTACCCGTCCCCTTGTGTGTTATGTAGCTTTTTATGCATGTAAACGGTCTGCAGAGTCACAAACCCTCAAAGTACACCCTGTAGCGAGTAAAACTCTAACACAGAAAAGACATGTCTATGCTGCCCCAGAACGCCTCGTTGGAGATTTCTCTTTTTCCATTGTTTTCTTCCTGGGTACAGTGACGTGCCCATACCCAAATGGACCAATCCGTGGAGCCGTTACGTCACGTCCGCGGAGCCGTTACGTTAAGTCCGTGGATTGGTCCAAATTGACCAACCCGCGGACTTCCTCACACACACACACTCAATCTTTTTTCAGCTGCAGCGCCACCGATTTCTTCTCCCTGAGACGGCGGGACGCGGCGAGGCTGTGAGTCGGTGTGTGAGCACACACACAAACTCCCAGCCAGGCTGCGTGTGTGTGTGTGTGTGTGTGTGTGTTCGGGATGGTTTCGCTGTGTCTCGCTGTCTCGCAGACGGCCACTGGGCTCACAGGGAGGGGGGGGGGGGGGGCCAGGAGCTCCAACAAGCCGTTTAGGACAGAGAGTGAATACACATACTATACAGAGATGCTGTATGAGAAACCAATGTGAGTTTGGAAAATTGCACAATATAAATCTATTCTAGTAGACCTCAACAATGGAACTATGATCAGTAGAAATGGCCATGACATGGGACCTTTAAAGTTTAGAGGGGGAGAGTTATCTTTGCTTTTCAAAAGTCCAAAACGCAAGAGGAGAGGTGAGACTCTACAAACAAAAACATTGTTTAGGGTGTTTGTTTCTTCAATAACATGTCTTAAGACCAGTGAAGAGAAAATATGTAGAATACAAATGTAGGGGTTTGTTCTTCTGTAGTGTCTCCCTTTTAACACTGTGGAAAATACTTCCTCACAGCTCAACCCATCCAAGATTTAAAAAAAACAAACGACTTTCTTCAAGGTAAGACGCTAATAAAGTAAGATAGTTTAGCACGTTAGGAAAGAAATACAGATTTGTATTAATGATCTTTGATATGTGAGATCAAGTAAATGGCACACCATAAAATGGAAGAACGGAATAATTTGAACTGGATCCAAATGAAAAACTATTTATTGAACTACCTTACTTCCATCAGGAGTTATTATTATTATTTTTTGAATAACACTTCACCAATAAATGATATATTGAATGGAGCTCTTAAATGCTTATTATACTCCTTCTTTGTCTCATATTTCAGAACTATCATTACATAAAATGTGCTTATAAGTCCACAAACTTGACAGGCCTAGCAACGGTAACCAAGGGGGGGGGCGCTTAGAAAAATATATCTTACCTTTGCCTGACAACCCCTGTAACGACAGAAAAAAAAGGAAATTAGTGAATTTTAACATCTAGTTTTTTGTTTTTTTTAACACATTTTTTAACCAGCGTTTTGCCAGTAAATGGTGAAAAAATGTGAACCCCATTTTGAATTCAACTAGGAACTTTAGTATATTAACAAATATACAAAATATAACATCAGACTTGTTTAAACAGTTAAGACAATGTAAATTATGTATGATGAAATCTCCACATGTAATTTCATCTTGATTTGATTCCATTGAAAGACATTTTAATTTTGAACTATCACCTACTGGCAAAATATCCACATTTTAAATTGCTATTCATATTGTTGTGTTATTTTTGTAATGTACGGTGTTTGTCTGATCGTACCGTGCCGAGCAGCTCGTCCCTCATCTCTCCGGTGCATCGCGCCTTCGTCTGCATGTGGACCGTTTTAGAGACCGGCATCCTCTCATTGGCTATCGTGGGGGTTCGTCCGGGGGCGAGGAACTGATTGGCTAAAGCCTTCTCTGTCGTTGAAGACTGGGAACGAGAACAGGAGAGACATGAGATCATAAAACAGGAGAAAAACTCAAAGGATCAATTCACGTTTCATGGTATTAGTTAGTTTTTAGGATATACAGTTCAAATAACAATTAAGGCTAACAGAGTGGACTTCTGTTTTGAACATAAGTGCAAATAACACATCCAGCAAATAATGGGAAATCACAATAATCTTGATATTATAAGTTTGTAAAATATAAACACGGACCAGTTTGTCTGCCTCAAGAAGTCCTTTCAGGAAGTCTACTTTTCTCGTGTATTCAGTCAGTAATTCTGCAGTGGGTTTGCTGTGAAAAAAAAACTTGTTATCGACTTGTAGGCAATAGAAATATAGAAAACATGAAGACACTAGAGCGATAATAGGGATCTTACCTCACGCTTTTCCTCAGAGCCACAATCATCTCCTCCAGAGCACCGACATACTACAGGACAGAAAACACAGGATTGTATACATCAGCTGACAATAGTTTGGATGGTTATACAGACATAAACTTGACATTAATTAAGCTCTGCCCCTTTTGTTGCATCTTTATTGCATAAGAAATCTAAGAGAGAGCAGCGGCGAAATGTAGGAGTATTTAAATAACCTGTCCAGATGTTAATCGTGGCTGTCAACTACAACTAATGTATTAATGATTAATAATAAAACCTAGAAATTAGGCTGTGTGGAATATCCCAGTGATATACAACTTAATTAACGTTTATCTCGACTAGTTGGTTGGTTAGGGGCTGGTGAAGTTAATCGTCAAATGATCTACTTATATTATCCCAATACAACCTTTGGAACATAACAATACAAATGGTTTGGTGACTGGCCTTTTCACTTTAATAAAGACGGACACGTGTATACACCTGGAGTAAATTCACAAGCTACCCTGCAGTATACAAAGTCATTCAAACTAGCTGCACCTTTACCAGCTTTGAGAACACTTTAATGCATCAATAATAATAAAACATATCATATATATTATTCTGAAATTGACCAATCTGCATGCATGAGTATTTGTATGCTAATACTTTTACTTCAGTAACCTTTTTGTTCCAGGACTATTACTTGTAACAAGAGTATTCCTACAATCTGGTACTTCTACTTGTATCTAAGTACAAGACCTGAGTACTTTTTCCAACTCTGAATATAAGTATATAAGTATATTTAAGTTAAAGCTATGGTCACGACTCCATTGCACCAATTCTAACAGTTGACCGTTGGTGACTGTTAATGTCTGTTAGCTGTCTTTAATACAGTAAGCTAACTTAAAAAGGTTAGCAAAACAATCTGCAAGTCAACTATACAGCTGTTAATGTTTTTATTTTAATATTTGGAGGTATTTCAGAGGATAAAAATGCCAACATGACAGAAAACAGTGTCGGTGTTTCAGTGACGACGTGGCTAACAGACAGCCTGAGCTAACAGCTAACGGCTAACAACAACAGTCATGCTAACTCTAGCTTAATAAGGTCAGATCAAAACAGGTCAGAACGACAATATTTTATTTTAAATCTTCTCACCTTTTCTAACCTCCATTCTGCTTCTCCTCGTTTCTCCGACGCTATAGACTCACAGCGGGACAACAATCTGATAAAATTGATCTCCAGTCTAGAAGCCATGTTTGAAGCTGACAGCCGCAGTAGCAGCGTCGAGGTGGAATGACGTAGGCAGAGCGTCACGGTACACTGGCCAATCAGAATTATTCACATTTTATCCAGACAGTGAAACAAATTCTGATATATATATTATATGAATTAAAATATAATATAACGATAATAACAATGCAAAAAAACCAACAATAAATAGATACAAATAATATAATTATTTTTTGGAGGGATTTTAATAATTAAAAAGTAAATAATATGAATATACAGCTAGTAAGCATCAGTGTCCAACTTTATAACCGCCATACATTCAATATAAATCACATCAAAGATCTTCTAATGTACTCTTCTGGCCCCTGAGTATAGTTTTTAAGTTTGAATGTTTAAGATAATTTATAAAAGGACCTCATGCTTAAAAAACGACATCCATGAATTGTTACTTCCAGGTTTCTTTAATATCAGAAGTCACAGTTTTTCGTAACGTGTGACCTTATGACTCCCAAATGAAGACAGCATTGTGTTACAACATTGGATAATTATGGCAAACACCTTTTATTTATGGACCTTAATAACTTTTCTATATAAATAATACTTGAAATCAATGCAGCATTTTATTACTACACTGGACGAGTATTACATGCCTTGTTTTATTAGATTTTGACATGTTTGAGTGTGTGGTAAAATAGTTATGCATTGATTCAGAAGTTTGATTTGAAATGAATTATATATTTAAGTTGACTTTAAAGGAAATATTGATGATACTTATATGAACACATACCTGCTGATCCTGAAGGGTCGAGTCGTCGTGTGTCTCCTCCAATTTAAAACCCATATTTATTTTCCCTTGTTCCTGAAAAGGTGCATGTGGGTTCACTTCGGTTCAACTACTCTCCGGCATGTGAACAAATATAAAAAATATTTAGCTGTAAGCGCTTACCTGCAAAGTTCAGTACAAATTGGCTTAATGGTTGTTTCCATGCAGAATATAAAATGTTGTTTTAAATTCTTAAACCACTTTAACTGTTCTGTTAAAACCGTAGGGTCGCCGGTTCAAGTCCCCGACCAGACCTAAATATGGAGTGTGGACTGCTACTTGGAGAGGTCCCAGTTCACCTCCTGCCCTGCCGTGGTGCCCTTGAGCAAGGCACCGGACACCTCCTCTCAAATGGCATTAGATTCCCTACTATATAACGTTTAATCAAGGTGTTGTTTATTTTTAAAAGATAAAATAACTTGTATTAATTGTGAATCAACATACTGTAGAATTGCATAATTAACTAAAATTGCAAAAAATGTAAGTTGAGCGTGTGGGAGGGAGACTCCAGAGGGAACACAGGGATTTTAGCCTCTGCCGACCATTTACATGAACACAAACCTACAGAACACTACAGGAAAGGGGAAACTCCCAAAAGTATAAAATCACTGAACCATTTTGCTGCAATTAAAACTATCAAATCTATTTAAAATGCCCCTTCAAAAAGGTATTGCTTTTGTATAGTTGTCACTGCTTATATTAGTTTTAATTAAAGGGGACCTATCATGCAAAATGCACTTTTGTACGTCTTTTATACATGAATATGTGTCCCCGGTGTTCCAGGGAACTCACCAAGTGTCAGAAAACACAACCCTCTCTATTTTCCTCCATACCCAAAACTCTAAAAAAGGGGCTGCAACGGATCTGATAAAAACTGATCCAGATTTGAACACTGTCCTGACGTCAGCGCTACGGCTATTGGGCCAACTCCACCAATCAGGAGGAGACAGCCACGGCCATTGCCGTTCAAAAGCGCTGGAGACGCTGTAGTACATATGCCAGGCCTGTAGGTGGTGCTGTTCTCACAGAATCTGCCCTTGCAAAAACAGAGCTAAATAAGTGCAAATTGAGCGAATTGAGGCATGTCTAAAATGCATGATCTGTTTGGTATTTTGAAAAAAAAAAAGTATAAATATGCCTTATATAGTTATGGTCCTACACTATATTATTATAATATAGCATGATAGGTCCACTTTAAATAAAATGACCCTGTTTGGAGCAGACTGAATAACACACACACACACAGCAGCAGATGTAACAAGCATCATCACGTTCTGTATTGTCACTTTAATACTAATAACCATTACAGTCATTCAGTCCCAACCACACACTCTCTGTTACACATTACACATCCTCTTATTATCCACACAGACTAACACAGACACCATTCAACAGCAGTCAGAGAGGAACATTAGTATTACATTTCATACAAAGCTCTGTTCGCTTTGAGTCGCAGCTGAGAGAAGTTCATTGTAGAAAAAAAAAAAAAAAAAGTGGGCGAGGTGAGTTCGAGGGGCTCTGAAGACGTCGTGGCACGGCTGGGTTTGTGTTGTATTTATTTCAAAGGAAAAAGTGGCGTGTGCTGCTCCCGTTTCCCTTTGTGAGGCGATGACTTCCTGTTTGTTGTGCGGTGCGTGGAAAGACACGTTTAAAGTCCTTAATTCAAACATGTCTTGCGTCACAAAATTGTACCCTGTCTTAATCCCCAATAAACCCTCCCTCCCTCCCTCTGCGACATGACATGAGTTTGTACTGTACAACACCAAGGCACTAGCTAACATTTCAGAGAGTTTTGCTCATGAGGAGAAATGAAAGTGCTGCTGGAACCTGCAGAATCTCCTTGAATTAGCACAAATGTGTTTAAAAAAGAACAACAGGAGGAAGGAAATAGAATTGCTGGTCCATCATTATGATGCTACAGAAAACAGCCTCATGGACAATATATTAAAACGGTAGAAAAAGGTGCTTGGCAACATGTGGTCCAGTCGTTTATAACCGTCATGGAGGACAGTAAGGCTGAAGCAGTTTGTGTCACTCTGTGGATCCACTGCAACTCTCCTCATGTTCACAGGAAAAGGGTTGTGATTCTGGATCATTTTCATCCATAATTGTCATTCTTTCTGCGGTTGTTGCCCGTAAATCCATCATTTTCTCCCAAATTAGTCTACTTGCCAGCAATGTGAACTCGAAAATGTAGCGCACCCCAAGTGTTCTTTGTTAAAACGTATAGTACGGGTCCCCAGCACATAGAAACTGCCAGATGCTAACTTGCATATGTTGGGCAATCTGTACAATTAGTATAAATTGCATTCATTAGCATATGCAGATAATAGCTAAAAAATGGCTTCGCTGATTTGGACAATTTTGGTGTGGTTTTCGGGGTATTTTGAGGTTGTTGAATACATTTCTGACATTATAAGGATCAAAATGGCAGTTTTGAGTCCCCTAAAACTTTAAAATGTGCCCAAAACTCATCGAAATCAGCCCAAGATATGGCTACTTTCTGAATAAAACAATTTTTGACCCTGAAAATGTCAGAAAATTGATTCAGCATCCTCAATAACCTCCAAATCCACTCAGAAATTGTCCAAATTAGCCAAGCCATCTTTTAAACTATTGTCTGCATATGCCAATTAATGCGAATTATGGAAACTTATGCTAATTGTGCAAATTGCCGAACATATGCAAGTTATCCTCCAGCTGTTTCTATGTTCTGGCGACCTGTACTAGACATTTATATCATAAGACCTTGGGGTAATCAACACTTCGGGTTCACAACAGGACTCTATGAGCTGTCCAACAGACTAGAATCACACGTCATCGTCCATGTAAGGAATGTCGGGGTCAGAAAATCGTCTCTGGCTCTTTGTAGCGTGTGTGTCTTGAGTTGGTTTTGCGGTGGAGATGGAGATGGAGGAGGAGGTGGTGGAGGGGGGGCAGGAGGAGAAGTGCAGCATCAGGTCGCCCCCCTCGGACCCATCGAAGTACAGCGACTGTGTGCTTTCTTTACGACGACCCGAACGCTCCCGCCTGCGCACCAGGAACTGGAGCGCCTGAGCTGCAGACGGGGGCTGAGACACACTGGAGGCCTGCGGGAGGACGCCATGGGGGAGTCTAACGGAGCCGTGGGGGATGATGGGGGTGCGGCGCTGCAGTGGGTTCCTGTAGGAGGAGGAGGAGGAGGAAGTGGAGGAGGAGGAAGAAGTGGAGTTTGGAGGGGAGAGCTGCCGCAGAGAGAGGCGTCCTCCAGAGACTTTACGGCGCAAAGACAGCTCCGAGGGTTTGGGGAGACACATCGGACGGGACCTCTGCTGGGAGGGGGAGCCACGTCCTGGAAGAGAGACAGGGAGGAGGGAGAGGGAGATAAACGTGTTTTCTCGAATAGATCCTAAGATGCAACGATGAGGGTGAAGATGAATGGAAGAGCATGCAATGTACAAACATGTAAATGGAGCGCTATAAGGCAAACATCTGAGCTGAGAGAGAAACTTTGGGATTTTTCAACATGGACCCTATTTGTGCTTTGTGACAAATGACCACAACAATTACAATTTTTTTTATAAAGTATTGAGTGAGAATGACTGTTTCTTTTGTAACAGGCTGAGACTAATATTACTAGATTACATTACATGTTTTAGTGGACATACATCACGTGAGAGAATAGTTAGTTGTTCCCATTAGTCACAAAAACCTTAAGAAATAAGGTCCAGGTTGAAAAATACAGAAGATACCGTTTAATAAGTTTGACATTTGGTGCAGCCTATCCCATCACTGGACTGAACATGACATTCTGTATTTCTACAAAGTTTGTGCATGCTTCTGTGTTAAACATGCAAACACATGCATAACAGGGTTATGCACACACGCACAAGACACACACAAAACACTGTGGCTGTTCCTCCAACCTGCTCGTTACAAAGTAGACGTCACCGCCCCCATCACCATCACTGGTCCAGACCTGCACCACAAAACACAGGGCTGGTCTGGTCAGAAACCCACAGGTGAGAGAGAGAGAGAGAGAGAGAGAGAGAGAGAGAGGGGGGTTGTTACTCACCTTCAGGCTCAGAGCGCTGCGGCTCCTCCAGGAGACTCTCGGAGCTCAGAGACGCCTCCGAGTCAAAGTTCTCCTGATCTGAGCCGGGCTGCTCCATCTCAGGGAGCCGGCAGGCCAGATCCTCCCTGGGGAGAGAGGAGGGGGGGATCAGAAACATGGAGGAGCAGGGATGGTTCATCAGCAGTCATATAACCTATAACGTGCAATTGTAAGCCCTGTTTTCCACACTAGCAGGATTGAAGCAGAACATGGAAGAACAAATATTGCTCTGTTTATTTAATGTGAAAGTGCAATTAAAGTATTTAGTCACAAAAATTGAATAACCGTGATCAGTTCGATGAAATAAGTGATATATTGACCATAATCCTGCATTCCCATAGAGAGGCGAAGTCCCTCCCTTTCCGGGGGACCTCCATGGGACCTTATTTCGGAAAAAGTTATGCATTGAAGTCAATGGAGAGAGAAAGATTATCTTTCGATCCCGTTTGAATTGTGCCACGAATTACACATATGATGTTTGTCAATTTAAAAGATCATTTTGCATGTAAAAAAAAAATGTGCCGTAATACTGTGAAGTAACACTTTTTAGGTGTGAAACCGCTCAATGAACTACATCTCCCGTCTCGCACCACACACCAAGACGGCCGTCACGTTGGCACATTTCACTTCTTTCTTTCAGAATGAGGCGGAAAGTATTAAAAGAGGTGAAAATCACTCCAAGTCTGGTCATGTTGAGAGCTGTACATACACACAAGGGGAGTGAGTCGGTTCCTAAGAGCCAGCATGCGGGACCGGGACTCTGGGATTTGTAGTCTTTCTAGTTGCGTATTTTTCATAGTCTTATATTTCAACAGTTTTACGACAAACTGTGACTTTTTTGACATGGAAATTATTATTTAAGATTGACAAACATCATATGTGTAATTCGTGGCACATTTCAAACGGGATCGAAATATAATCTTTCTCTGTCCATTGACTTCAATGCATACTTTTTCCGAAATAAGGTCCCATGGGTCGGAAGTAGATGGGCGGGACTTCGCCTCTCTATGACACTCTAAAGAGATGTTACTATATATCCTCCTCACTTCTCCTGCTTGATGGACTTGATCCGCTCCACCAGGTTATTTTCGGCCTCCGTGTCCGAGTCCACCGGCTCGTTCTCAGGAACCACGCTGAGGTCAGTGGTCACCTTCTCGTGCACCTGCAGGACACAGAGCATCAACAACTGACACCTCGACACACTCTCCTTCACAATATCAGGTCATTATTATATTAATATATAATAACTACACAGAAGACATGACCCAAATCTGAGAGCTTTTGTTAGTGAGGAAGAGGGGAGAGGCTTCATGCATCTGAACATCACTCCTGCAGAAACTACTTTGAGGGGTTAGATACAAAACCTGGGATGCAGAAGGAGCTCAAAACAATAACTCTAGGGCTCGGAAATATGGCAAAAAAAAAACGTCTATCCTTCTATTCATATCTCAACAATGATATACAATTCAGCATGTATTCTGGTAATCAATATATAAACAATTTAGATTAAAAAAATCACATGGTTAAGAATATTTTAAATACTCCTGCGTAAATTGCAAAAAATCTAATTACTTTTTCATTTTATTTAGAACTGTATTGCAACAGCTTCAAAAGTAATTATAGGGAAAAATTATATATATATATATATTTTGCTATTTACTGTTTTGTTTTACATGCATGCACAAAAACACAGTCATCTAAATAATTTTTTTTTAAAATGACATTAAAGGTGGGGTAGGTAAGTTTGAGAAACCGGCTCGAGATACACTTTTTGTTATATTCCATGGAATGCTCTTAACATCCCGATAGCAATGAATATCTTAAGTGCTTTGACAAAAAATCCATAAAAAAATGTCATCTGTGGAAGCCGTAGTACTGTAAAAAGCACGACCAATCATCTGAGCCGGCCCGGCTAAAATAACTGGATGGCCTACCTGCCTGTCAGCCTTCCATCTGTGCACAAACTTATCTCGTGCCCTCATTGGTCATGTGCGCGTTCGTGTGTGTTGGAGGAGGGGCTCTGTAAGGAAGTGGCAGATTTTCTCCGGTTGTGTATTTTCAAATTCTAGCGCACTCGAGCTGGTTTCTCCAAAATTACCTACCCCACCTTTAAGTCTAGTTTGTTAATTGCAATGAGCTGTGATCTAAAAACAAAACAGCAATATTCAAATGGTGTTCCCTAAAAGAATTGCATTATATATGCATTTGAGTTAGTATGTGCTAGCAATTTAGACGATGTAACTGTGCATGTAATTGTGTGCAACGATATCTGGATTTACGATGTTAATCATTATCATACTGTATTATCACCGAGCCCTTACACCCTTTCACAACAGAACTGGTGTGAGGCGTTTACAGACTACATGCAAACAGTTAAGCTATGATAAAGGTTAAATCAACCCACTCCAGAAACATCCAACAACAACAACGAATCCAACATGACTTTCAGAGATTTAGATAAGACGGTGCAATAAGATAAAGAAGGCACTGAAACAAGACAAATAAATACATATCCATGATGACAGGTCACACTGTTGTCAGGCTTTTGTCTTTGAAATAAGACAAAAACATCATCACAACACCAACCCAGAGCATCCAACAGCAACATGCAAACTACTACCAGTTAGTAAGGAAGAGTACAAAGGATTATGGGAGGGAGGATAACATGATAAACAGCCAGAGCATCACCCACATCTACCATGCCATGCACAGGCATCACGGCTCTACTGGAACTACTTCTACTGAGAGCGATGATACGTACCACCACTCCTTTGTGAGGAGCTGAGCACCTGAGCGGTAAGTGCCAGTAGTGCTACAGAGAGACAAGGAACACGCCGGGTTACCCAAGGGATTACTTTAGCAATGGAGGAAGAATATGGGCTCAGAACAGTCTCATAATACACACATGCACACAGAAGGATTCACACTTGTATTTCCGGATCCACACTTGTGTTTTTCAATGCACACACAAATGTGTTCCGTTTCATATTCATGTAAATAAAATCCAAATACAGAAAAAAGTTTTACATATGTATTTTTGATCCTCACATATTTGTTTTCCGTTTAAAACCTCTGCACCTGCAAACACAAACCGCTTTCTGTGCATGGATCGCTGTGCATTCGTGTGTGGGTTTTTTGAGACTCCCCTGACGGTCACCCGATTCGTACTTGTAATTTTTTCTATCTATAGCCAATCAGATGTCTCCTCAATTCTAAGCCAATCACATGAGCGCGCCCCCACGAGGGTAGATTTCTTGCGTTCATGACGTAGCGCTTCATGTACGCATTTTGCGCTGTCCGGAGCTGACAGGTCCATGGAGCCTGTCTGCAGGCGCTAATCTCAGGACACCTCCACTCTCAGTACAGTGCCACTTTCCGAACCATTAATGAATGCTTGTGTACACAAAAACGGCAGGCAAAACCGTTTTAAATGTGTGTATCCTGTATGGCGAATACAGCTGCTTTATTTATGTCTGTATGAAGTTGTTGTGAGTGTGGAGGGAGCAGCTACAGGTTAGCTTAGCCTAATCGATCAGTGCACTACGAAGCCAGTGCTAGACAGTGAACTGTCAACGGGGGGGAGCCCCGCCGGTCATTATCGGCCGATATTCACTCTTAATAGTTTGATCGGTGCTCTCTATAAAGGGCCGATCAGGAGAGCTGGATCTGATCGATATGGACATAAACGCGAGTGAAGTTTTAGCGAGCTGCATGAGAAACTGACGGGCTGTCAGGAGAGAGGGAGGGAGAGAGGAAAAGAGAGGATCCGTTACTCCCATGTTATTAGCCATCCGGTCATAGTCCGGTAATTACCTGCTAACGGAAACTCTGCTACACAATTCTTCTTCTTCTTCTTCTTCTTCTTCTTCTTCTTCTTATTATTATTGAAACATGACCGGTAAGTTTCAAATTTGTCCGGTAAAATAAATTCTGTCCACCCTGCTCCGGACAGCGCAAAATGCGTATATGAAGTGTCATGAACGCAATAAATCTACCCTCGTGGGGACGCGCTCATGTGATTGGCTTAGAATTGAGGAGACATCTGATTGGCTATAGATAGAACAAATTACAAGTACGAATCGGGTGACCGTCAGGGGAGTCTCAAAAAACCCACACACGAATGCACAGCGATCCATGCACAGAAAGCGGTTTGTGTTTGCAGGTTCAGGGGATTTAAACGGAAAACAAATATGTGAGGATCAAAAATACATATGTAAAACTTTTTTCTGTATTTGGATTTTATTTACATGTATATGAAACGGAACACATTTGTGTGTGCATTGAAAAACACAAGTGTGGATCCGGAAATACAAGTGTGAATCCTTCTGTGTGCATGTGTGTATTATGAGACTGTTCTGAGCCCATAGAAGAAGTACTCAGAAGTTTTCCTCAAGTAAAAGTAGGAATATTACATTTTAAAAGTACTTTGTTAAAAGCAAAAGTCCTGCTTTCAAAATCGTACTCTTCTTGAAAAATGTAAACAATGTTTGTGGGTGCAAAATGCCATCTAGCAGATCATTCATACAAACAAATGTTGTTACCTGCAACACCTGCATGTAGTGGGATCAGTACAATTACCACAGTGTAAAAATACTCTAAGTAATGTTCTGCACTCAAAATCTAAGCACAAGTATGGGCATTAAAGTATACTTAAGGAACAAAAAGTACTTACTGTGGGTAAAAGCCCATTTTAGAACCATACAAACACAGCTAGTAAAAGTAGAGATAATTTTAATTATGTTATATACTACTTCTGGATATCTTGTATTAGCCAGTAATCTGAATCCGTCAAATATTTGTATTTGTACAAATGACAATAACGTCTTTCAAAATGTAGTTTAGTAAAAGTATAAAACACTCAGGGTAAAGTACTTCAGTTAAAGAGCTTCACTAGACTCCAGCTAGCAGCTCTGTGCTTTCCCTCCAGACACGAGGCTGAGCTCACACTTCATGTAGTTATGCAGTGGTATTTAGACAACACTGATTTAAATAAAGTTTGCTTTGATTTAGTTTCTCACCGTGTTCTGTCTCTTGAGTTTGAGCTGATTCACGGCCAGAGCCTCGGCGCACTCCAGCTGCTCGATCTCCTCCATCTTCTCGTTGTAGCATCGGATCTGCTCGTTGATGATCATCTCCACACAGCTGCAGGAGGAGGGAAGGAGACATCAGGCCATTCAAAGTTACTAGTCACGATGGCGGCTCGGGCTTTTAGCTGCACTGCTCCCAAACTATAGAACTCTCTCTCCCTCCTTCACACCCGACAGTCTGACACAATCACCACATTCACGTCCCTCCTCAAAACCCACCTGTTCAGATCAGCCTGCTCACTGTTGTGCTCCCCATCATCTGCTTCCCCTGAATAACCCGTCCCTATCATTTGTGTCCACTTTAATTGTCTTCTGCATGATGGTATGTTTGTGTTTTTATCATGTTCTGTTGCTTTTACCTCTTAGAATATTTAACAAATTGTACGGTGTCCTTGGGTGTCATGAAAGGCGCCTTAAATAAAATATTACTGTTGGGGAATCATTTGCCCTGCATGTCCTCCTTCGCCCTCCGACGCAGCTGACCAACCTTGAGCAGCCGTTATCTCCCTTAAAGTGGACCTATCATTTTTATCAGATCCGTTGCAGCCCCTTTTTTAGAGATTTGGGTATGGAGGAAAATAGAGAGAGTTGTGTTTTCTGACACTTGGTGAGTTCCCTGGAACACCGGGGACACATATTCATGTATAAAAGACGTACAAAAGTGCATTTTGCATGATAGGTCCCCTTTAAGTTGAAATGTGTATTTAAAATTAATATTATTATTAATGAAGCTTGGTTAAAAGTGCAACAAATGCTATACAAGTCAAATATATGAGCAGTACAAAAGTGCATTTTGCATGATAGGTCCCCTTTAAGGAGGGGCTGCCCTAGCATTTTGTTGTTGTTACTAGTTTGTGACCGGGCAACTCTCTGTCAGAGATAGTTATTGTTGTGGGACACCTGGAACACATCCTTCTCGGGGTGTAGATGACCTCGAGCCATAAGCGACAACAACTGTGATTCAGAGTCCTCAGCTGTTTAGTCTATCTATTGAAGAATGTTGATGATTACACTCTGAACTAGTTAAAACCTGGAGCTACAGGAGGGGTCTTCAGAATTTGATTGTGGCATCTCAACCGTGTGGTCAACTCGTGGCCCGTGACATGTCTTGTGAATTCTCGTAATAAACCGTCAGTGTTTGCCATCAAAGCTCCAGCTCTCCTCGTGTCTCTCTGAGTCCTGACTCTCCCATTGCTACAGAAGTTTCCCCCACATTTACTATATTTATCAGGAAACAGAAAATAGTTTGAAAGTGTCGTCCTGGTTTTGAAGCCTTGTGTGCAGATGGTGCTGTTTGCTAATAAACAATGGACTACTACAGGATCACGGATTCATTCATTTAGATTTCCTTTTTTTAGTTTTTTTGATCAAAGAGCAGATTTTGCAGTTTTGTCTTACGTGGTTGTCTTGGCGACGTCCTTCATGCTGAGCAGCGGGTCGGCGCTATCCGGGCAGCGCAGGACGCACGGAGCAAAAACTATAGCCAGAGAGTTCGGAGACATGCGGTTGTGAGCCTCCTCTTTACACACCCTGAAACACAAGACAAGAAATCAGCATGGGGGCAGTTTCACACACAGTCTCACACACAGTTTCCTACACAGTCTCACACACAGTTTCACACACAGTCTCACACACAGTTTCCTACACAGTCTCACACACAGTTTCACACACAGTCTCACACACAGTCTCACACACAGTCTCATACACAGTCTCACACACAGTTTCATACACAGTCTCACACACAGTCTCACACACAGTTTCACACACAGTTTCACACACAGTCTCATACACAGTCTCACACACAGTTTCACACACAGTCTCACACACAGTCTCATATCCGGCAGTGGCTCAGTCAGTAGGGGCTTGGACTGGGAGCCGTAGGGTCGCTGGTTCAAGTCCCCGACCAGACCTAAATATGGAGTGTGGACTTCTACTTGGAGAGGTCCCAGTTCACCTCCTGCCCTGCCGTGGTGCCCTTGAGCAAGGCACCGGACACCCCCCTTCCCCCCCACTCCCATTGCTCCCCGGGCGCTGTACAATAGCTGCCCACTGCTCCTAGTACTAGACTCCTTGTACTAGGATGGGTTAAAAGCAGAGGCCAAATTTCACTGTGTGTGCTGTGTGCTCTGCATGTGTGACCATTAAAGAGGGTTTCATCCCTCCCTATTCTATTCTATTCTATTCTATACACAGTCTCATACACACAGTCTCATACACAGTTTCACACAGTTTCACACACAGTCTCACACACAGTCTCATACACAGTTTCATACACAGTTTCACACAGTTTCACACACAGTCTCACACACAGTCTCACACACAGTCTCACACACAGTCTCACACACAGTCTCACACAGTCTCACACACAGTCTCACACACAGTCTCACACACAGTCTCACACACAGTCTCACACACAGTCTCACACACAGTCTCACACACAGTCTCACACACAGTTTCACACACAGTCTCACACACAGTCTCACACACAGTCTCACACACAGTTTCACACACAGTTTCACACACAGTCTCATACACAGTCTCACACACAGTTTCACACAGTTTCACACACAGTCTCATACACAGTCTCACACACAGTCTCATACACAGTCTCACACACAGTTTCACACACAGTCTCACACACAGTCTCACACACAGTCTCATACACAGTCTCACACACAGTTTCACACACAGTCTCACACACAGTTTCACACACAGTTTCATACACAGTTTCACACACAGTCTCACACACAGTTTCATACACAGTTTCATACACAGTTTCACACACAGTCTCACACACAGTCTCACACACAGTTTCACACACAGTCTCACACACAGTCTCATACACAGTCTCACACACAGTTTCACACACAGTCTCACACACAGTCTCACACACAGTTTCACACACAGTTTCACACACAGTCTCACACACAGTTTCACACACAGTCTCATACACAGTCTCACACACAGTTTCACACAGTTTCACACACAGTCTCATACACAGTCTCACACACAGTCTCATACACAGTCTCACACACAGTTTCACACACAGTCTCACACACAGTCTCACACACAGTCTCATACACAGTCTCACACACAGTTTCACACACAGTCTCACACACAGTTTCATACACAGTTTCATACACAGTTTCACACACAGTCTCACACACAGTTTCATACACAGTTTCATACACAGTTTCATACACAGTTTCACACACAGTTTCATACACAGTTTCACACACAGTCTCACACACAGTCTCACACACAGTTTCACACACAGTCTCACACACAGTCTCACACACAGTCTCATACACAGTCTCACACACAGTTTTCACACCACAGTCTCACACACAGTTCACACACAGTTTCACACACAGTCTCACACCAGGATTCAACCTCATACCAGTCCACACACAAGTTCATCACAGTCTCACACACAGTCTCATACACAGTCTCACACACAGTCTCACACACAGTCTCACACACAGTCTCACACACAGTCTCACACACAGTCTCACACACAGTCTCACACACAGTCTCACACCACAGTTTCACACACACACAGTCTCACACACAGTTTCATACACAGTTTCATACACAGTTTCACACACAGTCTCACACACAGTTTCATACACAGTTTCATACACAGTTTCATACACAGTTTCATACACAGTTTCACACACAGTCTCACACACAGTTTCATACACAGTTTCATACACAGTTTCATACACAGTTTCACACACAGTCTCACACACAGTTTCATACACAGTTTCACACACAGTCTCACACACAGTTTCATACACAGTTTCATACACAGTTTCACACACAGTTTCATACACGCCGAAGCTGCTTTTAGGTTTTATGCTCCCTACAAATGGAACTCATGTGCCCGTTCGTGTTATCTCGTGCCCTCATTGGTCATGTGCGCGTTTGTGTGTGTTGGAGGAGGGGCTCTGTGAGGAAGTCTGAAGGAAGGGGCAGATTTTTTTCGGCTGCGTACTTTCAAATTCTAGCGCACTCGAGCTGCTCCATTCTTACCTACCCTACCTTTAAGTGTTAATGATGATGTAAAGCACTTTGAATTGCCTCTGTGTCTGAAAATGTGCTATATAAATAAACGTACCTTACCTTACATATAGTCCATCAAATGTTGTGTTTAGTACATTTTGAGTGTCCTTGGATGGATTAATGTCATGATCAATATAAGATATAGAAACCACGATGAGTGTTTCCCTACCGGACGAGGTGGAAGACGAGTCTCTCCAACGTGTTGAAGTTTGCTGAAGGAAGCTCCTCCAGGAGTTTGTAAACAGCGTGAAGCTGCTCCTCCTTCTCTGGCAGTTCTACAGGAGAAAACATTTCATAAATCAAACCCCATTATCACGCATTAATAACCAATTTCAGTTTTAATCACAAATAACAAATGCTTTCAGATTCAGAAGCAGATTCAAGGGCAAAAATGGCGGGATTCGAAAATATGCGTGAGAGTTTTTTCTCCTAATTGGACTTCAGCCCCAACTACTAACCCAGGGTATATGCAGGAATCCTGAAGTCAAATGTAAGACCCTTTAAGACCTTTTTTAAGACCCTTTCCATACATTTTAAGACCTCATCGCCACTTGGAGTTTTAACCGGTTACCTTGGCGACACACTTTACCTCACATTGACTATATACAGTATTGATTGTCCTTCCTCCTTATCTTCCAACCATTTGGACGCAGACTTGCATTTCCCCATAACGATGTTGTTTAGCAACCGGCGTAAACGGACCTTCGCGCGCTATCAAGCAGTGAGCGTGCGATGTCCTGTTCAGATGACGTCAAACCCAACGGGATGCCATAAATAAACTACACAGAATCACACTACACACCTACGCAATGATTACATTCAGGCAGACTGTAGAATACAACCTCTTTGGACAATTTATATACTTATTGAAAACAAGCTACAAAATGTAATACCTTGGAAAATGCCGTTTAATACTTTTTAATAGCCTTCATTTTCGCTAAATTGATTGATCAACTTTTAATACTTTTTAAGACCCCGCGGACACCCTGTAACCATTCACAAAAACACTGTCATAAACAACTTCAGATATCTACAACCCAGCTGCAGATGAAATAGACTTTATTTACTTGCACTATTATCTGTGTTATTGTGTTGCACTGTTGGAGGAGCCTGTGACCTAAGATGTTCATTGTCATAACTACACTGTAGCTATGCACACATGACAATAAAAGCCTTGAATCTTGAACCCAGGAAAAAATGTGTAAAATGCGCCCCCTGGTGGGGAAGGTGGTCCTCACCCACTGCGTGCAGGAAGTCGTTGTAATGAACGAAGGTCAGGAGAGGATCCGGCAGCTCCCTCAGCCACTGCTTCACCAAACCTGTCACCGTGTGGATGGGGTAATCCTCCAGATTCACCAGGTGGGGGTCTGCACACATCAACAATCACACATCAATACAAATACGTGCTATATGTGCAATATATATATATATGTATCTTTAATACCTTTTTATGCATGCTTCTTAGTTAACATTAAGCTGTCTTTGGCTCTTTTCTGCTGTAACAATGTACATGTGCCCGCTGTGGGACTAATAAAGGCATTCTGATTCTGATACAAATAAAGGAGCCATGAGTTTTCTTTGAGATAAGAATAGTGTTCTGACCGGTCTCCAGTCTCTGGTGCAGCTCCTTCATGCGGTTTGCCGAGCCGGACTTCCTGTAGATGCCCTCGGTGTAGAGGCCGTTCATCTCCACGTGCTCCAGCATCGTCTCCAGAACCATCGGCACCGGGTTCTTATCGCTCACCAGGCGACCCACTCGCACCCCGAAGTGAAGACCGGCACACTCCTCGTCACTCTGTGGGTACAGACAGACAGAGAGACAGAGGATGAGAAGAGAGACAAACAGACAGACAGGACGTCAGAGAGACTTATTATTATACAGTTCACTCAATAAAAACTACTTCCACACCAAATCACATTCTCTTCATTAAAGCTTACCATCTGATCCTGAGGAAGCAATTTAAAACCTTTGTCATTTCAATTTAGCTTTGCTACTGATGGTGAAAATAAGGTTTCCTAAATGTCACTTTTAATACTGTTATAGCCAGACATCAATCTAAGAAGACAGACAGTAATAAAGTCAACAACTCTTCCAACTTAAAGCGTATGGTCGAGTCTAGTGCAAGAGATACGTTGTTAAATAAATGAGGTTATAAAACGGACAAGTCAAATCAAGCAATCTGATTGGTTCTTACCCGTGATATAATGAGCGTATATCACGGGTAGAATTGTAGTTACTTTTCACAAGTCAGTATCCCTCCGCGTCTGAGAAAAGCTACAACCGTTACAGCTGTTACATTACGTCCGTTACGAAACTAACTAACTAACAAAGCTTAAGATGGAAACATTTAAGGTTAACTTCGACCTCCGGGGGGGCCTCACTATGGAGGAGTGGATTGAGGAGTGCCTATCTCCATAAAGCACCTAAACGACGACATGTAGAGCTACGTGAAGAGCAGGTAGACCAACTGGAAAAGTATCACCATTCAAAAGCTTTCTGATGCGGGTCTTGAAACAAAGCAGAGAAATGATGACCGTTAGTGGCCACAGGTGCGAAAGCTCTCTCCAGAGCTACTGGAAGCCGAATCTCGGGGACCGGAGAAAGTGGAGCAATATTCTCTCCACGCCAAGCAACAGCCTAGAACAACCTCAGCCTATACAAGTAACCACGTAAGCCATGCTACTGATGCTGGACAGTTTTTCAGTGGGTGCACAATAAACGGCAACATACACATTAATGTAAATAAATAGCCAAAATAATCGACGCTCTCTGTCTAATATGTTCGCTAGCTGTTAGTGTTGTTGCATAGCAACCACCTCGCACTATGTTTTGTGCAGAAGGCAACGGAGGGACTATTTTATTTTGAACATCATTATTTACTAATAAAAACTATTTAAATTAGAGTGTGTATTTTTCTTTCATATTGCCACACTTGGTAACCGTTTTATAAAAGCAATAGCTCACTTCAGGACTTGGTATACCACGGCCTGAAGTGAGCTATTGCTTAAACATAGTCCGTCTTCTGCATAATTCCCAGCCTCACTTCAACCCCCCATATATTTTAATTACAGTATAAAACGTACCTTTTTGGCAGAGAAGGTGGAGCAGTCAATGATGATTTTGCAGAGGCACTTCTTGTGGCACACCATTTTACAATCTGTAAGACAAGATAAATACATGTATGTTCTGAATCAGTGTATATTATATGAGATATTGCACTGCATACAAATATTTGAACACTAATAGAGAAAACAATATTATATATAAAATGAGTTTGGTTGGGGTGTTAACTCACAGCTGCACATGTAGGCCTTCTCCATGCCCCAGATGTAAGAGGAACACTGGTCACATGACTGCATGATGTTGACCTGATAGTTGACGAACACATGATCCAGCGGGCTCTCCATCTAAAAACACAAACCACAAAAAATTAGACTCAGAAGATTTGTTATGATCATTAAACATGGGTACTGTTGGGGAATAATTTTCCCTGCATGTCCTCCTTCTCCCTCCGACGCAGTTGACCAGCCTTGAGCAGCCGTTATCTCCCATAAGGAGGGGCTGCCCTAGCATTTTGTTGATGTTACCAGTTTATGACCGGGCAACTCTCTGTCAGAGATAGTTATTGTTGTGGGACACCTGGAACACATCCTTCTCGGGGTGTAGATGACCCCGAGCCATAAGCGACAACAAATGTGATTCAGTGTCCCTCAGCTGTTTAGTCTATCTATTGAAGAATGTTGATTATTACACTCTGAACTAGTTAAAACCTGGAGCTACAGGAGGGTTCTTCAGAATTTGATTGTGGCATCTCAACCGTGTGGTCAAACCGTGGCCCGTGACATATACAGGGTATATGTAGGAATCCTGAAGTCAGATGTAAGACCTTTTTTAAGACCCTTTCCATACATTTTAAGACCTCATCGCCACTTCGAGTTTTAACCGGTTACATTGGCGACACACTTTACCTCACATTGACTATACACAGTATTGATTGTCCTTCCTCCTTATCTTCCAACCATTTGGACGCAAACTTGCATTTCCCCATAACGATGTTGTTTAACAACCGGCGTAAACGGACCTTCGCGCGCTATCAAGCAGTGAGCGTGCGATGTCCTGTTCAGATGACGTCAAACCCAACGGGATGCCATAAATAAACTACACAGAATCACACTACACACCTACGCAATGATTACATTCAAGCAGACTGTAGAATACAACCTCTTTGGACAATTTATATACTTATTGAAAACAAGCTACAAAATGTAATACCTTGGAAAATGCCGTTCAATACTTTTTAATAGCCTTAATTTTCGCTAAATTGATTTATCAACTTTTAATACTTTTTAAGACCCCGTGGACACCCTGTTTGCCATCAAAGCTCCAGCTCTCCTCGTGTCTCTCTGAGTCCTGACTCCAATTGCTTCAGAAGTTTCCCCCACAGGGATGACAACATTTTGCAGGCTTGTCTCGATGCAGTTAAAAAATAGAATCGAATAAAAAAAAAATGTGATAAAAGCAGTAAAGAAAACAAAAACAAAAGACAAGGCACTAAATTAAAAGGGGTAAAGGTGTGTGTATGTGTGTGTCACATGCATTGGTGTGTGTCTATGTGTGTATTGATCCATAATAAATTACAAATATTATTACTCAACTAGTGAGAAAACTGAAATAAATGCATACTTACACTTTTATCTTTTTTCCTCCGCTTCTTCCTCGTTTTAGCAGGCTGGAAAACACACAGAGGATAAGCATGAATGCATTTTTATTCACAATATGACTAATACTCTCATAATTTATAATAACAGTCAGTGTTTGCACCTTGGTGGGCTCGGCCTCCTCCTTCTTCATCTCTCCTCGGATGAATCCGTCCAGCACCGACTGGAAGAGGTTCACCACCAGCTGGACCTCTCCTTTCTGCCCCTCCCCCGCCAGGTGGATCACTTTGTTCTGGTAGCCCGACATCAGGCCTTTGTAGCCGATGGTGTGTCTCTGGAGGAGATCAGGGCACAGAAGAGAGAGTGAGGAAGAGGAGAGGATGGTGAGGAGGAAGAACTTTGACCAGTATGTGTTTAAGGGATAGTTTGGATTAGGGCTGCACGATATATCGCGTCGTGACGATAATCGCGATATGCGCATGCATTTTTTAGGACGTGCGATATTAAGTAGGCAAATGAACTCAAACACGTCATGTTACAATTATTTTGCTGCTTACTACAAAAGGAAAACTCGCTCGGCTCTCATGTCAGGGGTACTTGACAGGCTCTGCATGCACAGCAAACTACCAATCACAATCAAATCTCCAAAGCAAACGGACCCGGGGATCATGTGTTTCTCCAGGGCAGTTCGGCGCTGCTAACCGAGCTAGCTCAGCTTCTTGCTCTGATAACTTAAGATCCAGACGTCCGTGACTAAAATCCTTCATCCGGTTAAATATCGTTAAAAAAATACCAATTATATAGCATTAAAATTCAAGAAAGGATGGTTTGCGGACAAAAAAATACCAATATCGTGCAGCCCTAGTTTGGATGTTGGTTGTATGAGGTGTAACATACACAGTGCATTACATACGGTACAAGTTGTTTGTAAAGCCACCAGTTTTGAGAAGGAGACAGGACAGAAACTAAACAATTAATGTACTAAAAGGCCCCTTCTAAAATGACATATTAGTTTAAATCTATGTTATATTTTGAATGGTTTCACCCCTTTACTTTGGCGTCAGACAGCTCTTATGAAAGGGGAGGTAAAGCCTTTATCTCTCCTTTAAGCCACCAGACTCCATTGAGCAAAAGAGTCATTTTAACCTCGATGAACATAGGAAGTTGCTGGTGTAACATTGGCTTGCTGGGGAAGTTTTTTGTGTTACTGTGTGACTTAAATGATGCAGAATTAACCTTTTAAAACCCCCTGTTAGTCTCCCTATGAGACACAAAAACGATCTGTTTGAGGCAGCGTAGACCAGCAACTGCATGGTAGAATAAAACATTTTGTGAAAGGAGTCTGGTGGCTTTGTAGAGAGATAACAGCTTCACTGATGGCAAGGCAAAGCGGTAAAAGTATTGTAAATGTGTTCACTAAAACAGATTTTGATTATTTGTAGGAGACTAAAACATATTTGCTCCTGCCACCGTCCACAGCAGTACATGGCTTAGCTTCTTGCTACTGTCTGTTTCTCTAAACCTCGAGAGTTCTAACCAACTGTAGGAACTCAGTAACTCAATCAACGCCCTTCAAAACACCCAAATAATAAATCCCTTTGAGTGTGTGTGATGCTCCTGCAGACACTCACAGGGAGAGAGTACATGGCTTTGATGGTCTCTCTGAACTGCATGGTGGCTGTAACAAAGATGGCTTCTGTGGCTGACAGCGACTTCCCCCTGGAGCGGAAATCATTCACCTGTAAAAGAGAGAACAAACACACAAATAGTTTTATGGGTTAATAAGATTCAATTATTATTAGTTATTATTGAAGTGACTGTTATTTTGTATATATTGATTGTTGTGTTTTTATCTTAAAGGTAGGGTAGGTAAGTTTGAGAAACCAGCTCGAGATCGCTAGAATTTGAAAATACACAGCCGGAAAAAATCTGCCCCTTCCTTACAGAGCCCCTCCTCCAACACACACGAACGCGCACATGACCAATGAGGGCACGAGATAAGTCTGTGCACAGATGGAAGGCTGACAGGCAGGTAGGCCATCCAGTTATTTTAGCCGGGCCGGCTAAAGTGATTGGTCGTGCTTTTTACAGTACTACGGCTTCCACAGGTGACATTTTTTTATGTATTTTTTGTCAAAGATATTCATTGCTATCGGGATGTTAAGAGCATTCCATGGAATATAACAAAAAGTGTATCTCGAGCCGGTTTCTCAAACTTACCTACCCCACCTTTAATGTGTGCATATGTATAAATGTGTCTGTTGATTGTGTATATATAGGATATACATATTTTATACATATTTACATTTTTGAATTCGGGATTGTGAGAAACATTATTTCTATCTCTGTCTGTACACACAAACTGAAAGATTGACAATAAGGTTGACTTTGAGATGTCTTCCTTTGATAAGCTTAAATGGTGTTGGTTTTCACCCACCTGGTTGCCCAGGAACTCGTCGAGGTGCCGCAGCTCGTTGGCGTTGGTGATCTCTCGGTCCAGCGAGGCGTTCCACTGCTCGGAGACTCTGGTGGCGCGGCTGATCTTAATGGTGGGGTTTCTGCCCAAACCTTTAACAGAGCGCTCTCCATGAGGCTGGGAGAGGGGCCGGGAGGGAGGGCCGGATGATTGGGCTGAAAGGGAGGGAGAATCTTTTCATACTGGCTTTTGTCTCTACTTGAAATGTGTGTGATGTGTTCTGTTATTATGTTTGTTCCTTACAGGACTCCACGTGGTCTGTGTTTTGTTTTTATGTTGACCTTAAATGTCTGCCTCATGTGGTCATTGTATTCATGTTTCTGTGGTCTAAATTGTAATTTTTGTTCTTACTTGTGAAGCACTTTTATATTTCACTTTTAGAATTCTATTTCTGTGAAAGGTGCTATAATAAATACAATTATTATTCATTTCACTATATTTAACTTTTGTACTATAATGACTCAAATGTTACCCTTTTTTTTAACAATTTGTATTTGTTGGACTTAGTTTGTCCATGCAATTTAACTATATTTAACTTTTGTACTTTAATAACTCAAATCATATCCTTTTTTTTTTACACTTTTTAATTGTTGGACTTGGTTTGTCCATGAATGCACTTTGCTCTTCACACAAATCTCATTTCTTTACATGCAGTAGGTAGTACTAGTAGTTGTTAGTAGAACAACAAAAATAAATGTTTACGTCTAAATCTGAAATTATTTCTTTTTTTGTCAATGAAATACAAAAGGAAAAAAATGATTAAAAAAGTAAGTAAAAAAACAAATAATCTACTTAAAGAAATAATAATAGTTATAAAAAAACAGCCCAAATAATTATAATTAATAAAAGTATGACTATGAATTGATATCAAATGTTTCCCCCTTTTTGGTGAAGCACCTTGAGATGCTGTTGTCTTTAAAGTATGCTATTTAAATCATCGCATGGAGGAGAAGGTGAGTTCATAATACTAAGAACACTTCCCCCTTTTACAAGATGAACTCTAATGCTGAATGTAAAGTGTGCGTTAGTCCCGTGGAGGAAACAGACCCAGAGTGGAGTTATTGTTGCTCTGAGCGTGATCTGCACGGGTCGGTGTTGTCTCAGAAAACACACAGCGGGGTTAGTTTAGTCCTGAGAAAATTAGAGATAACACACCTGTGTTTCCTTTACAAATCTCACTCTATGAGGTGCGATGGAAGTGGACTGCTATCGCTGGGATGCCTCTCTGAAAGTGATCCCAGCGTTTACCACTGTTGTCATTACAGACTTTATGTGGACAATGTAAAATATATATTTATAGTTATCTTTAACCCTTAGATGCACAAGTGACTGGACCCTACACTCTTCCATAAGTGGGTCAAAAAGGACCCGTATTAGAATAATATGTGTTTTTATGCCATTTTTGTCATTTTGGTTCAGAAAAATCACTTATTTTTTTTAATTTAAAGTTTTTTTACATTTTGAAAAAAAACGTTTTGAACTTATTGATGCAAAGATCTCCGCTATTCTGAGACCCTCACAGTATTCCAGTCCCTTTTCAAAACCCATCTCTTCTCCTCTGGTCTACTCATAGCCCACCCCCCATCAATCCATGCCGGTTGATCAAGTTTGATAGTCCTATACCCCCCACCCTAACCTTCCCTTATATTGTAAAGCGATGTTGAGTCCTTGGAAAGCCCTATACCAATATAATGTATTATTATTATTATTATTATTATTATTATTATTATTATTATTATTATTATTATTATACTGACAGGTATCAGATCTTGCTGTGTAAAATAATCTTCCTGAGAGGTGTCACTTGTGATGTAGTCTGTGTGGTCTACAGTGAATGTATTCCTGACAGCAACAGGTGATAAGAATCAAAGGTTCCCAGAGGATGCCATAGAAAATGCATGCGGGTCATTTTTGACCCACTTATGGAAGCTTGGGGTAGAAATACAAAAACTACAATTTCTTAAAATGTTTAAAATTTAAATTTAAAATTTGAATGGCATGATATCCAAAACATGTTTTTTGAGGAATAGCTGGAATATGAAATGATAAAAAAATGTAATTACAAAGATACTTCAAGAAAACCACCTCACCGGGTCAAAAAAGACCCACTTATGCATCTAAGGGTTAAAGTCATGGTTCTAGGTATGGATGATCTTTTTCTCTCTTTTTTACCAGCTTTGGGAAAATGGCACCCAAAAACCCAATCATAAGGAAGAAGATAAGGTCCAGTAAATCCTATATTTATTCTCAAACCGAAGTGGACAAATTGAACAGCTTTTAATATTTACCTTCCCCTCCTGATGGCCTCTCATTGAGAATCTGAGCCAGAGTCAGCTCTCCGTTGTCTGGAGTCTGAGCCTCTTTGCGCTTCTTCAAAATCTTGCTGAAGAAACCACCGGACCTGCAAACAAACACAGACATCTGTCAAGAGAATCCACAAACTGTGCAATCCCTTTTATCGTTTAATAGCAACAGGAAAACATATAATTTAAGTACTACTATATATAGACTTAAGATCCTTATCCTGTGTGTTTTCAAAGTGCCACATATTCATCTCTGCTCCCTCAGTTTCACCATAACTACAAAACAAATGGACAACAAAGCGCTGGACCAGATGCCAAATGACTGACTCTTAAGGGTTCATTTCTTTCTGTCGTATGAATCGGTTCGGAGTAAATTCAGCTGTGAGGAATTTCCGGTTGTGATGAGCAACACCAAAGACGGAGCGGAGGATTGTTCGATTACACAAGTTTAAGAGTTTCTCAGGAACAATCTGACAAGAGCTGACGTAATGGATTGAAGTGAGGAAGACTTCCTGTGAATTTCTCTCTACTGTTCATCTCTACTAATACTGTAGACATACTGGCTTTATTTAGGCAATAAGAAACTAACGGAGCAGAGCGGGAATATTTGGCAAACTGGTTATATCCTCTAGGTCAGTGGTTCTCAACTGGTCTGGCCAAAAAAAAATCTAGTTCATAAACATGTCCGTGGTAAAATGTTTAGAACACACAAGCAGAAATCTGCCGGAGTCTTTTGGCACATGTCCCTTGAAAATGAAGTCTAGCCACAGATTCTTGTCTTTTTCCAGGGATGGCATTGCATGCAGACCCTTGTCCCGATTCTTGCAGCCAACAACAGCACAACGTTTAACTCCCTTAGACATCCTGGCAAGAGCAGGCAAAAACACAGATGTGACTAGGGGAGATTTAGCTTTCCGACAGCCTATATGCGAATGAGAGGTTGGGCAATGGCCGTGGCCCAACCTCTCATCCCCCTGATAGGTGGAGAGTTGCCCATATAGGCGGAGCACCCCTTTTCTGACGTCAGAGAAATTCAAATATGTATCAGATCCGTTGCAGCCCCGTTTTTAGAGATTTGAGTACGGAGGAAAAGAGAGAGGGTTGTGTTTTCAGACACTTGGTGAGTTCCCTGACACACCGGGGACACATATTCATGTATAAAAGTGGACAAAAGTGCATTTTGCATGATAGGTCCCCTTTAAATTGTGGGTAAGGGTAGATAGCCCCCATTGTTCTGCGACCTGTCAATTATCAAACCGGGGGTCATATTTCATTACGTGTTAATTTGTATCTGAAGTTGTACCCATGGATGTATAAAGAATAGTTCTACCGCTAAGTTATTCTCCGTGGGGACTTCCGGCAACAATCTTGATTCTGATTGGCCAGAAGACTCGAAAAAACATCAGCAAAGATGTTTTATTGAGAAAATGATCACTACGTGACAGAAGTTTTCAACACTGTTTATGGTCTCCGGTACTTCCAGTCCAACGCCTACTGCATGCACAGAGTTAGAAAATCGGGCCTTCAAAATAAAAGTAAAAATAAATTCTTTTTTTTCAATTTCGTTTTCTTCACTCACACATCTGCGACCCACTCGAAACGGGTCCAAGACCCACCAGTTGAGAACCAATGCTCTCGTGTACTCATATTTATTCATATTATTTATAAAAGTGCCAATACTGGTCTGAAATGTTTCATATTTATTCTGTCTATAGTGTCTACATTATTATGTCTCTATATACATCTATAGTATTATACAACTGTTCATATTGTTTGTACCCATTCACACTGTTTGTAATGTATTTTACTTTTTCATATTTATATATTGACATGTATACATTACACTTTACTAGAGTTTTAATTATTGCATGGTTAGAAAAGTCATTGTTATTTTAACTGTAAAACTGGCACTCGGATTAAATTATATACCAACTTGACTTCATTATTTCACCTTCCTGATCTGTATGACCGTAATGCGAAGCAAATAACTCAAACAGAATAGATGTGACCAGTTATTTTAAGATGCTACGGTTCTTTAAAAGGCATTTTTAGAAGGATTCATAATCACACTTTCCATGTTTAAGCATTTCTAAGACTCTTGAAAAACATATTTAAGAAATGTTAACACTAATTTAAGCGCTATTTTTAGATGAATGCTTTTAAGACTTTTAAGACTTTTTTAGTGATCTAAATGAACCCTGAGTAACAAATTGTCTAGCACAAACATGTCAGAAATCAAAAGTGTGTGCGTGCTTTTGAGTGCTAGTACTGTAGGTCAAGTAATACCATATACCCAATAAGAAAACATTAGAAAAACTGAATAAGTAAAAAGAAATGTCTCAGTTTTTGATTCTGGCTCATTGTGCTGTATTTAACTCATCACATCAACTACCTTTTTAAGACACATGTACATGCCAAAGTGTTTGTCACATTTAACAGTGAAGTTATTTCAGTACTTGTCTGGTGTTGAGGGGAAGGAGTGTGTGGAGTCTGTACTGTCCTGGTGTTTCCGTCTGAAGGAGCTTCCCTTCGAGCCGTCAGTCTGGCTTTCTGAGGGGGAAATCAACTGCAACAAAATATATAGTTTTAGATGATAACACAATAACTGGACCAGAAACTAAGAATGTCATTTTTCCAGCCAATTAGCATTTAAAATACCTCTCTGGCTGAAAAAGCACCAGCTCCTTCGGTTCCTGGAGACAAACTGTCGAATGATGAGGAGACTGTTTCACGCCTGGAAGAATAGACAGGTAAAATATGAAATAAATAAATATTAAAATAAATAAATGTCATAATGGATTAATGCCATATTCAAATCACAGAAAGCACAATATCTGTTTAAAGGCAAGGCAAGGCAAGTTTATTTATATAGCACCTTTCAACACAAGGTAATTCAAAGTGCTTTACAAAAATGGAAGACATTTTAAAAATGGCATTTAAAGGCTAACGTGTTAAAATATCATTTTTAATAAAGTATTTTGGAGCTGCACAGATTTAACTACAGACTTGAAGAAACATGTTTGGGCCAGAACCCCTGGGAATAAATACACTATGATCATTTTGATATATTTTAAAATGATAATACAAAATTTGATTGAATGCTTAGAGATGAAGACGTACAGAAGTTGTTTCTTCTTCCTCTCCTCTCTTTTCGGAGGAGGACTGGCTGCCTCAGAGTTCTCCCCCTCGCTCCTCCTCCACTTCTCCGGCTTCTCCTTGAACCCTCCAGGACGTCGCTGTAAACTCGACGCTCCGACGGCGTCTCCAACACCGTTCCTGTCGGGCGGGGAGTCGGCGGCCATTTGCAGGGGTAAAGAGGAGGGGCGGACCAGAGGAGGAGGAGGCGACGCTTTGGCCTCCTTCTTCCCTCCCTTCTCCTCCTCCTTCATCTTCCAGGCCACGAAGGTGTACTGGTCCAGCTCCTTGCTGTCCGCTCGTTCCTTTAGCTTCGGCGGCTCCTTGCTCTTGCTCTTCGGAGGAGAGCTTTGATCCTTGCTGCTGATCCCGGTGGAGGAGGAGGAGGAGGAGGAAGAGGAGGCGGCTCGCTCCGTCTCTCTCTGGTTGTGCTCCAGTCCTCTGCGCCTCCTCTGCTCTCTCTTCTCCTGGCTCTTGGACGTCTGGGCTCTGTTTAAAGCCGGCGCTCTGGATCTCTTTTGTTCGGGACTCGCAGGTTTGAAGGCAGTCTGTTGGTCCGGCTCCTCTCCTTCTCCTGGAGGAGCAGGAGTAAGTCCTGACTCCTCCTCCTCCTCCTCTTCCTCCTGCTGGGGTCCAGCCTCAGCTAAGGTACCGTTGGTCTCCTCCTCCTCCTCCTCTGTGACCAGCTCTATGTCGGGGTCCTCCCTCGTTTGAGGCTCCTCCTCCAGTCTTTTCTCCTCTTCCTCTCTCTGTTTCTCCTCCTCTGCTCTCCTCATCGCTTCCTCTTCTTCTGCCTTCCTCCTCCTAATTGCTTCTTCTTCCTCTTCCATCCTCCTCTTCTCTTCCTCCTCCTCCTCCTCTGCTCTTCTCCTCGCCTCCTCCTCCTCTTCTTCCCTCCTTCTTCTTTCCTCCTCTTCTGCTCTCCTCTGAGCTTCTTTTTCCTCGTCCTCCTTCTTCTGCTTCTCCTCACGCATGGAGTGGCACCTGTAACACACAACAGACATTAGACCATCATCTGCTTACTAAAAAGATGCTATTCTGTGTGTGTGTGTGTGGTGTGTGTGTGTGTGTGTGTGTGTGTGTGTGTGTGTGTGTGTGTGTGTGTGTGTGTGTGTGTGTGTGTGTGTGTGTGATAAAAGGAATATAAAATGAACTTTATTGGATTTGAATACCAAGCAAAGCAAATAGAGCAGGGGTCGGCAACCTTTTTGGTTGAAGCAGTGTGTGGACCTCTGTCACCTGTCAGCGCAACTTACGTGATGCCGTTTAAATCAAGCCCCCGGACTCTGAGGAAAATATTCGTTGTGGCCAAACGGCGGTACTACAACTTCCGTATCAGTCGCTGGGCCCGGAAACACTTTTTCCCATTGACTAACATCGGGAAAGAGACGTCTGTAAATCGTTGGATAATTTTTTTTAAACTAAATAAACTACCCAGTATGAACGTTTGTATAGCCCTTATTAAAAACATTCGGTCCTAAAGTTGTAAAATGTGCACATAACGTTATTCTGAGAGTTATTTTCCTCGGCATTATGAACGTGCATCTAACCCACGGGACCGCGCCGCCCGGCACGTTCATGTGACGTGTTCAGTACGACATGAGTTTTACCTTTACCCATGGATGCACAATAAGAACGGATTATATGATGACGTTTCGCCCTCTCAAAAGTTGGGCCATTTTGTCTTCATGCGCCAATGAGCAACTCTCATAGGAATGAACGAGGCCCCGCCTCCCACGTTGTATCCAGTCCTTATTATACATCCATGGTTTAAATACATTTAAATAATTGGTTTAAACGGCATAATAATAATGACGACTGTCCGTTCTGTGATTCTCCAGAACACACAGATGGCCAGTCCGCCCCTGTGTAGGGTATTATTTTCGATGAGAGGTGAGCAGATCGCCACTGGGCTCTCAACTAAAGACACAGCCACGCAAAGACTGCAGCATTTGTACAGCTCCTTATGGGTACTGCAATTTGTGAAGTGCCGGCGCGCTCCGGCAGCGCTACACCCCTGATCGTTTCACCACGGAGGAAAGCAGCAGAAAGTCGACTGGAGTTAAAGAGAGCGGGGCTGCGTTGCGTGCATGGCTTCCTTCTGCAGGTAACGGGGAGACGCGCTCTGGCGGCGGTCTCGTTCAGGATCCGAAAATACAATTTAAATATTTTGCACCCTTATTCCACTTATTCCTATAGTGTGCCACTGGTTACGTGCCTAGGGTTGCCGACCCCTGAAATAGAGCTTCACTGTGGTAAATAACGTCAATCCCTCAATGCCAAATTTGCCATTTTAAACATCTTGTATGCTTCACTTGAATCAGGATTTTTTAACTTTTTGCAGATAAGGAAATGACCCACTGATTTCAGGAACTTTGTGCTTTTGGCTGAGCACTTGGTTTGCCAATGACAAAGACGGAATAAAAAAAGACTAGCTGACAGAATTGACACGATGTGTTTAAATGTTGTCTTCAGGGACATCTCTCAGGTTTTGTCCCTGTGCGGTTACCTCCTGCGTGCTGAGTGTCCTCGGACCAGAGCTTGTATTTTGGTGACTCTCTGTTTCTGGCGCTCGTTCTCCGCTCTCTGTCGGTGTCCTCTCCACACGGCCTGGATCAGAGAGGCCGCGCGGCGCCGCTGCTCCTCTCTGCAGAACCTGCGCCACGCACGCTATCAGGAGACAGGACACAGTCAGTAAGGCAAGGCAAGTTTATTCATATAGCACCTTTCAACACAAGGCAATTCAAAGTGCTTTACAAAAATGAAAGACATTAAGAAACATATTATAAAATGGCATTTAAAAACACTAATTTAAAAGCAAAGATAATAAAACATGAATAACAAAGGTACATGGATAAAAGTTACAGTGCAGTGTGAGACACACACATCTGAAATGTTTAGCTCTGACTCAATCATTGTTAACTTTTTAGCAGAAATACTTTTCTTTTACCTAACTTTCTTTCTACTTTATTTTTTAACTTCTCCTTTAGTTATTTCAAGTGTTTCATGCTAACCGAACCCCCTTTGGAAAATTCTAACCTGCAACCCAATATTCCGAAAAGATGTGGCTTGCTAGTATTAGTAATATACTTCAGTTCTCTCCTAATGCTGACACGGCAGACTGAAACAATACATGATGTGTCTGTGTGTGTGTGTGTGTGTGTGTGTGTGTGTGTGTGTGTGTGTGTGTGTTTTGTGTGTGTGGTATGTGTGTGTGTTTTGTGTGTGTGGTATGTGTGTGTGTTTTGTGTGTGTGGTATGTGTGTGTGTTTTGTGTGTGTGTATGTGTGTGTGTTTTGTGTGTGTGGTATGTGTTTGTGTGTGTGTGTGTTTTGTGTGTGTGTCTCTGTGTGTGTGTGTGAGTGAGTGAGTGAGTGAGTGAGTGAGTGTGTGTGTTTTGTGTGTGTGTGCGTGAATGTGAGTGAGTGAGTGAGTGAGTGAGTGAGTGTGTGTGTGTGTGTGTGTGTTTTACAATAAATGTTGTGTGGGTGTTTACCTGAATCAAGATGGCAGCCTGTCTCATGTCCAGGAACTCCTTCCTCTGCAGGCGGCCTCTGAACCAGCGCTGGAGGAAGATGATCTTCCTCATCACGTCTTTGTGCAGAGTGTCCTGCAGCTGCTGGCGCTCCAGCTCCTTTAGAAACACCTGGACACAGAGAAGACACCAGGGTTTACACGCAGGGAAGAAAACATCAGCAAACACAAGGAATAAAGGGAGTTTTGAAGGCGTTATAAAGGAATAAACTCAGTGTTGTACCTTAGTTTTGCCTATCTGGTACGTGGTGGGGTCCAGGCCCATCTTTTCCCCCAGCAGCGCGGAGATGTGCTCTTTAGAGGCGGCCGTGTTCATCGGCAGCAAAACCCTGAACTGCTCTATGAACTCCTGCAGGGACAAGAAAGAGAAAAACACAAATTAGAAATGAAAGGACTTCTGTGGTTAAGACCAATGGACAAAACCACACAATATTAGAAAGATGACCAAAACTACTGGATTTCAACACGATGACTCCGCCTTGACAAAAGGATTATTTCAGTTTCAAATCCTTACTCTGAGCAAGTCTGAAAATAGGGAAACGCTTCACTATGTAAGAAAAATGTTCAGTGAATTCCCTTATATATATATCCTTTATTTAACCAGGTAAAAGACCTTTTCCAAGAGTGACCTGGCCAAGAAGGGCAGCATGACCGAAGTTACAACAGATAAAACACAGACAATACAGGCAGACAAATACAGCTGTAAAACACAAATAAAATGGCACATTCGCCAGTCAATATGCGAAATAAAACAAACTGGCAACATTTAAAACGATTTTTGGATATACGAGCACTCACATCTACCAATGGTGTCATGTTCTCTGTCCTTTAGGGTGGACCTGAATTCCCCCATAGTGATTACATCTGAGAGTTTCAGCTCCTTCTGTACATTATTCCAAGCTGTGGGGGTATCATCTCAGTGTACTTAGTGTATCAAAGGCCTAAAAAGACCAAAATGTTCTTCTCTATCCGGCAGTATGAAGATATCAGATATATGAGGGTCTCAGTTCAAAACGGATCGTAGAACTAAATAGTTTGTCCAACTAGTATGCATACTGCATCGCAACAGCACGTCATTTGTAAGGATAATTGTGAGTATGTACTAAAAGTAATAAAATAATATATGCAGTTTGGAACAGATTATATATCACAGAACTTGTCACCTCAGTCAAATTGTGAAATGTTATGATATTTGCCATTTGTTTAAAATGGTAAGTAAACTTTGAGTATTCAACCCCAGAAATAGTTTCCACGTGTTGTAGTATTGCATCAGTTTCTATCCTCCTTATCATCAGTATGTTGAGAGAGTATGTGGACAGTACCTGGAATGTGTACTTGGCTCCGTAGCCTGACCTCCTGATGCGAACAGTTTCCAGCATTCCTGTGTATCTCAGCTGCTGCAGCACCAACGCCTCGTCCAGATGCATCTCCTTCTGCTCAGGACGACCACAAGCTTATTAACTTACATCCATACCTTTCAGATACTAACATTTACATACTTACAGAAACATCATCATCACTATAAATGAGAATTGTGTCAAAGATGTTCTATATAAATGATCTGAGCTGCACATTTTATTTTTGAAGCATTTTCAGATTTGATATTAATTTTACTAAAATAATGTCATCATGCAAAAGAGCCCCTAGGTTTGTTTGACAGATATGAAAGGTGATTGCACTGCATCAATTTACACTTAAGATTCCCCCTTTTTCTGTCTTTCAGCTGAAAGAAAATGTCAGTATTCATTAAACAAAGACCAAGAATTCAAACAAATCATATTAAAGAACAATAAGACCGTACCTTCTCAGCATTGGAGCGGATGCAGCGGATGAAGAAAGGCTCAGCTCTGTTTAGGGTCTCCAACAGTTTGGTCAGAGAGGTCTGAGGAGAAGGAGGAGAGGGGTTTGATGAAGGATGAAGGTTCAAGGTTTGTGTGTGTGTGTTTTGTGTGTGTGTTTTATGTGTATTTGTTGTGTGTGTGTGTGTGTGTGTGAGTATGTGTGTGTGTGTGTGTTATATGCACACTGCTGTAGGTGATGTTACCTGGAACTGAGCGCTGATGCTGGGGGGTTTCTTCTTCTTGTGAACGTGCAGCAGAGACTTGGTGGTGCGGTCGTGCAGCGTCAGGCTCACGATGAACTTCAGAGACCGAGAGTCCAGCAAACTCTGAACAGCAGGAATACAGGAAATCATTATTCATTTATACTCCATAAAATATGACACTTGTTTTCTCAAATTCTTGTTTGTTCTGTCATGAAAATCATCAACTTGCATTCTATAATCATGATCAGGGCTGCAACCAAAAATTACTTTCTCCATCGATTCATCTGGTGATATTTTCTATAAGATGTAATTTAAAAATAGCTAAAAATGTCCATCCAATCCAAAGTGATGTCTTTAAATGTCATGTTTCAGTCCAAAACCCAACAATATTCTCTTTAATATGATATCAAAACAGCAAAAAGCAGGAAATCTGTATATTTGAGATGCTGAGAACAGCATTTCATTACATTTTTGCGTGAAAAATTACTTAAAGTGGACCTATCATGCTATATTTTAATAATATATTGTAGGGCCATACCTATAAGGCATATTTATATATATTTTTTTTCAAAATACCAAACAGATCATGCATTTTAGCCATGCCTCATTTCGCTCAATTTGCACTTATTTAGCTCTGTTTTTGCAAGGGCAGATTCAGTGAGAACAGCACCATCTACAGGCCTGGCATATGTACTACAGCGTCTCCAGCACTTTCGAACGGTAATGGCCGTGGCTGTCTCCTCCTGATTGGTGGAGTTGGCCCAATAGCCGTAGCGCCACCGTCCTGACGTCAGGACAGTGTTCAAATCTGGATCAGTTTTTATCAGATCCGTTGCAGCCCCTTTTTTAGAGATTTGGGTATGGAGGAAAATAGAGAGGGTTGTGTTTTCTGACACTTGGTGAGTTCCCTGGAACACCGGGGACACATATTCATGTATAAAAGACGTGCAAAAGTGCATTTTGCATGATAGGTCCCCTTTAAGTTACAAATAAACAATTGTAATAGTTGCCGCTTGTCTTCCTGTTGATGGACTCATTGTTGCAGAAATAAATACGATTTTAATAGGACAGCAAACAAGTGAAATCCTTTCAAAACGTGTTATAAAACATAGTATTTATCTGCCCCTGAACAAAGGCTCTCCCCTCTCTACTGGTGTTTACCTTGGGGATGACCTGCCTCTGTTTGGCGTTCTTGTTTTTCCTGTGGGAGAGAGACAGCAGAGGGTGAGTTACAGGGACTGAAGCGTTTGAGGCCTGAGGAGCGATGATGGAGAAGTAGTAGATGGAGCGTGTGAAGCCGGGTTAGTACGGACGGCTGACTCCTTCATGCGCTGCGATGAAATCCAGGGTCGCACCTGGAGGACGGGATGAATGACGGGCAGAGAATGAGTCAGAGGGAGAGGATGGAAAGGGAGGAAGACGAGGATGAAGGGGAGGGTTTTCTGCAGGAGATGAGATGAAATCTAAAGAAATCAGCTCAGCAGAGACTCACCATTCACAGACAGACATGCTCTCTTGCATCGCTACATAAAGAGAGCCCTAAATTCATATCCTGCTTTAATCTGTTTCCACGTGTCAGAAATTCTAACATGCCGAGAGGCCGTTTGGAAATATTTGAAAAGGCGCTCGTAAAGACTTCACATGCCAGCAGCAGTTTTCTGATGATGCTCATGCAGCAGAAATGAACGTATTTAAGACATTTCAGCTCCATCCTTCAAATAAACTCGACAGTGTCTCCAAACAACGCCAATAATGTAACGTCTGCAGATGAAGCAGGAGAGCGTTCAATGTTTTTATTGGATAAAAGCTCATGAGACGCTAATGATAAGAGTTGTTTAGATAAAGATACGAGAATGGGGAATGTCTCCCAAACAGCCTAAAGTGCTTAATTTGGTATTGCCAAAAAATGGAGGCTATGAACTGATCTGATATCACGTTATCATATCGTTTATCAGTTTGTTTACGCTGCAGAACAACAACAATATGAGTCACTTGCTACGTGATCCGCAACCAATCCAGAAGTGATACCGTTCATAGCTAACATGTGAGCCATCTCGCTTCCTTTCATCTCTGTTACGTTGCCCTATTTTTTGTTATAACTGACTACATATTGAAAGAAAGTGCTTTGGCCATCATTTTCTGTAAGTATTCATGTGTTTAAAATGATCTAATATACATATACTTATATACAACAATAATAGGTATTTTAAGGGCTGTACGATTTGGAACAATAAGTAATAGATAATATTTTGACTTCTATTTTAACTACAATATGGTTCTTAATTTGCAGCGAATTATCATTTTTGAAACATTATTCACAATATATATGAAATATTTGAAAATGATCGTGGTGTGATTTCTTTTGAGGATCTCTACCAAATAGATTATGCTTTTTTAACTTTGCAAACTACGATTTATAGACCGGAACATATCTGCAGCACCAAAAAGGTTTCAGATATTTCGCCATATTTAGCCTTTTCTAATAACGCTATATGGATATTGCACCAGTCCATATTGCTGAATCCATACATTTAAGTTAGTTGTGCAGCATTATATATATTCATACTTTTGTTTTGAAGTATAACATCTGTACTCGGTATTAGATGAAACCCAAGTTCAGATATCGGTAAAGAAAAACTGGTGTTGGGACATCTTTAGTTGATGATCCATTGAGAAAGGTGGCTGAACATGTGACAGCTAAGACTAGTTATGGCTGGTTAGTGAGTGAAAATAAGCGGTGAACATTCCCCATGTATTTTTGGGGGGAATTCTGGAGCGTAGCTGAGGCCAGGTCTGTCTGCAGACTCACTGGAGGAGGTGTCGGGGGAAGCGGAGCCGACCCCAGGACTGCAGCAGCTTACGAGGGTCGTCTCCATCCAGCTGCAAGCTCTTAATGGAGCTGATGATCTCTGCATGCATGTCTCTGATCACACACACACACCCAGCGAGGAGAGGGAGGGACCGACAAAAAGAGGAAGGACATTGGAGCAGATTGAACACCACGGTTAGGACACCTTAGGAGAAAACACACCACCACAGATACCAAACACAGAACACACACTGCAGGAAGCTGGGTCTTAGGAGGAACATCATGCTCTGCTCATCCGTGAAGAATGAACCACAGAGTGTTTTCTCCCATAGTTCATGTTTATGTACAACAAGAAGACACACTCCACCACCCAACCATGCTGCCATATCATTTATAAGACTGAACAAAGATAAGGGCTGTACCGAATACTTCAAAACAGAAGTACAATCGAAATGTCCTCCATCCGGATCTGATAATGTGAGAGGCATTTGGTATTTTTGTTTTTTAAATATGTAACCAATTATCTTCACATTGACTTATAAAGCAATACTTGAGATATTTTCGAATTTTTTAGACTTTTCAAAAATAGTTTTAAGACATCTATTACCAATTAAAGGCTTTTTTTAGCTTAATTAATTCAATGCCTTTTGACATTTTGAAGGACACTATGATAATAGTGTAGTGAATCTGTTTTGCATCTGTGCAACGGGGCAATAAAGCAGCCATCTAACAGCATCATACATTCAATTCATATAACCATAACACGACAATATGTAACGGAGCGTCCACACAGCTTGCCGGTGGGCGTGTCTGAAGCTCGACCAACAACCGATCACATTAATCTCCCGCCCCGGACACACAAGCACGCGGTTTGATTGGCTAGAGCTTGTACTGGCATATGATTTGATTGGCTGACGCTTCCGTCGAAGCTTGAAAAGTTGAACTTTTCTCAACTTTTGAAGCGAGCAACGGAGGCAAAGCGCCGTGACGGAACCACAATGCAGTTCGGCAAAGCGTGACGTCACCCCATTCAAAGTGACGGGCCGTAATACTAAATATACATGTATATATTTTTACCAGGTTGATGTCACCATAAATATATACAGATAACACTTTCCAGGCTTCATTTGACAATTAAGAAAAAAAAAATCTTCAATTTTTTTAAATAAAGATATTCAGTACAGCCCTGGATTGGAGCATGTACCCCCTATCTCCCTGCCTCTGTGGTAGTTAACATGCATCGTTTTCCATGCTGGGGGGTGATGGGGGGGGGGGGGGGGGGGGGGGGGGGGGGGGGGTTACTCTCTGAGTGACGGTGAGTAGTTACTGGTGAGGTTTTTGGATTTTCAGTCCTCAATTGGAGCTGGTGTTACACAAGAGAATGGTCTGGTGAGAGTCTGAAAGCTGATCCATGCAACACTTCTCTACTTACCACCATGACTGAGCATGACACAGAAAGTGAACGATGGGTCACACACAGAAAATGAATCCCAGTGAATCTGACCTCTACACCTCGTGTTTCAAATCTGGTTGGTCTATTATAACTACTATTATATTCTTATACTTTATTAATGTGCAGAAATATTCTACTTCATTCAGGTGCTGTTCTTTAAAAAAATGACCTGTAATTTCAGAACTGTTTAATTGAAAATCTTTATTTAGTCTATTTTAGTTCACACTGACTTATTTTGTATTATTTATATTGCTTATTCTATAGATACTATAAGGAAATAAACTGTTATACTGTTGAAATGTATATGTAATTATCCTATGTTTATAGTTGATTTAGTGGTAGTAGGAAAGTCTAATAAAGTGGGTTAGGGTTAATAGGTGTTTATTTACTGTTTGTTTCAAAATAAATACAAATTTGGGATCTACAAAGTTTAGCCAATCCAATCTAATGTAATCTGATATATGTCATTTCTAACTCATGTGTATCATGTATATTGTTTTAACCTGCTGTTGTCACATTTTGTGGTCAAAGACTACATCTAATCAGATCTCATTTATTCTAATCTGAAACCAGGAGGTGTACGATCAAGATCCAGAGGGCTGAAAAATCAAAAAAATATTCTCCCTGGTTTGGTTCCATTCTGAGAAAGCTCCCCTAATTCCTTTTGTCCGTTTAACTTGAGGCCTGTGTGTGTGTGTGTGTGTGTGTGTGTGTGTGTGTGTGTGTGTGTGTGTGTGTGTGTGAGCTCCACAGTTGATGTAAGTAATCGGGGTGGCTAATCAGAGAAGGCCAGGAACAACACCTTCCTGTTCTGTGGAGCAGGAATAATAAACGTGAGGACGGAGAGCGGATATCAAGGCTACAGGAGACCGAGAGGGAAGGTAAAGGGCGACTTCTCTGCACTGTGTTATACTGGTGTACTGAACTTCCTCCTCTACTTTCATTATTATAGAAGCAGACTTCGCAATATTTAACAAACTTGACCCTCTGTGATGAAACCTGTTTGGTTTGGATTCATTAACCCTCTTAAATACTACTATTTAGACATGCTTATGGCTATTTTACTAATATATATTTAGACTGTAAGTGTAGCTTTTACCACTCTTATTTATTTATTGTGTCTATTTTTTTACTGCAGTGAGAGTTGCCAAGGAAATGTCGTTGTACTTTGTATGATGACAAATAAAGATATATTCATATTCATTAAACAAACCCACCAGAGGGTTTAAAAAGCCAATTTATTTAAAAAAAAATCCACAAAATAAGCCATTTATCTAAGCCAGAATCGGTAAAAATTGACATTATTGTTTAACTTTTAGATGCTGTTTGAAT